>NC_054477.1:107329941-107632972 GCF_017639515.1 Carcharodon carcharias
GTCATTACCCTCCACAAATCTAGCAACTATGAGGGCCTCCCGAGCGTGCCTATCTCATCTAGCCAGTGTGAGGGCCTCATCCCTGCAACCTCGCCTGCAAGCACCTCCTCACCCTCATCCTCATTGGCGTCCTCTTCATTGGAGGAGACCTCCAGCTTTTCCTTCTCCACCTCAGGCATCTCCTCTGCACTATTGCAGCGCCAGGCTGTAAAGGGTGCAGCAGATGATGATGATGCGTGACACCCTCTGTGGACTATATTGCAGGGCTCCACCAGACTGGTCCAGACACCGGAACCCCATTATCAGCATCCCGATGGTCTGGTCCAGCAAGTTATGAGTTGTGCATGAGCCTCATTATAGTGTTGCTCTGCTGCAGTCTGAGGCCGCCGCATGTGTATCATCAGCCACGGCTTCTGTGGGTAGCCCTTGTCCCTGAGGAGATATCCCTGCAGCTTCTGTGCACCCTGGAAGACTTCAGGGATTGATGACTGACTGAGAATGTAGGAGTCATGCACACTCGCTGGAAACTGTGCTCAGATCTGCAGGATATATTTGTGGTGGTCACACACAAGCTGCACATTCAGCGAATGGAATCCCTTGTGGTTGATGTAGGAGACTGCATGTTGTGATGGAGACTAGAGAGCCACATGAGTGCAGTCGATCACACCCTGTACCTATTGGAAACCTGAGATCTGGGTGAATCCAATCGCTCTTCCATCCTGGCTGTCCTGGTCCCGGGCAAAATGTACAAAGTTGTTGCCCTCGCAAAGATGACATCTGTGACATGATGGATGTATTTGTGGGTGGAGGCTTGTAATACCCTGCAGAGGTCACCTGTGGAGCCCTGAAAGGAGCCACTGGCATAGAAACTGAGCATTGCGGTCACTTCCAAGGCCAATGGCATTGGATGCCCTCTATGTCCCCGTGGCAGGCGGTAGATGTGAGCCACCAATTCCCTAGACATGTGCAATCTTCAGTGACACTGGTTCTCAGTCATCCGCAGGAATGAAAGGTGGCCTCTATAGACCCTGTGTGTCGCTAGACACTGACCAGCAATGGCTCGCTGTGGCTCTTCGGCAGCATGCGTGGGAGCGCCAGCCGCCCATTCTTCCAGGGGGTGCTGCTCCTCTCTCTGAGTAGCAAAGAGTCTTAGTCATTCTCTCCTCCGTTATCTTTGTTCTCTGTACGCCACGAGGCAAGCAGCTATTTCGCCAGTCTCCATGCAACTGATGTAGTCCTCCTGCAGAATGAAAGAGAGACATGTGGGTTAACATGGGTGTACTAAGAACCTGCCCTGGTTAAGTCTGAAGGTCCCTTGATGCTTCCTGGGGAGTGCCGATCACCACTTGGTGCACTGCATGACTGCATGAAAGCCCACTCACCTCCGCCCCACTCCACCCAACTGACGGGTGGCAGCTTTGCCCATTGGACTACATGCTGTCCTCTCAGCCCAGATGCAGGCATTCTCCTAACCCGCACTGCAAGGCTGCACTGTTAGCTTGAACCATGGGGGAGACTGGTCCAAACCAGGATGCTGACATTGCAAGGGGCTGTGAGCGCCTCCACCAGTGACGTTGCATGGCCAACTTTAGCAAGGAGGTACAACATGTGCAGTTGTACAACTGTTCTGCAGTCCACTAAAATGTTCATTAGTTTGCGGTCTGTGCCCAAGGAGTGAAAAACTCTGGAGTGCTTGGTGACACTTTGATGCCTCTACCTTCCTTGAGTGGGAGGATAGGCTAGAAGCCCAACTCCAATCAATGGCTGTGTTTGAATTGTCTCAGTTGCAGAGGAACGATCACTTTATATAAGATGTCCCAAATGCGTGGCCGCTTCACTCACCCACCCTACCCCCCACCCCAAATGCTTGTATGCCATATTCAATCCTGAGGCAGCCCGTGCCACAGCCCCCCTCCTCCCCCACCGCTATTTGCCTCAACCACAAGGCAGCCCTTGCCACCCCCCCACCCCCAACCCCCCCATAAGTCATCTCAATGGCAGGGCTGTCCTTGCCCCAACCCCCCACAAGTCATCTCAACCACAAGGCAGCCCTTGACAATACCTCCCCCCAACAACGCGCCTCAAGCTTGAATTCCAACAGGCGAGCACTGCACATCATTGCTGTGTACTCAGCTCCGAGTTGTCCTCAAAGTGCAGCCCGCCAAGTGCACAGCTTTTATATGTTGTTGTGAAACACATCAGCGTGCTTTCCCACCATTGTGGACAGCTGATCCAGGTAGTGGGGGGCTGGGGGGGGTGGGGGTGATTCCAGCAGGTTGGCCTAATAATGAAATACAGATTTATTACAATGAGGTTCCTGATATCCGATGTCAGGAAACCGCAAACTGGTTTCACGCCATTGTGAAACTGATCACGCCATATTGTCCGCTCGCACCACCGAACATGCCCGTCGCCGATGGGCAGGGAAGATCCCGGCCGTAGTCTCAGTAATAGTGACAAAGTAATTATCATCAATTTTTGTAAAAACCCATCTGGTTCACTAATGTCCTTTAGAGAAGGAAATCTACAGTCCTTACCTGGTCTTACATGTGACTCCAGACCCACAGCAACGTGGTAGATTTTTAACTGCCCTCTGAAATGGACTAGTGAGCCACTTAATTCTTGGGCAATTAAGGATGGGCAAAAATTCTGGCCTTGCCAGTGATGCCCACATCCCATGAAAGAATAAAAAAAAAATGTGTTTGACTCCATATTTAAACTCCACAACATAAACTGTGGACCACCTTAGGCAACCCATAAATTTTAACCAATTTCTTAAAACTTCAGTAGTTTTGACATTTGTGCTATTGGGCATAGACTCAACATTTATCCACTTGCTATAGCTATCGACCAATGCAAAGAACTCAAAGAACTCCACTTCAAAGAAATTGGTATGTATTCATTCCTACAGTTTTCATGTTTGACAATGGAATGAAAGGAACCTTGGTTGATTCATTTCTCATTTTGAGACACACTTCACAACTTTTCACTAACTCTTCAATATCTTTATCTACCTATGGTTACTAGAATTGCTTCTGTTACTGCTTTCATACAGGCTATCCCTGTATGATCTTGATGAAGTTCCTCTAACAATCTCTCTCTAAACCTTGGTGGAATCATTCTTAAACCCCTTCGGAAACAACCTTGACCGACACTCAGTTCATTTGTGTATGTGAAGTACAATTTCCAATCATCGCACTCTTTAGGTCAGCCATTCATGACATAACTGAGCACTTTGCTTCAGTAGTTTCTCTTGAAGGCACTGGCATGTCCTTTTTGTATGTAAAGTAATTCACAGGAACTCAATGGTTAAAAATTAATCAGTATGCACAAGAAATCTTGAAAGAATGTCTGCTTTTTCATGATCTGCTGATTTATGATATTTAATATTGCACTGATGGACCATCAAAATCAATGCCCAACCCTGAAGCTGTGCTGCTGCTAGAGGTGGTGCCTCTTTGTCAACTTATGAGTAAATTTGCTCTGACTTTGTGAAAGTTTGTGAAACATATTCCAGGATTCTTTACAACATCTTCCACTATGTGAGAAAATGTCACACACAACCCCTATGGTGAGTCATCACATGCTAAAATCAATTGTTTTTTGGGGCGATAGTGGGTCAAAACAGCATCACTAGTCAGTACTTTAATCACTTCTTCTAATGCTTTATGACACTCCATAGACCACTCCCAATCTATTCCATCTTTGCAGTTGATAAAGTGGAGCAAATGTATTAGCTAAGTCAGGGATGAACTTAGAATAATACACACCAATCTCTATGAATGTTTTAAGTTCTTCTATGTTCTCTAGTCTCTTTGCTTTTAAAATCCCCTCAACCTTCTCCTGCATTGGGTGGATACCATCACCATTTATTCGGTGTCACAGGTATGACACCATGAAGCAATCCCTATACTTTTTAGCTTTGATGCCATACTCTTGAAGTCAATCTAGGACTTCATTCAACCTTACAATCTGCTATTTATCTGTCTTACTGCTAATTATAATGTTATCTAAGAAGCAGCACACTCCTTTCATCCCAATTAGTACTTGATCCATGAAATCTGGAACACTGCAGGAGCATGATTCACCTCAAGTAGTAACGATTTATACTGGTACAACCTTTTGTGTGTATGAATGATAAGCAGTTCCTTGCTCTTGTCAGTTAATTTTAATTGCGAATACAGATTTGACAAATCTTTCTCACTGAACACCTTTTCATTGGCTAAATCAGGAAACCAATCTTCACTGGTAGGCAGTGGGTAAATATCATTCTCGATTACCATACTACCATTTGTTTATAATCACCACAAACCAGTACAGACCCGTCTGCTTTTTGAACTACCAGAGTGGGTGTAACCCATTCACTGCTCTTCACCTTCTTAATTGCCCCTGTTCTTTCTAATCTATCCAGCTCTTTATTTATAGCTTCTAACTGAGCGTAAGGCATTGAACTAGCCTTGCAAAATGTCAGCTGTACATTGTCCTTTATCTTGACTTCGGCCTTGTGGTGCCTCATTTTATCATTTGGTCCCCATTGTTCAAAGACAACTTGGTCTCTTAGCTCTTCCTCAATGTCTGACTGATCCCTACTGCAAATAACTTGGCCCAGTTTAATTGTATTTTCTTAAGCCAATCTCTTCCCATCAGGGAGACTTTGTTCCCTCCAACTACTCCCAGTGGCAGGTATTAGGTTGCATCAATTTATTCTGCCCTAATACTGGCTTCACCTAACACTGGGATACTATTATTGGAATGACTAGTCAGTTTCACACCAGTTTTGTATGAGGGAATATGCTTTAGGAACTTCTTGCGCTGTCTTTCTGAGATAACAGACAAGGACTGTAGTCTGCAGTTGTATCAATGGTAAAAGTAAGTTTTGAACATTTGACTTTTATTTCTACCGTGGCCAGTAGAATCTTACCTTCAGCCCTATCATCTTCAATGTGCTGTTTCTCTTGCTCTTTGACTGAGTACAACTCTTGATCTCCCTGCTCAATAATATTAACTTCTGTTTTCCT
This sequence comes from Carcharodon carcharias, assembly GCF_017639515.1. NCBI lineage: Eukaryota > Metazoa > Chordata > Chondrichthyes > Lamniformes > Lamnidae > Carcharodon > Carcharodon carcharias. The sequence goes on from NC_054477.1 coordinate 107,334,960, forward strand.
ATCTACCATATGCACATTCGAGGACTTCCAGACTCCTGAACTAGCTTTAGATCTAACAAGGCCTCAGCTGGGTGCATGGCTGCAACGTGGAGCTTTGCCATGACCTGGAGCTTTACTGTTTCCTCTACTCCTACATGCTGCCTGGATATGACCTGCTTTCCCACAGGGTAGTACTTTGACTGGAAATGGGGTCATTTAAATGGTTGGTGGTTACTCTGGCAATGGTAGCATGTAAATTTCTAAATATCTGAAACTGAATTGACTGTCATAGCTTGAATCTTGCTGAAATCCAGTGGACCGCCCCTACAGGCTCAGGACTAAAACTCCCTTGTAATTTGCAACTATCTCTTTCTGCTATTTTTATGGCTGTGGTATCATTGCAGCTCACTACCTTTGCTCAAATAACTGACCTGGATAGTATTGTTCTTCAGGCTTCATAAAATGTGTTCCTAAGGTTAATATCTAAGTTTGCACTCTACCAACAGTAATAAGGACATAAGAAACATAAGAAATAGGAGCAAGAGTAGGCCATTCAGCCCCTCAAGCCTGCCCCACCATTCAATAAGAACATGGCTGATCTGCCCCAGGGCTCAACTCCTCTTTCATGCCAGATCCTCATGACCTCGATATTCAAAAATCCATCTACCTCCACTTTAAATACTTTCAGTGATATAGCCTCCACAACTCTCTGGGGTAGAGAATTCCAGAAATTCACAACCCACAGAGAGAAGAAATTTGTTTGTTTCTCAGTTTTAAATGAGTGTCCCCTTATTCTGTAACTATGTCCCTTAGTTCGAGACTCCTCCACTCGTGGAAACATCTTCTCAACATCTACCCTGTCAAGCCCCCTCAGAATCTTGTACATTTCAATAAGACCAGCCCTCATTCTTCTAAACTCTGATGAATAAAGGCCTGAAATGATTAGCAATTTTTGATAAGTCAACCCTTTCATCCCAGTAATCAGTCTAGTGAATCTCTTTTGAATGTCCTCCAATGTCAGTATATTTTTTAATTACAGGGACCAAAACTGTACACAGTACTCCAGGTGCAGCCTTACCAACACCCTGTATAGTTGTAACAAGAATTTCCTATTTTTAAACTCCAAACCCCTAGCAATACAGGCCAAAATTCCATTTGCCTTCTTAATTACTTGCTGCACCTGCATGCTAACTTTTTATGTTTCATGCACAATAACATCCAGATCCCTCTGTGCTGCACTTTTTTGGACTGTCTCTCCATTTAAATAATAGCCTGCCTTTTGATTCTTCCTACCGAAGTGCATGACCTCACACTTCCCTATATTAAACTTCAGCTGCCAAGTTTTTGCCCACACACTCAGCTTATCTATACCCCCTTGCTGCCTGGATACGACCTGGATAAGATTCCTTATGTCCTCATCACAACATGCCTTCCCACCTATTTTTGTATTGCCAGCAAATTTGGATACATTACACTCTGCCCCCTCCTCCAAGCCGTTCATATAGATAGTAAATAATTGAGGCCCTAGGACTGATCCTTGTGGCACTCCACCAGTTACGTACTTCCAACTTGAAAAAGACCCACTAATGCCGTCTTCTGTGCATTAACTAATCCTCAATCCATGCTAATTCATTACCCCCAATTCCATGAGCCCCTAACTTGTATAATAAATTTTCATTTGGTACCTTATTGAATGCCTTCTGGAAATCCAAATACACTACAACTACCAATTCCCCTTTGTCAACTCTGCTTGTTATATCCTCAAAAACTCTAGCAAATCTTTCAAACCCGGTTTCCCTTTCACAAAACCATGTTGACTCTGTTTGATTGTTTTAAGCTTTTCTAAATGTTCTGATATTTCTTCCTTAATAGTGGGCTCTAGCATTTTCCCAACGACAGATGTTAGGCTGACTGGCCTATAGTTTCCTGCTTTTTGCCTCCCTCCCTTCTTGAACAGGGCGTCACATTAGTAGTTTTCCAATCAGCTGGGACCCTCTCAGAATCCAGTTAGTTCTGGAATATTTTGACCAATGCATCCACTATCCCTGCAGCAACTTCCTTTAAAATCCTTAGATGCAGACCATAAGGTCCTGGTGACTTATCTGCCTTTAGTCCTATTGGTTTGTCAAATGCTTTGTCCCTCATCATAGAGACTGTTACAGGATCCTTCCTCCCATTAGCTCCTTGCTAATCTGATATCTTTGGAATGTTTATAATGTCCTCCACCGTGAAGACCGATGTAAAATATTAGTTTAAATTATGTACCATTTCCCTGCTCCCCATTATCAATTCTCCAGTTACATCCCCCAAGGGCCCCACGTTCACTTTAGCTACTCTCTTTCTTTTTATATACCCATAGAAGCTCTTGCTGTTTATTTTTATATTTCTTATCAATTTACTTGCATATTCAATTTTCTCCCTCTTTACTAGCTTTGTGGTCATCAGCTCCTGGTCCCTAAAAAATTCGCAATCGTCTGACCTACCAGTAGTTTTTGTCACTTTGTATGCCTTAGTTTTTGATTGGATACTCTCCTTGACCACCTTTGTTAACCACAGGTGGTTCATCCTTCTCAGCGAGTCCTTCTTTTTGACCAGGGTAAATTTTTGCCGAGCATTATGAAATATCTGCTTAAATGTCTGCCACTACTCATCCACTGACTTCCCCTTAGTCTATTTTCCCAGCCCACTTTAGGCAATTCTTTCTTGAGACCTCTGTAATTGCCCTTATTTAAGGGTAGCAGGGATAATCCAGGAAATTACAGGCTGGTGAGCCTTACGTCAATGGTAGGGAAATTATTGGAGAAGATTCTTCGTGACAGGATTTACTACCATTTGGAAGCAAATGGGCGTATTAGTGAGAGGCAGCATGGTTTTGTGAAGGGGAGGTCGTGTTTCACTAACTTGATCGAGTTTTTGGAGGAAGTGACAAAGATGATCGACGATGGAAGGGCAGTGGATGTTATCTACATGGATTTCGGTAAGGCCTTTGACAAGATCCCTCATGGCAGACTGGTACAGAAGGTATAGTCGCACAGGATCAGAGGTGAGCTGACAAGATGGATATAGAATTGACTTGGTCATAGAAGACAGAGGGTAGCAGTGGAAGGGTGCTTTTCTGAATGGAGAGACTAGTGGTGTTCCGCAGGGATCGGTGCTGGGACCTTTGCTGTTTGTAGTATACGTAAATGATTTGGAGGAATATGTAACTGGGCTAATTAGTAAGTTCGCAGATGACACTAAGGTTGGAGGAGTTGCAGATAATGAAGAGGATTGTCAAAGGATACAACGGGATATAGATCGGTTGGAGATTTGGGCGGAGAAATGGCAGATGGAGTTTAATCCAGAAAAATTTGAGGTAATGCATTTTGGAAGGTCTAATACACAACCCTTAAGTGCATCGATGGGCAGAGGGATCGGGGCGTACAGGTCCACAGGTCACTGAAAGTGGCAATGCAGGTGGATAAGGTATTCAGGAAGGCATATGGCATGCTTGCCTTCATTGGCAGGGGTATTGAGTATAAAAGCTGGGAAGTCATGTTGCAACTGTATAAAACCTTGGTTAGGCCACACTTGGAATATTGTGTGCAATTCTGGTCGCCACATTACCAGAAGGATATGGAGGCTTTGGAGAGGGTGCAGCGGAGGTTTAACAGGATGCTGCCTGGTCTGGAGGTTATTAGCTATGAGGAGAGGTTGGAGAAACTCGGATTGTTTTCACTAGAGCGACGTAGATTGAGGGGCGACTTGATAGAAGTTTACAAAATTATGAGTGGCATGGACAGAGTAGATAGTCAAAAGCTTTTTCCCAGGGTGGAAGAGTCAATTACCAGGGGACATAGGTTTAAGGTGAGGGGAGAAAACTTTAGAGGAGATGTGCAGGGCAAGTTTTTTATGTAGTGAGTGTCTGGAATTTGCTGCAAGAGGTGGTGGTGGAAGCAGGTACGATAGTGGTGTTTAAGAGGCAACTTGACAAATACATGAGTAGGATGGGAATAGAGGGTTACAGACAGCAATATGATCTGCGCAGGCTTGGAGGGCCGAAGGGCCTGTTCCTGTGCTGTACTTTTCTTTGATCTTTGTTCTTAAGGGCACTGGTTTGAGACCCAAGTTGCTTGTCTTCAAACTAAATTTGAAATTCTACCATGTTGTGATCACTACCCCCTAGAGGATCCTTAACTATGAGATATCTTATTAATCCTACCTCATAACACATTACTAGATTTAAAATAACCCTTTTCCAGGTAAGTTTTGTAACGTATTGCACTAAGAAACAATCCCTGATGCGCTCTACAAATTTGTCTTCCATGTTACCCCTGCCAATCTAATTTGTCCAGTCAGAATGCATATTAAAATCACCCATGACAATTGTAGCACCCGTCTTACATGCCTCCATTATTTCCCAATTTATACTTTTTCCTACAGTGAGTCAGATCTTCGGGGCCTATAGACGACTCCCACCCATGACTTCTTCCTCTTGCTATTCCTTATTTCTACCCAAACTGATTCCACATCACGATCTATGGCACCTATATCACTACTCTCCACCACACTGACACCTTCCTTTATTAACAAAGCTCCCCCAGCTTCTTTTCCTTTTTGCCTATTTTTCCAGAACGTCGAACACCTATGAATATTGAGTTCCCAGTCTTGGTCACCCTGCAACCATGAATCTATAATAGCTGTCAAGTCACGTCCATATATTTCTATTTGTGCCGTCAACTCATCTGTCTTGTTACAAATGCTGCGTGCATTCAGATAAGGAGCCTTAAGCTTTGAATTTTTACTATTATTACGCATTCTGGTTCTGATTTTTGCTGCTTCTGCTTATATTTTCTGCCCCTTCCTTTCACACTTTGATTATCATTCGACTCTTCACTACCCTGCACCTCTGCTCTCTCATCTCATTTTGATTTTTTAAACTTCCCTTCAAATGAACCCTCTTCCCCACTAATTAGTTTAAAGTCCTATTTCTCAACCCTAGTTATATGATTTGCCTGCATGGTTAAAATGAAGCCAGTCCCAATGGGCTCTCTCCTTCCCCAGTACTAGTACCAGTGCCCCATCAATCGGAACCCAGTTCTCCCACACCAATCTTTGACCCACATAGTTACCTCTCTAACCTTATTTACTCCATGCCAATTTGCACGTGGCTCAGGTAGTAATCCAGAGATTATTATCTTTGTTGTACTGCTTTTTAATTTAGCCCCAAGCTGCTCGTAATCCCTCAGCAGAACCTCTTTCCTAGTCCTGCCTATGTCATAGGTACCTGTGTAGACAACGACAACTGGATCCTTCCCCTCCCTCTCCAAGTTCCTCTCCTTTTCAGAAGAGATGTCCTTATGCTTGGCACCAGGTAGGCGACACAGCCTTCAGGACTCTCTGTCTTTGCTGCAGAGAACAGTATCTATTCCCCTAACTTTGCTATCCCCATTACTACTACATTTCTCCTCCCCCCACCCCCGCAACTTGAATGGTGTTCTATACCACAGTGGCATGGTCAATTTGCTCATCCTCTTTGCAGCCTGTGCCCTCGCCCAAACTGGGAGCAAGAACCTCATACCTATTGGAGCAGGGCACTGGCTGAGGCTCCTCCAAAGCTAAATTCTGGATCCCCATACCTGCCTCACTTGCAGTCACATCCCCCTGTCCCTGACCATGGACCAAATTTGATATAATTAATCTTAAGGGGTGTGACTGGCTTCTGAAATACACTGTCAATGTAACTCCCCCCTCCTCCCTGAATGCAGCTCGGACTCCAGTTCATCAACTCTGAGACAAAGTTCCTTGAGCAGCCAGTACTTGTTGCAGATTTGGACACCATGGATTACACCGGCGTCCACCAGCTCCCACATACATCGGTTGCCCAGCCATCTCTATCCTATTTAATCCATTAATTTGGATATTAAATATTTTAAAAGTTATTTTCTTATCTGTACTCTTCAGCTGTAATAAAGTCTCCTGATTCAAACCACTTGGCCAATCAAAGAAGACACAGAAGAGATACCCACCAATTGCCTACCTGTTTTCTTGTGATGTCACATTTGGCCCTGACAGGTAGAAGCAGGTTGAGGGAGCTCTCTGCCCCCACTGCCCTTCTCACGCAGGACTGCTCTCCGTGTGCTCCCAGCACCCGTCACACTGTTTTAAACTGTGAAAATCCCAGCTCTCCTCTTGCTGTTTTTAAACTGTGGAAATCACGGCTCTCTTCTGGCTGTTTTAAACTTTAAAATCCCGGCTCTCCTCTCGCTGTTTTAAAGTGTAAAAATCCCGGTTACCCACAGTGATGTGAGAGTTTCTTTAATTCAAGAATGTAATCTTCAACTGTTTTACTTGACAACTCAGTGCAATCTCATTCTTTGTCATGCCATTACAATGAGTCCAGAATCTTATTAATTTCAGTATAGTCCATAGTACTGGGGTCTCATAGGCAACATTGGCTAGATACCTGCTCAAAAGCACCTGGTCCCATCATGGAAAATATATACTTTATTCTCATCTCCTATTTTATTCACTTTCAGCCAAATGTGTGACTTTCATTTGCAATTACATCAGTCCTCTTTATTAGGGTTGAATTCCACCATTGTCTCCAAATATGTCTTCAATGCCATTTTTCAATTATATACTGTGCTGATTCATTGTGTACCTGAATACGATGTGCACGCATGAAGCTATCTTTCAAATTGCTCAAACTTCCTCAAAATCAACTTTTGGAGTTTCAAAAATATGTCACAATGTTCCTCAGTCCTTAATTTCTCAAATAAAATGTCAGAAAGAATTCCCTCTCACTCTTGTCACCGTCTTTCTGTTCCATATTGCACTTAGTAAGACTAACACAGGCTCAACTGTCGGCAGCCATTACTGAACTACTTTATTTACACTTCCTCAACAGATAGGGTGGCAGAGAGGGCAATATATCAAAATGCTCAGATCTTGCAATATATTACATACCTTTCACCTGTCACCCCAGTACTCGCTGACCTTCATTGACTGCAACACATCAATTTTAATATTCTCATCCTTGTTTTCAAATCTCCCCATTGTTATAGCTCTCCCTATCTCTGTTACCTCTTTCATCACCATAACCCTCTGTGCTCCTCTAATTCTGGCCTCTTGTACATTGTCAATATTCACTGATTGTAGATATTAGTATGCCTTCAAGCTGCCTTGGTCCTAAATCCTGGAAGTCTCCCCCCACCTCCCCCCACCCCCGCCCCTCTAAACCTCTCCATTTCTCTACGTCTCTTTCTTCTTTTAAGATGCAACTTAAAAACTATTTTCTTGGCCAAGCTTTTCGTCACTTACCCTAATATCCTTTTATGTGGTTTGGTGTAAAATGTTGTTTGATAATCACTCCTGTGAATTGCCTTGTGACGTTTTATTACATTGAAAACTTTATATAAACATAAGTTGTTGTTGTTATGCTCGCAGACTATTGGAACTTTTTTTGTTCAGTTGTGACCTTTTTTGTTCTTTTAGGAAAGAGCATTGTGCATGGTTATGCAGCCCTGAGCCCTGGGGAAGATGTACAGCCTGTAGAAATACATCTGGCTCAACAGTTGATGCCCCATTCCAAGGCTGGCATAACGGCACCTGTTCATTTCAGTGATGCAAACCAAGTTGACTGATGCTGCATCCCTGGCTGCCTGTAACATGGAAATTGATTATCACGGCTATAGGTGGTGGGGTTTGCTGTTCAGCTATCTCGCCCAGAACTTTCCTCGTGGATGCAACCTCCTTGGACATGTGAGGTTTGGGTACTTCACTGTTTTTGAAACTGGAATAGATTAAATACTTTGGCTGCTTGATGGCTTGCAGCTAGTTTCAGGGTTTGGTCTCAGACTGGCTGATGGCTGATGGTTCAGATGGATCGGCTGGGTCCTGGAATAATAAGTGTTCAGTCCTTGAAACCAGCTTTAGTAGCATGACTGCTGGGATAACAGTTCTGAGAGCCCCCTGGTCTAGTTTGGTTGGGAGAGACAATCGTGATACAATGGGAAGTTAATCATGGCCACTGAGTTTTGATCTCCCCTTTAGTCCAGTGTGAAACATGGGGAGAGGCAGTCTGGAAACTCCATAGTCTTTAGACGTTGGCCCATCCTTAAACAATGAGATGTGTGAATCCCACAAACGACATATTTTATTTAATATTTGTGGAAGATTTGATATTGTCTGTAGTCCAAATTCCAAAAATCACAATTTTTTGTGGCAGCCATCTTAAAAGCTTGTTCAATTTTTTAAAGTATTGATTGAAAGTTCATAATATGACATGCCTGCAATGGGCCTGAGACTTGTCTTTTAACAAAGATTTAAGAAGCTAACCTGATTTATGGGTGAAATGTTCATTAATTTGTACAACACCTAGAAATGTCACAGGGCAATGTGTAGATCATCCAAAAGTTCAACAAATGCTGCATTATTCAGGGCATTGTTGGTTCTTTGAATATATTTGTGAACAAGTAATCTCTTCTAAATACTTTTTTCCATCCCCCAAGATGGAAGAAAGATGTGAGTTGAGTAATTCCCTAAAGACAATAATATGTTGCACAGTGTCTCAAATCCTTTTAATGAGAATCTGGTGGGCAGCAACTCTGGTCAGGAGCTAACAGTTGCAGTTGCAGTATTGGAAAGGACTTTCATAATCATTTATTCTTTGTGGTAATCTGATATGTAATATACCTTTAAGAAGAATATTATAATAGAAGATCACATGATCTTAGTATCCAATAGCAGAGTAGCACAGGCTACCTCTATAGTTGGTAGTCTGTTGTTAGCAGTTAGAGGAGTGTAGAGATGGAGTTTGAAGAACAAGCATATGTTTAGTTGCTGCTGAGTACCTTTGTAAGTAAACACAGAGTTTCTACCTATGAAGTGTCTGCTACTCAGCTCTATCATTAGTACCAAATTGGCCAACCCTTACTTTAAGCATGCTAACGGGATCCAACAAACTGGTGACTAGGATCCAACAAAAAACTGGCGACGAGGATTAAACAAGTTAAACAGAAGCAAGCAACAGAAACAAAATCAGCACTATACCTCGCACAGCAATTGTAAGTAGAAGTTCCATTAAAGTCAACAAAGTACAGCATCCTCACAGCATGCTGCAATTTGGAAGAATTGATCCTTTTGATCCAGGATGATTGATCCCACTGCATTGAGCGTCCCTCAATCTTTTTCCAAGCAAATGAGATTATGGGGGAAGAGAAGAGGCAGGCGATCCTGTTAAGTACATGTGGGAATAAGACTTATGGCTTGATCTGAAGTTTGACAGCACTCAGTACCCCAGACTCGAGAAATTTTGATGAATTAGTGGACCTGATGAAGGGCCATTACCAACCAAATCCCTCAGTAATGATGCAAAGGTTCAAGTTTAATTCATGAATTAGAGTCCCGGGGAAGACAGTTGCAAGTTATGTGGCAAGCTTGAAGCAATTAACCAAGCATTGTGAGTTTGGTACATCTTTAAATGATACGCTTAGAGATCGTTTAGTGTGCGGTGTCAATGAGGACATGATTCTGATGTGATTGTTATCCTAAGGATTTTATGAAGGCACTAGAGATTGCACTGGCAATGTAAAGTGCCATTAGATATTTGAAAGCCTTAAAATGGCATCATCCCCCACATTGGGCAGGATGCCTCAGCCAAAAAGGGCACAAAGTGCAGGACGCTACTGAGAGGCAGGAAACTGAGAAAAAATGACTCAGCAGTGAAAACAAGGAGTAATGTCAATAGAGGTGGAAACAAACACCCCATTAACAATTGGCACTTTAAAAAATATAGAATTTTTATTGTCATAAAAACGGTCACATAATGAGACAGCATAAGGAAAGGGTCAAACAGACTTTTAAACAAAAGAAAAAACAACAGTGAGATCTATAATGTAGAAGAGCCTGAAGCAACAGATTCAGATATTTATTTATTGTATAACTTGAAGCTTGGAAGAATACAACCAATCTATATAATAGTGAAAATGAATGGTAGACCTGTTCGAATGGAAGTAGACACAGGAGCTCCCATTACAGTAATTGTGGAGCATACCTTCAAAAATCTGAGTAATAGGGAACATCAATTAAATTTGGAAGAAATAAGTGCCCAAATAAAAACTTACACAGGTTAAGACATCCAAGTCAAGGCATAAGTAAAGTAACTGTACATTATGGGAGCCAATTGGTAAAGCTACCAGTGTTGGTATTGAGAGACAGACGACCAAGCCTCCTAGGGTGAAACTGGCTAAGGGGAATCAACCTTGAAGGGCCACTGAGATTCCACAAGGAAGCTGGAAGCATTTCTGCTTTGGAAAAGGAGTGTGTAAAGACTCAACAACCTGAAAAAATTCAGGCTGTCTTGATCCAAAACACAGAAGAACAGCAGAAGGAACTTGAAGAGACCTTGCTTGATGACAGAGGCTAAGACGAGGAAAGCAACCTCTGAAAGGAAAAAGAAAACCTGCTAAAAGATCGTCACACACTACAAGATTCCCTTAGGTCAAAGTTTGTACCACTGGAAAAGTATGAAGAGAAACAGAAAGAATTCAGCATCTCTCTGACCAAAATGAAGGATGAGTTGGGAGAGAAGACACAACAATGCTTAATTTTTCAGGAGGCAGCAAACAAATACCAAAAAGAGATGGAAGAGCTGAAGAATCAGCTATGTGAGGCCAAAGAGACTTTGGAGGCAAAAGTCGTTGAATTTTCTAAGAAGCAGACCGATGATGAAGCCCTGTGAGACTCAACCACTGAGTTCATTGAAGTCAAGCTTACATGTGAGACTGGCCGGGCCAATATTGAAACTGAAAAGAAGACTGAGATTAAAATCAGCATTAGAAAGAAGAAGGCACATAGAAAGAAAACACAGAAACACAAATTAGGTTTTAATCCTGGCAGCAGACAAGTATACTTTTGACATAAGCCCGGTAATCATAAGTGCAGATGCCGACGCACTTAGTCGTTTGCCTTTACAAGGAAAGGATGTGGAAGTCCAAGGCCTACAAGAACTTATTTTGTTGTTACATTTCTTAGATTCATCACCGGTATGCGCTCGACAGATCAGAGACTGGACAAGTAGGGACCCAGTCCTATCACAAATACGAGAACAAGTACTTCATGGTTGGTCACAAGAGCCTGTATCTGATGAAATTAAACCATATGTTAACAGAAGGCATGAAATAACCAGGCAGGATGGTGTCCTATTGTGAGTAGCATGAGTGATGGTACCTCCAAAGGGTAGAAAGCCATTGCAAATTGAACTGCACAGCACACATCCACGAATATCCCGAATGACGATCATGGCATGCAGCTACCTATGGTGGCCTGGGATGGATGGTGAAATAGAGAGTTTGGTGAAGAATTGTGTGCAATGCCAACAACTGCAAAAGTTACATTCAGTAGCTCCATCACAATCTTGGGAGTGGACAGGAAGACCACAGGTCTGTTTACACATTGACTATGTGGGGCCTTTCATGGGAACAATGTTCCTGCTCATTGCTGATGCCCACTCAAAATGAATGGACATATGTGAGGTGAAACCACCAATATCTTCTGCTACAATTGAGAAGTTTCATCAAAAATTTTGCTTTTCACCGTCTACCAGAAGCAGTCGTTTCTGATAATGGCATGGCATTTATGAGTGCTGCGTTTCAGCAGTTTATCAGCCTCAACAGTAGCACTCATAAAAACCTCATCGTACCACCTTTCCTCAAATGGACTGGCCGAAAAGGTGGTTCAAACATTCAAGGCAGGCAAGAAGGAATTAACTGAAGATTCCTTAACAACCAAGCTAGCATGCTTTCTTTTCCTTTATAGGACCACCCCTCACATAACAAAAGGTGTCACACCCACGGAGTTATTGATGAAATGCCATCTCAGGATGAGAGTGACTTAATAATGCCAAATTTAGGGGGGAGGGTGGAAAGGAGTCAAGGATGTCAGAAAACTAGACACAGCTGGCATAGTCGCAAAAGGAAATTTACCATTGGAGAAACGGTGTATGTGAAGAACTTTGGAGAAGGGCCAAAGTGGTTACTGGGTGAAATAGGTGCAGTGACTATATTACCACATGGAGGTGGAAGGCTGAGTCATATGGAGACATGTGGATCATTTAAGGCAGAGAGAAACTGTGGACCAAGAAATGATTCCACCAGTGTTTGCGACCGAGTCAGTCCTTCCTGTTGACAAAACCCAACCCAGTTCAGATACACCTATTGCTCTTTCAGGAGTGGAGGATACAGATCTGCAGATGCCCACCAAAGCACCGGAAAAGGAGATCCCTGACAAGGCATCTGAAATTGTATAGCTGAGACGTTCTACACACATATGGAAACTCCCAGAAAGACCAAATTTGTAAATTACTTGTCAGTGTAAATATCTTGCTATTTTGAGAAGGTTGTAAATGTAAATATAAAATGTATTTCCGAGTAAAGGGAGAGGGATGTGGTAATCTGATGTGTAATATACCTTTAAGAAGAATGTTATAATGGAATACCACGTGATCTTAGTATCCAATAGCAGAGTAGTGCTGGCTACCTCTGTAGTTAGTGGTCTGTAGTCAGTAGTTAGCAGTTAGAGTAGTGTAGATATACGGTTTTAAGTGTAAGCAAATGTTTAGTTGCTACTGAGTAGCTTTGTAAATAAAGACAGAGGCCAGGATTTTCCCGTCGAGAGCAGGGGGCGGTGCACGCCCGCCGACGCATAAAATGCTGTACGGTGACGTCGGGCAAAACTCCCAATGTCACCACGACCTGTTTAAATTTTCAGGTAAGCTGGGGCTCAGCAAAATCAGCTGTGTGCCCGCCAACCTGTCTATGGCCAATTGAGGCCAAAGACAGTATCATTTAAGTAATTAATGGACCTGCCTGTCCAACCTTAAGGTTGGTGGGCAGGCCAGGAGCCCTGGCGGGTATTAGAAAAAGCATGAAACCTCACCCACGGGCGGGATGAAGTTTCATGTAGGTTTTTAAAAAAATAATTAAAGTTTTTTTAAAAGTTATGGATGTGTCCCAACTCATGTGACATTGTCACATGAGGGGACATGTCAGGGAATTTTTTTTTCTATTTCTAATATTTTTTACAGTAGATCCGATCTCCCTGAGGCAGCACTTAGCCTCAGGGAGATGAGTGCACTGTTTTGCGTGCATGCTTGGAAGAGCGCACTCTCGGCTCAGGGAACCCCCCCCCCCCGCGCCCGCACAGGGAGCGCATAGCGCTTCCGTGCGGACGTCACGCTGGGTGGGCCTTAATTGGCCCGCCCACGTAAAATGGTGTCGTGCCCCCAATCGGGGGCGCTGATCGGAGGAGTGCCTCTGCGCATGCAGAGGGGGGGCCCGGGGGGGGGGATATCCTGGCCAGAGTTTCTACCTATGCAGTGTCTGCTACTCAACTTTATCATTAGTACCAAATTGGCTACGCCTTACTACAAGTGTGCGACCAGGATCCAACAAACTGGTGATTAGGATTCAATATTCTTCTATACTGTGAAGGTAGTTATCGCAGTAACAAAATTGATGGGATACTGAGGATAAAGCTGGTGCTCAGTAATTCTTACTTGGGCCTGTATTTGACTCTCTGACCTTGATATTAACTCCACCTGTAGATTAAATGATTAAAAGCAGCAATAAGCAAGAGGCCAGAATTGGAGAAGTGCCGATATTTTGGGAGTTGTAGGGCTGGAGGAGATTACAGAAATAGGAGGGGATCAAGGGCATGGAGGAATTTGAAAACAACGAGAATCATTTTAAAATCAAGGCACTGTTGGATTGGGAGAAAATGCAGGTGGCAGAAGGTTGAATGGTGGTAGTTAAGTTGTCAAATTCACAAAATGCATCCTGAGCCTAATGTCCTTGTGCCTGTTTCATTTTTACAACAATAGATATCAGTGTTAAATAAGCCACACTGGAGAGGCAGACCCAGCTTTACCATTTTTAAATGAGGCTCTGAATATGCAATTTTGTCAGCAATTTGAAATTACTGGCTCCTGGTTGGGTTTCCCATGGCTGTGAAAATTCACCATTAAAGCTGAGGGGAGATTGAATAGCATTTTATTGGGACAGTTAAAAGCCAGTAGGTCATATCTGAATGAAGCTCAGTGCCCACAGTTTTCTCAGTTCCCTCTCGGAAGCAGATTGGTAAGAGAACTAGTTGTGAGGGATTTATTTGTAGAGTTTGGAAACATTTACATATCAGGATGATTAATGTCATTGTCAGTTTGGATTGGACTTTAGACAGGGGAGATTATCAACTCCACTGTCAACAGCAACAGCAATTTGCATTTATGTAGTGCCTTTAACATAGCAAAACATCACACAAGATGTATCATGAAACTTTATCAGACAAAAAGTGATGCTGAGCCACAGGTGGCATTACAGTAGAAGGAGAAAAGAGATGTAAAGAAGCTGAGATAAAAGCAAAATACTGTGGATGCTGGAAATCTGAATCAAAAACAAAAATAGCTGGAAAAACTCAGCAGGTCTGACAGCATCTGCGCAGAGGAATACAGTTAACGTTTTGACTCCTTATGACCCTTCATCAGGACTAAGGAAAAATAGAAATGAGGTGAAATATAAGCTGGTTGAGAGGGGTGGGACAGGTAGAGCTAGATAGAGGGCGAGTGATAGGTGACCTTCCATCATTTTCACAAGGTCCATCACTGACATTTCCCTTCCCTTCCTTGACCTTTCTGTCTCAATTTCTGGTGATAGACTGTTCAACAATATTCATTACAAACCCACTGACTCCCACAGCTACCTCAGCTACAGCTCCTCACACCCTGCTTCCTGTAAAGACTCCATCCCATTATCTCAGTTCCTTCGCCTTTGTTGCATCTGTTCTGATGATGCCACTTTTCAAAGCAGTTCCTCTGACATGTCTTCCTTCTTCATTAACTGAGGTTTTCTACCCATGGTGGTTGACAGGGCCCTCAATCGTGTCTGGCCCATCTCCCGTACATCCGCCCTCACGCCTTCTCCTCCCTCCCAGAACCATGATAGGGTCCCCCTTGTCCTCCCTTATTGCCCCACCAGTCTCCACATTTAAAGGATCATCCTCTGCCATTTCCGCCAATTCCAACATGATGCCACACATCTTCCCTTCACCCCCCCTGTTGGCATTCCGTAAGGATCATTCCCTCCTGCAACACCTGCCCATTTACTTCCCCCCTCCTCACCATCCAATGGCCCAAGCACTTCTTTCAAGTGAAGCAGCACTTCACTTGTACTTCCCTCAATTTAGTCTACTGCATTCGCTGCTTCCAATGTGGTTTCCTCTACATTGGAGAGACCAAACGCAGACTGGATGACCACTTTGCGGGACACCTTTGATCTGTCCGCAAGCATGACCCAGACCTCCCTGTCGCTTGCCATTTCAACAATCTACCTAGCTCTCATGGCCACATGTCCATCCTTGGCCTGCTGCAATGTTCCAGTGAAGCTCATCGCAAACTGGAGGAGCAGCACCTCATTTTCCAATTAGGCACTTTACAGTTGAGTTCAACAACTTCGGATCATGAACTCTCTCCTCTATCCCCACACCCTTTCTGATCCCCCCTTTTTCCATTAATTTATAATTTTTTTAAATATATATATTTTTTTAAATATATTTTTCTTTTCCCACCTATTTCTATTATTTTTAAATTATTTCCATCCATTGTTTTATCTCCACATTTTAGCCTATTTTGATCCCTTCCCCCCACCCCACTCCCATGAGGACTATCTGTCACTTGCTCATCCTGCTTTCTACTCTTAATGTCCCCATTAGCACATTCCTTAGCTAATATCACCATAAGACCATAAGACATAGGAGCAGAAATTAGGCCATTTGGCCCATCGAGTCTGCTCCGCCACTCAATCATGGCTGATAAGTTTCTCAACACCATTCTCCCGCCTTCTCCCCGTAACCTTTGATCCCCTTACCAATCAAGAACCTATCTGTCTCGGTCTTAAATACACTCAATGACCTGGCCTCCACAGCCTTCTGTGGCAATGAATTCCAACAGTTTCACCACTCTCTGGCTAAAGAAGTTTCTCCTCATCTCTGTTCTAAAAGATCACACACCTTTGTCCTTTGGTCTATGACATCTTTGGCAATCTCATCTTTGCCTCCACCTATCACTCGCCCTCTATCCAGCTCTACCTGTCCTAGGCCCCTCAATCAGCTTATATTTCACCTCATTTCTATTTTTCCTTATTTCTGATGAGTCATACGGACTTGAAACGTTAACTGTGTTCCTCTCCACAGATACTGCCAGATCTGAGTTTTTCCAGCTATTTTTGTTTTTGTAAAGAAGCTGAGTGGTTTAGCAAAGGAATTCCAGAGCTCAGGTCTTGGCAGCTGAAGGAATGGTCACCTATGGTGAAATGATTAAAAGCAGCAATAAGCAAGAGGCCAGAATTGGAGAAGTACCGATATCTTAGGGGAATGTAGGGCTTCAGGAGATTACAGAAATAGGAGGGGGTCAGGCTTTTGGAGGAGTTTGAATACAACGAGAATCATTTTTAAAATCAAGGCACTGTTGGATTGGGAGAAAATGCAGGTCAGTAAGCACAGGGATGATAGGCATGCAATTGATGGCACTGGAGGTGGACAGTAGAGAAGGGAGAAACAGAGGAGTTGAGGTTGCTCATAACAGAGTTCACGGACAAGAAACTTTGATCTTTCTAAAGGACATTGTTTCCAAAGGCTGAGATTTTCATGTTAGGCTTTGGCAGACATCTGCAGCCTCCTCTAAGATCTGCCACCTGGTGGCCATGCATTGCCAATGGCTGTGAAATTCACCACTCCTCCAATTTATTTGGCTTCAGGCTCCTACCAAAGCATCACTGGAGGCTTAATGAGGTTCTTGCAGTTGGCTGCACATTAAAGTATAAAGTAGTTGATGGATGGATTATTTGTCAGGGCTGTGAGATATATGAACTTTGCCAATGATGACAATAACCAGAATGAATGGGCAATCCAATTTGTGTCTTTGGCTGGCTTCCCTTGGAGGCCATCTGATGTATTATTATAATAATATAATACTTAATCATTCATAAAGGATTGGGTAAGCATGTCATAGGTCCATTTATTAAGACTAGGCACATGGCAGCAGTTGTACATTGGTATAAAGCTTCAAGACATCAGAGCTGTGTGCTGTGCTCTGCTCCATGCAAAAATGAAACTAAGACTGGATCATGTGACACACTTCCCTTCTCATGTTGTCACACTGATATCCTTTAAAGGCATATTACCCCCATCAACTGCACTTGCATGGCAATCTGAGCTCCACCTGTCCAATCAGGTCCATTTTTCAACTACAAGGGATTTAATTGCATCCATGTTCAGCTGATATGTAACAACAAGAAAAGATTCATACAGGTGTTCACCAGATCCCCTGGGAGCTGTTGTGATGCTTTCACACTGTGGTGGGCCATCATCTCGGCCATGATCAGGTTGGTGACTAAAGGGTATCAAAGACTACCCTTTTGAAACTGGGCTGAAGAAACTTCTGAGAAACCCTATGTTTGACACCAGGAATGCTACAACATGTGTTGCATGATAACCAGCTCTGTCACAGGTGCTGGGGAGGTTTGGAGCTGCCTTTCAGTACCCACCAACAAGGGTCTCCAAAATAAAATACTGTGGATACTGGAAATCTAAATAAACACAGAAAATGCTGGAAATACTTAGTAGGCCTGGCAGCATCTGTGTAGAGAGAAACAGCATTATGAAACGTCACAGGCCTGAAACATTGGGGTGGATTTTCATCCTCGAAGCGGGTAGTGGGAGTTGGGAAAATACTTGGCTCGGCCCGCCTTCCTTGCGAGAAAGTGCCCGATAAGATGAGAGCTTCATTGTAAGGGGCCAGGAAAAGGTGCTGGCTTTCTTTCTTTTTTAAATTTATTTATGGGATTTAGAGGTCAGTGGCTGGGCCAGCATTGATTGCCCATCCCTAATTGCCCTTGAGAAGGTGGTGGTGAGCTGCCTTCTTGGACTGCTACAGTCCATGTGGTGTAGTTACACCCACAGTGCTGTTAGGGAGGGAGTTCCAGGACTTTGACCCAGCGACAGTGAAGGAACGCGATATATTCCCAAGTCAGGTTAGCGAGAGACTTGGAGGGGAACTTCTAGGTAGTGGTGTTCCCATGTGCCTGTTACCCTTGTCTGTCAAGATGGTAGTGGTCATGAGTTTGAAAGGTGCTGTCTAAGGCTTGGTAAGTTTCAGCTGTGCATTATGTAGATGGTACACACTGCTGTTACTCTGTGTTGGTGGTGGAGGGAGTGAAAGTTTGAGAATGGGGTGCCAGTGAAGTTGACTGCTTTGTCCTGGAAGGTGTCAAGCTTCTTGAGTGTTGTTGGAGCTGCACTCATCCAGGCAAGTGGAGAGTATTCCATCACACTCCTGACTTATGTCTTGTGGAAGGTGGATGTGCTTTGGGGAGTCAGGAGGTAAGTTACTCAATGCAGGATTCATAGCCTCTGACTGTTCTTATAGCCACAGTATTTATATGGTGTTGTGGTCACTTTGACAAATGGACCACAGGATTCTCAGGTACAGGTCACGATCATTTATTTGAGAAATTATAAGGAGAGAACCATCTCAATGCAGCTTGAGATAACACTCTACTAAATTACAAGTGTTCAACATATTTATACATTATTGGTCACGTACACAAACAGTTTCCAGATTCCAATCTCGTCAACATATAGGTTTAAATTAAACAGACATCTCTGGTAACAAGTACATGCACCATATGTCCCTATTTGTTTTCACCCAGACAGAAACCTTCCCTCCTACCTAAACTATGACCATCTGTTCTTCCCATATCTGTTGAAGAGCAAACTTAATTGTTATTGACATCGTCTCACTGCAGCCTGGCTCCCAAGGCCTTTCTGTTGTTTGCAGGTCCTTAAGGCTGTGCAAGGTTTATCTGGTAACCTTTAACTGCCAATGTGCTTGGAGATTTTAAGTAATTAATTCCCTTTCAATAAATTCTCGCTGTACGCCTATATTCCCCCACTAATATATGGTTAGTCCAGTTAGGTTCTGGTCAATGGTAAATCCCATGATGTTGATATTTGGAGATTCAGCGATGGTAATGCCACTGAACGTCATAGGATGATGGTTAGATTCTCTCTTGTTGGAGATGGTCATTATCTGGCACTTGTGTGATGTGAATGTTACTTGCCAGTTGTCAGCCCAAGCTTGGATATTGCCCAGGTCTTGTTGCATTTGTACATGGACTGCTTCAGTATCTGAGGAGTTGCAAATAATACTGAACATCGTGCAATCATCAGTAAGCATCCCCATAAGACCATAAGATGTAAGAGCAGAAGTAGGCCATTCGACCCATCGAGTCTGCTCCACCATTCAATGAGATCATGGCTGATCTGATAATCCTCAACTCCACTTTCCTGCCTTTCCCCCTTAACTCTTGATTCTCTTACTGATTAAAAATCTATCTACCTCAGCTTTGAATATGCTTAACAGCCCAGCTTCTACAGGCCTCTGCGGTAAAGAATTCCACAGATTAGCTATCCTCTGAGAGAAGAAATTACCCCTCATCTCTGTTTTAAATGGGTGACCCCTTACCCTGAGATTATGACACCTGGTCCTAGACTCTTCCACAAGGGGAAACACACTCTCAGCATCTACCCTGTCAAGCCCCCTAAGAATCTTATATGTTTCAATAAGGTTGCCTCTCAAATCCAACCTACTCAACCTCTCCTCATAATTAAACCCCTCCATTACCAGGATCAGCCTCGTGAACCTTCTCTGTTCTGCCTCCAATTCCAATGTATCTTTCCTTAGATAAAGGAGCCAAAACTGTTCACAGTATTCTAGGTCTAACTAGTACCTAGTATAGTTTCAGCAAGGCTTCCCTATTTTTATATTCCATTCCCTTTGAAATAAAGGCCAACATTCTATTTGCCTTCCTTATTACCTGCTGAATTTGTATGTTAGCTTTTTGGGATTCATGCACAAGGACTCCCAAATCCCTCTGTGCTGCAGGCTTCTGCAGTCTTTGTCCATTTAAATAATATTCAGCTTCTCTATTCTTCCTGCCAAAGTGCATAACCTCACATTTTCCCACGTTATATCCAATCTGCCATTTTTTTGCCCACACACGTAAGCTTTCTATACCTCTCTGTAGACTTGTGTCATGCTCATTAGTTGCCTCCCCACCTATTATGTCTCATTCGCAAATTTGGCGACAGTACATTCACTTCTCTCATCTAAGTCATTAATATATACTGTAAATAATTGAGGCCCCAGCACTGATCCCTGTGGCACTCCACTAGTTACAGGTTGCCATATTGAAAATGCCCCCTTATCCCAACTCTCTGTGTTCTTTTAGTTAGCCAATCCTGTATCCATGCTAATATACTACTGCCAACACCACGGGCTCTTATCTTTTTTTTATACATTCACATTATAAGGGTTTCTCTGGCTGGGCCAGCATTTATTGCCCATCCCTAGTTGCCCTTGAGAAGGTGGTAGTGAACTGCCTTCTTGAACCACTGCAGGCCATGTGGTGTAAGTACATCCACAGTGCTGTTAAGAAAGGAGTTCCAGGATTTTGAACCAGCGACAGTGAAGGAATAGCGATATATTTCCAAGTCAGGATGGTGAGTGACTTCGAGGGGAACTTCCAGGTGGTGGTGTTCCCATCTATCTGCTGCCTTTGTCCTTCTAGATGGTAGTGGTCGTGGGTTTGGAAGGTGCTGTCTAAGGAGCCTTGGTGAATTCCTGCGGTGCATCTTGTAGATGGTACACACTGCTGCTACTGTGCGTCTTATTAATTAGTCTTATGTGCAGTACCTTATCGAACGCCTTTTGGAAATCCAACTATATTACATCTATTGGTTCCCTTTTATCTATCCTGCTAGTTACCTCCTCGAGGAATTCTAATAAATTTGTCAGGCATGATTTCCCCTTCATGGAGCAATGCTGACTCTGCTTGATTAGATTATGTAATTCTAAATGCTCTGCTATTACATCCTTTATAATAGGCTCTAACATTTTCCTAATGACAAATGTTAAGCTAACTGATCTATAGGGCAACATTTTCCCCCGTTGGGGGGGATGTGCAGGAGCGGGTGCGGGTTCCCAATCAGTGCCCCCAGCTGGGGGGGCGCGCTGCCATTTTACATGGGTGAGCCAATTAAGGCCCGCCCTGCGTAACGTGCACCAGGAAGCACTATGCACTCCCTGTGCGGGTGGTGGTTGGGGGTGGGGGGAGATTTCCTGAGCTGGAAACGTGCCCTTTCGTGGATGCGCGTGAAAGAGCGCACAGGTCTCCCTGAGGCTCAGACTTGAAACTTTAAATAAAGATGAGGAAAAAAATTTGCTGCCATGTCCCCTCATGTGACACAGTCACATGAGTTGGGACATGTTCATAACTTTTATTTTAACACACTCTGAAATTTTAAAATCCCTCATGAAACCTCATCCTGCCAGTGGATGAGGTTTCATGCTTTGTCAGAAGCCCGCCAGCCTCCCAGCCTGCCCGTCAACATTAAGGTTGGACGGGCAGGTACATTAATGGCTTCAATTAGTTTTTTAATGGCCTTTATAGGCCGTTGACAGGTCGACAGGTGCACAGCCGACTCGGCTGCGCGCCCGCTGAGCTGAGAATATAAATGACACGGGATGATGTAGGGACTCACGTCCGACATCACCCTGCTTCATGTTACACATTGGTGAGCGGGCCCCAACCCTGCTCACCGAACAGAAAATTCTGCCCATAGTTAGCTGTTTTTTGTCTCCATCCCTTTTTCAATAAGAGTGTTACATTGTTAGTTTTCCAATCCTCTGGGACTTTTACAGAATACAAGGATTCTTGGAAGATTACTACCAGTGCATCCAATATCTCTGTAGCTACCTCCATTAATATCCTAGGATGCAACCCATCAGGTCCAGTGGCCTTATCGGCCTTTAGCCCTATTATTTTCCCTAGTACTTTTCCTCTAGTGTTGTTATTGTATTTATTTCCTCCTCTTTTTCCCCTTGATTATTTCGTACTGGAATGCTATTAATGTCTTCTAATGTGAAGACTGAAACAAAGTACTTATTCAACTCCTCTGCCATTTCTTGGTTCCCCATTATTATTTCCCCAGTCGCATTTTGTAATGGGCCTATGTTCACTTTGGTCTCGCTCTTCCTTTTTATATATTTAAAGAAGTTCTTACTGTCCGTTTTTATCTTACTTGCTAGTTTACCCTCAAAGTTTATTTCTTCTGACTTTATGATGGAAGGAAGGTCATTGATGAAGCAGCTGAAGATGATTGGGCCTAGGATGCTAACTTGAGGAATTCCTGCAGTGATGTCCTGGAACTGAGATGATTGACCTCCAACAACCACAACCATCTTCCTTTATGCTTGGCCTTGTCTCCCAACAAAGAAGAGTGATCCCCATTGACTTAAGTTTTGCAAGGGCTCCTTGATGCCACACACAGTCAAATGCTGTCTTGATATCAAGGGCAGTCACTCTCACCTCTGGAGTTCAGCTCTTTTGTCCATATTTGAACTGTAATGAGGCCAGGAGCTCAGTGGACTTGGCTGAACACAAACTGAGCTGCAGCCAGGCCAGTCAAGCTGGGACAAAGCTCGGAGGCAGCCACAGGGTGTAGAGACAGGCTGTTTCAACAGCCCATGTCAATGCTGTGAGACTTCATCCCAGTTAAAATAAAAACAGAAAGGCCTTCCAGCTATTACCCCTCACACCCTCTAACCCCCCACACACTCCCCATACCCCAGCTATATTACCTCATGCCACCACCCACCCCCTATGGTCCCTCAAGCACCCCCCATGCCAACCATAACCCCCACCCCCCGCCCAAACTTTTACTTGGCTGTAGTAAAAAGGAGGTTTTTTTAAGGAAAGTGGAAAGTTATCATTGAATGACTGTTTTTTAAAAGCTTTTTTCACACATGCTACTGTCACTTATAGGTTCATTCCTTCTATTCAGTTTGTAGTAGGTGAATAGGCATGGAAGTTGTTATGGCATGTCTGATGATAAATGCTGAGCTGTCCAAATCCCAGAGGGAAAATTGAAACAGCTGCCAAAATGGTTTCTTCAATTTGTATAGTATGAGGAGAGGTTCTGAAATTAGGAAAATATGTCTCTGACTACTTGTGATGATTTTATAGTAGAGTAACGTTTATTAAAAGAATAAAGAAAAAAAAAAACAAAATTGCACTTAAATGCAAGAATGGCTTCACACAGTAAACAGTACTTTAAAACAGTTCCACAAATCTTATATTTCACCACATTTCTATTTCTCTTTAGCTCTGAAGAAGTCATATGGTCTTGAATTGTTAACTCTGTCTTTCTCTCCACAGATGCTGTCAGACCTGCTGAGTTTTTCCAGCATTTTTTGTTTTTGTTTCATATTTCCAACATCCACAGTATTTTGCCTTTATCCACAAATCTTAACTTAACTACCCTCAGAGCTGGTCTTCCCCTTTTATATTCAGCAAATATTCTTTTAATTTTTAAATTCTATAGAAGTCTAGTAATTTTACCACATACTGCTTTTTCCTTGGGGTGTCCTCTGAGGCTGACAGCAACTAATTCCGCCAACTCCAGCATGATGCCACCACCAAACACATCTTCCCTTCACCC
The DNA here is from genome assembly GCF_017639515.1 of Carcharodon carcharias. Taxonomy (NCBI): domain Eukaryota; kingdom Metazoa; phylum Chordata; class Chondrichthyes; order Lamniformes; family Lamnidae; genus Carcharodon; species Carcharodon carcharias. Next base: position 107,358,531 of record NC_054477.1, read on the forward strand.
CCCCGGCAGCATTCCGTAGGGATCGTTTCCTCCAGGACACCCTGGGCCACTCCTCCATCACCCCCTACTCCTCAACCCCCACCTATGGCACCTCCCCATGCCCACGCAAAAGATGTAACACCTGCCCCTTCACTTCTTCTCTCCTCACCGTCCAAGGGCCCAAACACTCCTTTCAAGTGAAGCAGCATTTCACTTGCATTTCCCCCAACTTGGTCTACAGTATTCGTTGTTCCCAATGCGGTATCCTCTACATTGGAGAGACCAAACGTAAACTTGGCGACCGCTTTGCAGAACACCTGCGATCTGTCCGCAAGAATAACCGAAACCTCCCTGTCGCTTGCCATTTTAACACTCCACCCTGCTCTCTTGCCCACATGTCTGTCCTTGGCTTGCTGCATTGTTCCAGTGAAGCCCAACGCAAAGTGGAGGAACAGCACCTCATCTTCCGACTAGGTACTTAGCCTTCCAGACTGAATATTGAATTCAACAACTTTAGGTCTTGAACTCCCTCCTCCATCCCCACCCCCTTCCTGTTTCTTCCCCCTTCCTTTTGTTTTTTCCAATAAATTATATAGATTTTTCTTTTCCCAACTATTTCCATTATTTTTAAATATTTTTAAATCTTTTATGCTCCCCCCACCCCCACTAGATCTATACCTTGAGTGCCCTGCCATCCATTCTTAATTAGCTCATTCGTTTAGATAATATCACCAACTTGAACACCTATGTGTTCTTTTGTTCTTTTGTCTGTGACATCTTTTGATGATCTGCTTCTATCACTGCTTGCTTGTCCCTACAACCAAAACCACCCCCCTCCACTTCTCTCCCCCCACCCAACCCCACCCCCCCCCAAAAAAACACACCTTAAACCAGCTTATATTTCACCCCTTTCCTTGGATTCACCTAGTTCTGTTGAAGGGTCATGAGGACTTGAAACGTCAAATCTTTTCCTCTCCGCCAATGCTGCCAGACCTGCTGAGTTTTTCCAGGTAATTCCGTTTTTGTTTTGGATTTCCAGCATCCACAGTTTTTTGTTTTTAACTAATTCTTTCAGTCTGGCCTTGTTCACACTGTCTTCAGGGAGTTCTGACTAGCTATCCTGCTGGGAGATCTAAGCAGCTAGCCCCCTCACATAGGCTTCAGTATTTCCTTAAGTGTGTTCCTTCCCTTTGATCTCTCTATTGTTTCAACCAATCTCTTCAGAGATACTTTCTTCCCAGAATTGCTTAAATCATTCTTTACTTTAGCTTTTAGACTTGTAAAAACAAACTTATCCTACCTTTACCTCACTTCCTGATAACTTTTTACAACCTGCATACATCCCCCTTTGAACGAAAACAACTCAATTCAAACTTTTCCTGTTATTGCTTTATGCAAAATCCTGATTGAAGTTCCTTGGTTCATTAACATATCAAACCACTTCTTCCTGTTGACTTTAGACCTTTGCCGGTACTCTAGCTCTTAATCCAATTACAGCCAGACTTTCCATAAGAAAATATGCCAGAGTTATTACCAGAAGAAAAATTTACAATTCCTTTATTTCTTGACAAAGTACAATAATAAGTTAATTAGGAAAAAAAAAATTAATACAATATAAAGACGGCAGCGCAGATGATGTGTTGTAACTCCAGATTGTGGGAATTCCTGGACACCAGTACGATTCAGGGCAAACACATCTGCAGTAAGTGTTTGCGGCTTGAGGATCTTCAGCTCAGAGTCATTGAACTGGAGGCCTAGCTGCAGACACTGTGACACATCAGGGAATGAGAAAGTTACCTGGACAATTTGTATCATGAGGCACTCACACACCTTAGGATATGGTCTTCTGCTTTGGTCAGTGGTCAGGGACAGGAGGGCGTGACTGTGAGCGAGGCAGGTGTGAGGACCCAGAAGGTAGAAGTGGAAGAGCCTCGGACTTGGCGATTGTCCAACAGATTTGAGGTGCTTACAACCTGTATGGATGAAAGTGGGGGTTGCAGGATGGATGAGAGAACTGATCATGGCATCATGGTACAGGAGGCTACTCAAGCAGGGGGAGTAAATAGGTATGTAATGGTTAAAGGGAAACTATAGTCAGGGGGATAGACACAATTTTCTGCAGCCTGGAATAACAGTCCAGAAAGCTCTGTTCCCTGTCCAATGCCAGGGTTGGGACATCTACTCTGGGAGGGGAAGGATCCAGTAGTCATGGCCTATGTAGGTGCCAACGGCATAGGAAGGTGAGCAAAGAGGTTCTGCTTAGGGGGTATGAGAAACTCGGGGCTAAATTAAACTGGATTATTACCTGAACCATGAACAAATTAGTGTAGGGTGAATAAGATTAGAGAATTGAATGTGTCGCTCAAATATTGGTGTGGGAGAAGTGGGTTTTGATTCATGGGGCACTGGTATCAGTACTGGGGAAAGTGGGACAACACAGTTGGGACTGTCTTCTTCTGGACCATGCTGGAACCAATGTTCCTGTGAAGCATATTACTAGGGTGGTAGAGAGGGCTTTGAACTAAATAGTGGGGACGAGGAATCAAGTGTGGGGAGATGTGATCAATCAGAGAGAAGAGGCAGACAACAAGACAGCAATAAGGGAAATGATAATCAGAGCGTGGCAAGAAGGGACAGAGCATACAAATTTAAGCAAAAACAGAACCATCTGGAAAAACTCAGCAGGTCCGGCAGCATCGGCGGAGAAGAAAAGAGCCGACGTTTCGAGTCATCATGACCCTTCGACAGAACTTGAGTTCGAGTACAAGAAAGAGTTGAAATATAAGCTGGTTTAAGGTGTGTATGGGGGGGGTGCGGAGAGAGAGAGAGAGAAGTGGAGGGGGTTGGTGTGGTTGTAGGGACAAACAAGCAGTGGTAGAAGCAGATCATCAAAAGATGTCAACAACAATAGAACAAAAGAACACATAGGTGTTAAAGTTGGTGATATTATCTAAACGAATGTGCTAATTAAGAATGGATGGTAGGGCACTCAAGGTATAGCTCTAGTGGGGGTGGGGAGAGCATAAAAGATTTTAAAATATTTAAAAATAATGGAAATAGGTGGGAAAAGAAAAATCTATATAAGTTATTGGAAAAAAAAGGAAGGGGGAAACAGAAAGGGGGTGGGGATGGAGGAGGGAGTTCAAGACCTAAAGTTGTTGAATTCAATATTCAGTCCGGAAGGCTGTAAAGTGCCTATTCGGAAGATGAGGTGTTGTTCCTCCAGTTTGCTTTGGGCTTCACTGGAACAATGCAGCAAGCCAAGGACAGACATGTGGGCAAGAGAGCAGGGTGGAGTATTAAAATGGCAAACGACAGGGAGGTTTGGGTCATTCTTGCGGCCAGACCGCAGGTGTTCTGCAAAGCGGTCGCCTAGTTTACGTTTGGTCTCTCCAATGTAGAGGAGACCACATTGGGAGCAACGAATGCAGTATACTAAGTTGGGGGAAATGCAAGTGAAATGCAGCTTCACTTGAAAGGAGTGTTTGGGCCCTTGGACGGTGAGGAGAGAGGAATTGAAGGGGCAGGTGTTGTATCTTTTGCGTGGGCATGGGGTGGTGCCATAGGAGGGAGTTGAGGAGTAGGGGGTGATGGAGGAGTGGCCCAGGGTGTCCCAGAGGGAGTGATCCCTACGGAATGCCGATAGGGGGGGTGAAGGGAAGATGTGTTTGGTGGTGGCATCATGCTGGAGTTGGCAGAAATGGCAGAGGATGATCCTTTGAATGCGGAGGCTAGTGGGGTGATAAGTGAGGACAAGGGGGACCCTATCATGTTTCTGGGAGGGAGGAGAAGGCGTGAGGGGGGATGCGTGGGAGATGGGCCGGACACGGTTGAGGGCCCTGTCAACGACCGTGGGTGGAAAACCTCGGTTAAGGAAGAAGGAGGACATGTCAGAGGAACTGTCTTTGAAGGTAGCATCAACAGAACAGATGCGACAGAGGCGAAGGAACTGAGAGAATGGGATGGAGTCCTTACAGGAAGCGGGGTGTGAGGAGCTGTAGTCGAGGTAGCTGAGGGAGTCAGTGGGTTTGTAATGGATATTGGTGGACAGTCTATCACCAGAGATTGAGACAGAGAGGTCAAGGAAGGGAAGGGAGCTGTCAGAGATGGACCACGTGAAAATGATGGAGGGGTGGAGATTGGAAGCAAAATTAATAAATTTTTCCAAGTCCCGAGGAGAGCATGAAGCAGCACCGAAGTAATCATCGATGTACCGGAGAAAGATTTGTGGAAGGGGCCGGAGTAGGACTGGAACAAGGAATGTTCCACATACCCCATAAAGAGGCAGGCATAGCTGGGGCCCATGCGGGTACCCATAGCCACACCTTTTATTTGGAGGAAGTGAGAGGAGTTGAAGGAGAAATTGTTCAGCGTGAGAACAAGTTCAGTCAGACGGAAGAGAGTAGTGGTGGATGGGGATTGTTCGGGCCTCTGTCGAGGAAGAAGCTAAGGGCCCTCAGACCATCCTGGTGGGGGATGGAGGTGTAGAGGGATTGGACATCCATGGTGAAGAGGAAGTGGTTGGGGCCAGGGAACTGGAAATTGTTGATGTGACATCAGGTGTCAGAGGAATCACGGATGTAGGTGGGAAGGGACTGGACAAGGGGAGAGAGAAGGGAGTCAAGATAACGAGAAATGAGTTCTGTGGGGCAGGAGCAAGCTGAGACGATCGGTCTACCGGGGCAGTTCTGTTTGTGGATTTTGGATAGGAGATGGAAGCGGGCCGTCCGAGGTTGGGCGACTATCATGTTGGAAACTGTGGGAGGAAGATCCCCAGAGGAGATGAGGTCAGTGACAGTCCTGGAAACAATGGCTTCATGTTCAGTGGTGGGGTCATGGTCCAGGGAGAGGTAGGAGGAAGTGTATGCGAGTTAACGCTCAGCCTCCGCGAGGTAGAGATCAGTGCTCCAGACAACAACAGCACCACCCTTGTCAGTGGGTTTGATGACAATGTCAGGGTTGGACCTGAGAGAATAGAGTGCAGTAAGTTCAGAGAGAGACAGGTTAGAATGGGTGAGAGGAGCAGAGAAATTGAGACGACTAATGTCGCGCCGACAGTTCTCAATGAAAAGATCAAGAGAAGGTAAGAATCCAGAGGGAGGAGTCCAGGTGGAGGGAGAATATTGGAGATGGGTAAAAGGATCCGTTGAACTGGGAGAGGACTCCTGCCCAAAGAAGTGAGCCCGGAGACAAAGACGGCGGAAGAAGAGTTCAGCATCATGCCGAGCCCGAAATTCATTGAGGTGAGGGCGTAAGGGTATGAAACTAAGTCCTTTGCTGAGCACTGAACGTTCAGCATCGGAGAGGGGAAGGTCAGGGGGTATAGTAAATACACGGCTGGGATTGGGATTGGAAGATGGGGTGGGGACGGAGGGACGGGCAGGGGTGGAGGGTCCTAGATGGGTGTTGGTGTCGATGAGTTGTTGGAGCTTGCGTTCCTTAGCACTTGAGAGAAAGAGAAAAAGTTTCTTGTTGAGGCGTTGGATGAGCCGAAGAATAAAATGAGACTGGGGGCACGCGCAGCTTTGAAAAACTTAAGATTGTGCCAGAAGAAAAGACCTGAGATTGCAAAAATGGTCAAAAGATGGAATTAAAGGCTCTGTATCTGAATGCATGTAGCATTTATAACAAAACAGACAAATTGGCAGCTCAAATAGAAATATATGTATATGATCTGATAGCCATTACAGAGAATGGCTGCAAGATGACAAAAGCTGGGAGTGAATAATCAAGGGTACATAACATTTCAGGAGGACAGGAGCTAGGAAAATGTGAAGGGATAGCTAGATTAATTAAGGGTGACATTGGTACAACAGAGAGGGAGAGAGATGACCTTAGTTTTAAATATCAAGATGTAGAATCAGTTTGGATAGAGATATGTAATTGCAAAGGTAGGAGTCAATTGTGGTAGTAGTTTATAGGCCCCCTAACAGTAACCACACTGTCGATTGAAGTATAGTGAAAAATAATGGGGGCTAGTGAGAAAGATACAGGGATGATCATGGGTGATTTTAATCTACATATATAGATTGGATGAATCAGATTAGAAAGGTGGCATGGAAGATAAATTCATAGTGTGTTTTTGGGGCAATTTCTTGGAGCAGCATGTGCTAGAGCCAACTTGAGAGCAGGTTATTCCAGATCCGGTAATATGCAACAAGACAGGATGACCTTATTGTAATCACTAGGGAAAGAGTACTGAGAAAATTATTGGAACTAAAAGCTGACAAGTCCAGAGACTTCATCGTAGGATTTCAAAAAAAGTACCTTCCGAGATAGTAGATGCATCCGTTTTAATTTTCCAAATTTCTCTCGATTCTGGAAAGGTCCCATCAGACTGGACAATAGTGAATATCACTCCTCTATTCAAGATAGGAGGGAGGCAGAAAGCATAAAACTACAGGCCAGTTAGTTTAACATCTGTCATGGGGAAAATGCTGGGATCTATTATTGAGGTTATAGTGGGGCACTTAGAAAATCTCAATGTAATCAGGTAGAGTCAACATGGTTTTATGAAACGGAAATCGTGTTTGACTAATTTATTGGAGCTCTTTGAGGAAGTAACAAGCAACATAGATAAAGGGGAACTTGTGGATGTGGAGTACTTAGATTTCCAGAAGGCATTTGGCAAGGCACCACATCAAAGGTTACTACACAAAATAGGAGCTCATTGTGTGGGGGGGTAACATATTACCATGGATAGGGGATTGGTTAGCTAACAGGAAATAGGCAGTAGGCTTAAATGGGTCATTTTCAAGTGGACAAGATGGAACGGGTAGAATGACATAGCAATCAGTGCTGGGGCTTCAACTATTTACAGTCTATATTAATGACGTGGGTGATGAGATTGAATGTTGTTAAATTTGCTGATGACGCAATGATAAGTAGGAAGGTAAGTTGTGAAGAGGACATAAGGAGTCTACAAATGGATAGAGAGGTTAAGTGAGCGGGCGAAAATTTGGCTGATAGAATATTCTCCTCCTTCAGGTACCATGCCCTAAGAGGGTATTAGCAGTCATGAACTTCATCCATGCTTGGCAAAGTACTGCAGGGGTTTGCCATTACTTTCTACATTGAGGTTGACTAGGAAACTCTTCCACTCTTTGCCACCTGCTATTAGTCATATTGGAAGGATTTAAATGCTTATAATCAACCTGTTTGGCTACATTGTGCATACACTTTCCATGGCCATCAAATCCTGAAGCGGGACTTGAACCCGGAGTTTGACTAGTGGGTCACAAGACCTCCCACATGCATTATAGCGTGGGAAAATGTGAACTTGACCATTTTGGCAGGAAGAATAAACAAAGCAGCATATTATTTAAATGGAGAGAAATCACAGGACTCTGAAGTATAAAGCAATCTAGGTGTCCTGGAACATGCATCACAAAAAAGTTAATATACAGGTACAGCAAGTGATTAGGAAGGGGAATGGAATGTTGTCATTTATTGCATGAGGAATGAATTATAAAAGTAGGGATGTTTTGCTACCATTATATAGGGTTTTGGTGAGACCACATCTAGAGCCCTGTGCACAGTTTTGCTCTCCTTATTTAAGAAAGGACACAATTGTATTAGAAGCAGTTCAAGGAATGTTCACTTGACTGATTCCTGGAATGAGGGGCTTATCTTTTGAGAAAAGGTTGGACAGTTTGGCCTTGCATCTATTGGAGTTTAGAAGAATGAGAGGCAATCTTATTGAAACATATAAGATCCTGCAGGGACTTGGCAGAGTGGATGCCAAAAGGATGTTTCCCCTTGCAGGAGAGACTAGAACAAAGGATCACAGTTTAACAATAAGGGGTCTCCCATTTAAGATGGAGATGAGAAGGATTTTTTTCTGTCACGGGTTTGAGTCTATGGAACTCCTTTCCCCAAGGAATAGTGGATGCAGTGTTATTGAATATTTTAAAGGCTGGATTAGATAGATTCTTAGCTGACAAAGGAGTCAAAGGGTGTAGGGGATAGGAAGGAAAGTAGAGTTGAGGCCACAAACAGATCAGCCATGATTTTATTGAATGGCGGAGCAGGCGCAAAAGGGTAAATGGTCTACTCCTGCTCCTAATTCGTATGTTTGTATGTAGCTTGACATGGGTCATAGTGGTTGTTTGGGGGTCATACTTTGGCATGGGAGGGTATGAGGGGCCACAGGGGATGTTTTGCTGCGTACCTTGGCATGGGGGCATGAAGGACCATATGGATTGGGTGAGGCATGTCTTGTCATGGGGGCATAGGGAGGACTTTTTGAACTTACCTTTCAAAGAGTTCCCTCATACAGACAATGGCTCACAACACCACTGAGGTGCTAAGAACCACGACTCTTTGAAAAGCTGGCCTGACTCCAAGAAAACTGCAGAGGACTAGGACATGCCTATCCCCCAACTCGAATCAGCTAGATCTGGAGCCTAGGTGCAGGCTTGCAATCTGAGCCGGCCCACACCCTTAAAAGGCACTCCTGAAAATCAGAAACTGGGGAATGGGGCCAGGAATCCCAGAATCAAGACCCGCTTGCCATTTTTAAAGGGCTCCTGAATCATCCCGACTTGGTAAAAATTCAGCCCATTAATTCTGTTTCTCTCTCCTCAGATGTTGCCAGACTTGCTGAGTATTTCAAGCATTTTCTATTTTAATCTCCAGAATAATCATTGTATGTTATGTTCTACAGTATAGCAGCGAGGGCTAGAAGTGCACAAGAGACACAACACTCAGCACTTTTCATCTAATGAGGATTCCAATGGAGAGAGGATGAGGAAGAGAGAGATGGGGCCCCCAAACCAGGCCAGCCAATCACATAGCTGTTCAAGATGCCAGGGATGCTTTTAGCTCAAAGTTTCAGTTAGTCACTTGCACTTGCACTGGACTAAAGCAACAACCCACACAGTTACATACACAAACCATTCTGTAACCAATCCACCCACTGCACATCCACCAATTGGTCTCAGTCAATTCATGTCTTCACATTAAGCTCCAAACAAATCAAAAGCAGAGCTGGCGTACACCATTTAAGAATGGGGAACATGGAAAACTAAGGTATAGATCTTTACGTGTTTTTTTTTGTTCATGGGATGTGAGCATTGTTGGCAAAGCCAGCATTTATTGTCCATCCCTAGTAGCCCTTGAGAAGGTGGTGGTGAGCTATAAGACCATGAAACCGTAAGACGTAGGAGCAGAAGGAGGCCATTTGGCCCATCGAGTCTGTTCTGCCATTCAATAAGATCATGGCTGATCTGATAATCCTCAAATCCACTTTCCTGCCTTTTCCCCATAGCCCTTGATTCCCTTGCTGATTAAAAATCTGCCTATATCAGCCTTAAATATGTTTAATGACCCAGCCTCTACAGTCCTCTGCAGTAAAGAATGCCATATGTTCACTACCCTCTGAGAAAAGAAATTCCCTTCATCTCTGTTTTAAACAAGTGAATCTGAGATTATGCCTTTTGGTCTTAGATTCCCCACAAGTGGAAACAACCTCTCAGCATCTACCCTGCCAAAACCCCTAAGAATTTTATATATTTCAATAAGGCCGCCTATCATTTTTCTAAACTCCAAAGAGTACAGACCCAAGCTACTCAACCTCTCCTCGTAAGAAAATCCCTCCATACCCGGGATCAGCCTCGTGAACCTTCTCTGGACTGACTCCAATGCCAGTATATCTTTCCTTAGATAATGGGACCAAAACTGTTCACAGTATTCAAGGTGTAGTCTAACTAATACCTTGTATAGTTTAAGAAAGACTTCCCTATTTTTATACTCCATTCCCTATGAAATAAAGGCCAACATTCCATTTGCCTTCCCTATTACCTGAACTTGTATGTTAGCTTTTTGGGATTCATGCACAAGGACTCCCTCCCAAATCCCTCTGTGCCACAGGCTTCTGCAGTCTTTCTCCATTTAAATAATATTCAGCTCCTCTATTCTTCCTGACAAAGTGCATAACCTCACATTTTCCTACATTATATTCCATCTGCCAAGTTTTTGCCCACTCACTTAATCTGTTTATATCCCTCTGTGGACTCTTTGTGTCATCCTCACCGTTTGCCTTTCCACCTGTTTTTTGCCATCCGCAAAATTGGCGATAGTACATTCACTTCCCTCATCTAAGTCATTAATATATGTTGTAAATAACTGTGGACCCAGCACTGATCCCTGATACCCATCTTGCTCGTGGCTACCTCTGTCAATTTGGTTTACCCAATCTACATGAAGATTAAAGTCACCCATGATAAATGTACTGTCTTTTTAACATGTCTTCATTATCTCCTGATGTATTTTCTGTCCTACAGTATAGCTACTGTTGGGGGCCTATAGACTACTCCTACCAGTGTTTTCTTCCCCTTGTTATTCCTTATCTCCGCCCATATGGATTCTATATCTTCCGATCCAAGATCATTTCTTGCTATTGTACTTATTCCACCTCGTGCTAGCAAAGCTACCCCACCATTCTTTCCTTCCTGCCTGTCCTTTCGAAAAGTCAAAATCCCTTGAGTATTTAGTTCCTAGCTTTGATCTCCTTGTAACCATGGGCTGAATTTTGCCGTCGGTGAGCAGGTTCGGGGCCCGCTTGCCGACGTGTAAAATGACGCAGGATGACATCAGGGGGAACCCCTGACATCATCCCACCCCATTTAAATTTTCAGGAAGGCAGGGGCACAGCCAAAAGCCCCAGCGGGGAATAGAAAAAACATGAAACCTCATCCACCGGCGGGATGAGGTTTCATGTAGGGTTTAAAAAAGTGCAATAAAGTTTTTGTGAAATTTATTGACATGTCCCATCTCGTGTGACATTGTCACATGAGGGGGACATATTAAGTTTTTTTTCTATTTTTAATGTTTGTACAACTTTCAGCAATCTCCCTGAGGCAGCACTGAGCCTCAGGGGGATGTGCGGTCTTTCGTGCACATGCATGAAAGAGCGCACTCTCGCATTTGGGGAATCACCCCCTGCTCACACAGGAAGCGCTTAGTGCTTCCCACCGGGCGTCATGCTGGACAGGCCTGAATTGGCCCACCCACATAAAATGGCGGCGGGACCCACTTCTCCAACGGGGATCGGGTCCCCGCCCGCCGGAGATTGGATTGGGCCCACCTGCCCGTTATGCAGAAAATTCAGCCCTATGTCTCTGTAATGGCTATAAGATCATACCTATTAACCTCCATTTGTGCCATTAATTCATTTATTTTGTTCTGAATACTATGTGCATTCAAGAAAAGAGCCATTAATTTTGACTTTTTTTTAACCATTTTTCCCTTTTTGATCCTATTTGCTGCTGTTTTTTTTAAATGTTTGTACACACTGTCCCTTCCTGTCAGACTCTAAGTATCATTACCTAAATAGTTGCCCTGCAATGCTGCCATACCCTTTCGCTGTGTAAGCCTATGTATCCCCTTTCCAGTACCCTCCCCAACACTTTTTAGTTTAAAGCCCTCTCTATAGCCTTAATTATTTGATTCACCAGGACACTGGTCCCAGCACTGTTCAAGTGAAGCCCGTCCCACCAGAGCAGCTCCCTTCTACCCCAGTGCTCCATGAACTAAAACCTATTCCTCTCGCACCAACCTTTGAGCCACGCATTTAACTGATTGGCTTTATTTACCCAATGTCAGTTTGCCTGTGGCTCAGGTAGTATTCATGAGGTTATTACCTTAGAGGTTCTGCTTTTTAATTTAGCTCCTAACTGTTCACATTCTTTCAGCTGAAACTCCTTTCTAGTCCCATCAATGTCATTGGTATCAATGTGGATGATGACAACTGGATCCCTCCCCTCCTACTCCAAGTTCCTCTCCAGCCCTGAGGAGATCTCCTTAACCCTGACACTAGGCAGGCAATACAGCCTTTGGGACTCATGCTTATAGCTGCAGAAAATAGTATTTATCCCCCTAATTTTACTGTCCCCTATCGCTACTATGTTCCTATTTCCTCCCCCTTCTTGAATGGCTTTCTGTACCACAGTGCCGTGGTCAGTTCGCTCATCCTCCCTGCAGTCCCCGCTCTCATCCACGCAGCTTGCAAGAACCTCATAATTGCTGGACAGTTGCTGAGAGTCCTCAAACACTACCCCCAGATCCCTATACCTACTACACCTGCAGTCACACCCTCTTGACCCTGATCACAGACCAAATTTGAATCACTCTATCTGAGAGGTGTGACCGCCTTCTGGAGTAAAGTGTCCAGATAACCTTCCCCCTCCCTGATGTGGCACAATGTCTGCAGCTCGGACTTCAGCTCCTTGACTTAAATCCGAAGTTCCTCGAGCTGCAAACTCTTACTACAGATGTGTTTGCAGTTGATCACCTCGGTGTCCAACAGGGCCTATATGCTCACCTCACCTGTCCTGCCATCGCTATCGTATTTAATTTAATTTATTAATTAATTACCCTATCCCTGCTCTTTACACATGAAGTATCACCCACTCTTTATACTTTATTGTAATTATTCTTTTTAAACACCAGTATCAATCTTATATTTACAAACTATTTTTCAGAAAAAGGGAAAGAAAAGATGAGAGACCTAAACACAAATTAAAGACCTTACTTTTACTTTAAAGACTAGAAATACTCACCAATCCTACTCACCAATCGGCTGCTTTCCCTGCAATCACACCTCTCTCCCCATGCTCTTTAATGGACTCTCGCCTCTCTCTCCATGCTCCTTAACGGACTCTCCCCTCTCTTTCCATGCTCCTTAATGTTCACTCACCTCTCTCTCCGTGTTCCTTAATGGATCTCGTCTCTCTCTCTGTGCTCCTTAATGGACTCTTTCCCCTCTCTCTGTGCTCCTTAATGGACTCTCACCTATGTCTCCGTGCTCTCAATGAATTCTCGTCTCTCTCTCCACGCTCTTTAATGGACTCTGATCTCCCTCTCCTCGCTTTTTAATGAGCTCTCGTCTCTCTCTCCATGCTCTTCAATGGACTCTCGTCTCTCTCTCTCTCTCTCTGTGCTCTTTAATGGACTCTTATCTCTCTCCCTGCACTCCGATCTGCCTTCTTGAAGCATTGCAATCCATGAGCTATAGGCTATCGTGCTGTTAGTGTGGGAGTTGCAGGGTTTTGATCCAGCTTCAGTGAAGGAAAAGTAGATACAGTTCCAAGTCAGGATGGCATGTGGCTTGAAGGGAAATTGTAGGCAGTAGTGTTCCCATACTTGTGCTGCCCTTGACCTTCTAGGCAGTATAGGTTAAGGGTTTGGAAGCTGCTCTCAAAGGAACCTTGGCAAGTTTAAAGTAAGTGTAAGGACTTTAATGTGATTTAATCAAATAGAGATAGTAACAAAACATATTCATAAACACCCTGTGGAGATAAACAAAGCTGCTAGCGAAGGCTCCTGCCCAGCCCCTACTGCACCCAATAGAAATTCTACAGATACCTCATTAAATCAGGGCCTAGCTTTTTCCTTGCCTGATTCAACATTTTGAGTTCAATTTCATGTACACATTTCACACAACTCCTCCAAATTGCATCTGGCCTTTAAATAGTTAAGATAAAATCATGGGTCTCAATTCTGCCCACATACAAGATGCAAAACTAGGAAGTGAAATGATTACCAGGTTCCCCAGATGAAATCAGAATTTCCAAAAATCCGAGTGTTTGTCACTCCCTATCACCCCCACACCACTGAGATCTAATTTTTCTGTTAATGTCAGGGCTTTACTGATTCTTTAATGTGGTAAAATAGGTGCTCTCCATTACAAAGAAGTACCCCAATGCTTCCATTAAAATTCAACTCATGCTTTCTTTATTGGAGCAACTGTAATTGACAGTAATTTTTTGAATGAAATAGGATGTATTCAAAATTGGGTATAATTCCAGCTCTAGGATAAAATTTATCTTTCTGAAATACTGAGGTATTCTGGCTTTAAGAGGAAAAGAATAAAGATTTTAGTACTATTTCTGTACGCATATACTATTTATGGTCCCTACAATTCCCATTAAATCTCCACATAATGAATTATTTGAAAGCACTCCTTTACTCACAGACTGCTGTTTCATGCTTGCAGAAACCTTGCACAGTAATTTCAGATTATCAATCTTTCACTTTTATCCATCCCTTTCCAAATCCATTATTTATCACAAAACCCAATTCAGCCACACTATCCACTGATATGACAGAGAACAATCAAAACTCATCCAACTGACAGGATTGCATCCCAATGACAGACAGCCCTGGGGTTGAACTCACAACCTGCTGATTAAGAGATAAGTGCTCAATCACTTAAGCTGTTAGATACTATTTTTTTATTTTTCACAACTAATGAAATTTGTAGTGTACTTTCTTTCCCAACAGTTGCCCTTAAATTCATGCTGCAGTTCTGAATTAATGCAGTGTTTTCAGCTGCCTTATTTTACACATTTAAAATTAAATTCCTCTCAATTTCTACGTGTACCCAATTCCAAAAGTTGATGTCAACCTAATTGGAAATATAACATTTGATGAGGAAATTAGCTAATATTTCCAATTTGTCATTAAGCACTTCTCTCCTGGTACCAACTCCATGCTTTGTGTTTTGAAATTTGATAAGTTAGTTGGCACACCACAGCAATACAGGGGTAAAATATCATAAATAATGAGGAACAATTATAGTATCAGAAGACCTGGTTCATTGCATTTAATAGAAGATTCTTGGCTTTTAGTATATGTCATAGCATCTAGAAGATGAAGAGGAAATGTTTGATTGTGTACTGAAAGTAATAAAAACATCAATATTAATGTCAGGATAAAAATATGAAAATGGCCAATTGAGTGACTAATATTAATAGGTGTATAATTTGTATATTTAAAATAGAAATGTAATGTACGGAGGATGATATATACATACATTAATAATGTTCTACAAATGCAAAACACATATTTTGGCAACTGTTATTATTTCCAAATTAGACACCAGCTGTGTTTGCACCTTCCTTATAAAACATTATATATAAAGCTTTGTAGAATATTACTTAGATCTGCTTCTTCATGTAGTGATGAGTTGCTACCTATGGTGACATTTGGCAAATGTCATAAGTTTTCCAGGGATCATTTGCTACATTCATTGCACAATTACCTTCAATATAATTATTTCCCTTGAAGAGGTATCCGCAAAAATTTCAATTCTCATTCTCCACAGGAATTTGTCACTATAGGTAGCAACTCATCACTACATGAAGAAGCAAATCTAAGTAATATTCTACAAAGCTTTATATCAAATGTTTTATAAGAAAGGTGCTGGTGTTGAATTTGGAAATTATAAAAGTTATCAAAATATGTATTTTGCATTTGTAGAACATTATTAATGTATGTATATATCATCTTTCGTACATTAAATTTCTATTTTAAATATACAAATTACACACGTATTAACATGACTAATAACATTCCAACACCGGTAAAATGCCAGCGGGGCATAAAGTTGCCATTAGTTGGCCAGATAATTGGATTAATTGGCCACCTGCCTCTGGTCCGTGGGCAGTCAAGCCACTGCCATTCCTGTCTTTCAAAATATCCCTTGGTGGTGTTGGGATTTCCACCCAACATCTTCCACTGCTATTTTGCCAACCCTCCTGTCTCTCAGAGGGCTGGTAAAATCCCAGACATAGAATGAGTTAATGGAGTTCGCCATAATTTATTAAAGAGCTCTGATGTCACTCCCTTAAGCTCGCCACCTCCCCACCTCTCCCTCCTCTTTTAAGACTCCTTTAAGATGGGCATTCACTGAGGCCATGACTGATCTGTGTTCTAACTGTATATACTTGCCTTAGCTCCATATATCTTGACCTTTTTGGATAACAAAAAACTAAATCTCGGATTTAAAATTTTTTCTTAATGTTTTGAAAGCTTTGATCAAATTACCCCTTAACCTTCCAAATTGCAGGTAACACAATCCTAGTTTGTGTAATCTCTCTTCGTAATATAATCCTTGGAATTGAGTATTATTTTGATAAATCTACTCTGCGCTCCCTTCAAGACCAATATATCCTTCCTAAGGTATGGTGCCCAGAGCTTTTTTGCAATACTCCAAATGTGGTCTGATTAGGACTTTGTATAGCTGAAGCATGCCTTTACCCTCTTGTATTCGCATCCTCTAGATATAAAGTCAAACATTTTATTATCCTTTTTACTATTTCCTATGATGGTTCATGTACTTGAAATTGGTATCATGTATGCAGCTGGTGCATATGCAGTGGTCTAGGGCCACTTTAGGTGATCTTTAGTTGTAAACCATCCCTGTCCCAACCCTCTCCCTTCCATCATGTGAGATTTAATATGTCAATTTGCCAAAATCCAGGAACACATCAAGATTTTTGCAAGTCTTGTTCTTCACAAATCCCCACAGTTGCACACAATGAAGATAGCTGAGGTTTTTCCTTTCCTGGTCCTGGGTCTGATGGTCCTCAGTAAATAATTTTTACTGGTACATGACAGTAGTCTGTCGCAACTTACTCCCCTGACTTGTGAGAAAATGTCTGACTTTTACTAATTGTATCCCTATTGATAATGTTATTGAGATCAGACCTACAAGAACGCAGCTCACCACCACCTTCTCAAGGGCAATTAGGGTGCGCAATAAATGCTGGCCTAGCCAGCGACACCCACATCCCATGAATAAATAAAAAAGAACTTTATCGCAGATTTTGCCCTTAGCAACACTCGCCATTCACCTCACTGACGGCCGCCCACAGAGTTTCTGTGGACTTCCCAACTTAGGATCCCCCCTATTTGGAGCCTTTTCCAGCATGGTGCCCTCTACTGTGGATCTGTGGCACCTTGAAACAGGGCAGTATCTTCAAGCAATCAAGCTGAAGAATCCTCACTGAGACAGCAGAGTCCATGCAGGAAGAATAAAACAGGAAAGATGGATTACATTTAAATGATATAAAGGAATCAAAATAAGGATTGGGAAAGGCAGATAAGATTAAGGGTGAGAGATAAAAGAGACAGAAAAAGTAAACAAAAAAATGTAATTTTTACTTTTAGAAAGATCTCTAACACTAATGTTCTTCTGAGGGAATGAGACTCCAAACTTCCAATGGGCCAGATCTTCCCTGATTGGGTGAGTGAATGAATGGGTAGATGAGCAGGTGGGTGAGTGGCTGGGTGGTTGGTTGGTTGAGTGGGTAATTGAGTGAATGAGTAATTGAGTGAGTAGGTGAATGACTGGGTGAATGGATGGGAGAGTGAGTGGTCGGATGGGAGCAGGTAGTCAGGTCAGGGATGTAGTCAGGTTGGGATATTTGGGTTGGTTGGCGGATATTTGAGTCGGGTCAGGAGATAGTCAGCTTGGGGGTAGCCAGGTCGGTGGGGGTGTGTTGTTGGATCGGGGTGTTGTCGGGTCATGGGGGTACTCAGGTCAGGGATAGTCACGTTGGGTTGGGTTAGGTAATTGCGTGAGGTTGGGGGTGAGGGGCTCAGAAATCAAGTCAAGAGTGCAATTGGGGTTGTGGTGAGGTATATGTGGGGAGTGATAGGTTAAATTCCACTGTTAATCACTGAATCACATCAGAGATTAAACAGTGTAACATTTCAAGGGTAAGTATCTGGGTAGATAGTGCGTATTTAGCTTCTTAAGTGCGGAATTTTCCCAAATTTGCACTGTGCAGTAGCTGGCGGGTAAAATGGCATTTTACCCGTTGGCCGTGATGGTGGGTTTTCATGGCGTATCATCCCAAACCCACCTTATTATTTATGCACTCCCGAGAAACACGTCATTTCCATGGCAGGTGGATTCTCATTTGCCTGCCTGCTATCACTCCGCTGTAGCATCACACCGGGCGCCATGTTTAAATTCCAGCCGCAAGCACTGTGCTCATTGCTTCCAGCTCACCATCGCTGCACAGGAGACATGGCCCTAAAACTGAAGAAGAATGCAGCCCCCCAGGTATAATAAATGATCTCTCAAGCGACTTTTGGATGACTTGGAGGCCCGCCAGGATGTCCTGTACCTCCACTCTGGCCACAGGATGGGCAGCAATGTGAACAATCCAGCTTGGGAGGCAGTGGCAGCAGTGGTCAGTGCCAACACCCTTCAAAAGAGGTTAGCCAACCAGTGCCACAAGAGGATGAATGATCTCCTCCATTCCGCCAGGGTAAGTCACTCTTTTCATCACTTTCAACTCACACACTCACAAACCCAGCACACATCCAGAGGGCCCTCACTCACTGCCAGTTCAAGGGAGTCACTCACCATTCACTCTCTCAAACTCACTGGCATTGTCCTCATCCCATCCATGGGATCACTCAACACTTACACAGGCCGGGCATACTTGTCATCTGGCCTGGCAGGCATCCTGCTTACACTTTCTCTATCTCTATCCATGTGGGACAAGCTGGCACACAAGAAAAGAGAGAGGTTATAGACTGGTGGCAGAATGCCCGAAATCAAAGTCCGTGAAAACAGAGCCATCCACTGGCTGGTAAGGGTCTGGACTGGTCCTGTGCTGACAGTGAGGCCATTGATGCTCTACTAAGTGACGATCCAGAGATGCAACATTCATCAGACAACCATGCTGTGAGTGATGTATCCTCATTAACAAGCTGCTGTCATGCACTGATGATTTCTCCTTGTTTTCGCAGGCACATCTGCCAAACAGCCAATAGACTCCATGACTGAGGGCCTCCAATCAAGCCCCGAAGACACCTCGGAAAAGGAGTCTGATGAAAAGCCGATTAAAGACCCATCACAGCGCTTACCCACATCCTCCACCAGCGCAGAGACACACACCTCGGTGGGACATAGCATTACAGAAGCCTCAGGATCACAATCTGGTGAGCACGTTGCACTGTCTGATCCACAGCAGGTGGCGGCAGGGTCTTCCTAGGTGTCCGGCACTCGGAGGATTGCTGGAGGCCAGAATGCTGCTGAGTCTGAGTCAGATGATGAGCCTCTGGACTCAGTCATGTCACAGTGGCTGGAGCTGCAAAGGCAAACTCGGGAACTTCAGGAAGGGATGTCTGCTGCACTCCTCAGATTGTAAGGCACGATGGAGGAGTCTGTCTACTCTCACTCTGAAGTGATAGCGCTGGCATGCCAATGCATCGAGACCAACACTGGTCAGATGGCAGCGGCCATGGAGACCTTGGTCCAGGATTTCACTCCTGCACTGCTGCGTGGGCTGAACTCCATCGCTGATGCTATTTTTGGCCTCCAAAGCTAAAGGGGTGCTGGGCAACTCGATCTCACTCCAGCTACCCCTGCTCCTCAAGGAGTGAGCCTGGGGCTCCCGGGCACCCATAGGGAGGAGGATCAGCAGGTGCACACTCTGAGCCCATCCATCCAGGTGAGTCAGAAGTGTCTGGCCCATCCGACTCCCCTCTTCCTGTGACCTCAGCAGCTCCAGCTCCATAGGTGAAGGATGGTGCCACAGCCACACAGCAGGACCCTGTAAGCAGGCTGGGGCCATCCAAGTCTCTGCCGTCCGGAGGATGCCCACCAAAGTCATCACAGACAGGGCATTGCAGTCAGCAGGCTGCCTCCACCTCCTCTGTGGATGTCCGGACAGCACCAAGATGTAGCAGCAGGGTTAGGACAGTTAAGGAGAATTAGTTGCATAGCCTGGGCATGGATGTCAATCACTATTGTCAATCAACTCCCAAGAATATCTCCCTGCCCGTAGCTCCTTGTTCTGATGAGCAGTGTTCTTGTCGCTCAGATGTGAAACCTTTCTGCACAAGATAAAGGCAGGTGTCTCAGTCCAGGGCCTCTTCCCTGTGCTCAGTGCAGCCTTCAGACCACAGTGATGGTCCAGCCTCACACTCCCTGGAAACATTACTGATGCCTGCACCTTGGTGGTGCTGGTCAATGCTGCCAGAATGTACTGGGCAGGCACCACAGAGTTCTCGCATTCTCTTGGTGTGCTCTCAGCACCTTTAAGGTGGGGCTGGCCCCTATCCCTTTAGCAACTGTGACCACTGGTGCTGTGCCCCAGCTCCTGAAGGGGTCAGGTGCTGAAGGTGGACAAAGCATCAGATGTTTCTAAATTTTTATGGCTGCGTCTCTATGATATGACCCTGATCACAGAGCGCAAGCAAGGTGCCCTTGGCCAGACAGGAGTTAGACATACTCAGAGGCTGTGTGAAAATTTATTGAGTGCCCGCAATCTATTTCATCATCCTCCTGTAATTGAACGAGTATTAGGATCTTCACTGCCTCTCCATGACAGGAGCATTCTCACAGAGGGTATTCGCACTGCCATAAGCCAGACTGGCGTAAAATGACAGTGATGTGAGGAACAATGGAGTCTCCTCACTGCATGTCGTCATCATCCCCCACAAATCTAGCAGCTATGAGGGTGCCCCAAGTGCGCCTGCCTCGTCTAGCCAGTCTGAAGGCCTCACCCCGTTATCGTGCCCTCCGAGGACCTCCTCAGCCTCATCCCCGTTGGCATTCTCCTCATCAGAGGAGACATGCAGTTCCTCCATCTCCTCCTCAGCCAGCTCGCCTCAATGTTGCAGAACGCCAGGTTGTAAAGGACACAGCAGATGATGGTGATGTGTGACCCCTCTCTGTGGACTATGTTGCAGGGCTCCACCAGACCAGTCCAGACACCAGAACCTCATCTTCAGCATCCCGAAGGTCTGCTCCACCAAGTTGCAAGCTGCAGCATGAGCATTATTATAGCGTCGCTCTGCTGCAGTCTGAGGCCGCCACACAGGTGTCATCAGCCACAGCCTCTGTGGGTAGCCCTTGTCCTTGAGGAGCCATTCCTGCAGCTTCCCTGAAGATTCCAGGCATCTGTAACCAACTGAGGATGTAGGCGTTGTGCACGTACCTGCAGGCTGTGTTTCTGGTCGCACACCAGCTGCACATTCAGAGAATGGAAGCCCTTGCGGTTGATGTAGTCCACCATGTGTTGTGAAAGAGACATGAGTGCCACATAAGAGCAGCCAATCGTACCCTGTCCCTGTGGGAAAACAGAGATCTGGGTAAATCCTATCCTGGCTCTCCTGGTCCCTGGTGAAATGCACAAAGTTGTTGCCATCACAAAGATGGCATCAGTGGCCTCATGGATGCTTTTGTGGGTGGAGGCTTGAGAGCCACAGAGGTGACCTATGGAGCCCCGAAAGGAGCCACTGGCATTGAAATTGAGCACCGCGGTCACTTTCACAGCCACTGGCAGTGGATGCCCTCCATGTCCCAGTGATGCCAAGTCCTGCAGTAGCTTGTAGATGTGACCGACCAGTTCCCCAGACATTCGCAGTCTTTGGCTACACTGGTTCTCCGTCATCTGCAGGAATGAAAGGCAGCGTCTGTAGACACTGGATGTTGCTAAGCGCTGGCCTGTGATGGCTCACTGCGACTCTTGGGCAGCGTGTGCGGGAGCTCCAGCCACCCCTACTTCCTGAAGTTGTTATTCCTGCCTCTGTGTAGCAAGGAGCCTCAGTTGCTCTTTTCTCCGTCTTCTTCATGCTCTGTCGGCCATTAGGCATACAGCTAGTTCACCAGGATCCATGATCCTGATGTACTCCTCCTACAGGATGAAAGAGAGAAACACCTTGTTAGCATGGGTGTACTAAGAACCTATACTGGTTAAGTGTGATGCCTCCTTAACATTTCCCAGAGAGTGTTGGCCACCACTGGGATGGCCAGAGATTAGTGCACTGAATGGCTGCTGTGTTAGCTTGAACCATGGGGGAGACAGGTCCAAACCGGGATGCTGACATTGCAAGGGCCTGTGAGTGACTGCTGCATGACCAGCTATAGCAAGGAGATTGTAATACCTGTGCAGTCCAACTGCTCTGCAGTCCAATAAAGTGCTCATGAATTTGCAGTCTGTGCCGGGGGGTTGGGGAGCTATGGGGAACTTGGTGGCACTTTGATGCCTCTGCATTGCTTGGATGGATGGCTAAACTAGGAGCCCAACCCCAATCATATCAACGTGGCTGCGCCCGAACTGTCTCAGCTGCAGAGGAATGGCCACTTTATACAGGTTTCCCGAATGTGTGGCCAATTCCATCACCCAACCTACCCCCACACCCCGAATGTTTGTGTGTTATATTCAACGGCAGGCCTGCCCTTGCCTGCCCCCCCCCAAGTCACCCCAGAGGCAGGGCTGTCCTGAGCCATCTCCTGCCCGCCCACCACCAGTTGTCTCAGCGGTAAGGCTGCACTTGCCTCCATTCTCCCTCGTCTTCAAAAGTCGCTTCCGAGGTATGGTGGCACTTTCACCCGCTCCCTCTCACCCTCAAAAGCCATCCCTGAGGCAGGGTGGCACTTAACTCCAAGCCCCCAGCACCCCTGCAGCCTGAAAAGCAACAGGCAACCCTGGCAAGCTCTGCAGAATGTTGCTGTTCACTCACCTCCAATTCACCCAAAGTGCAGGCCACCAAGTGCACGTTGCCTCTGTGCTGTTGTGAAACACATCGCTGTGCTTTCCCGCCGACATGGACAGATGATCCAGCAGAGCTGCAAGAGTCTGGCGAGATGGCTTGATAATGATATGCTGATGTATTACAACAAGTTCCCGATGACTGATGGCTGGAAAAGCGGCCTGCCGTCAGCAGGCTGAGTGAACAAGCACAACCTGCTTTCCCACCACTGTGAAACCGATTGTGCCATGTTGTCCGCTTGTGCCTGCAGCCAGCGGGCACAGAGAATTGCGCTCTAAGTGCCTGACACTGAGATCAGTGCATGAGGCATTCATGGAGGGTCCAGGGAAGCACACATCAGGCCATTGAAATTTTAAACTTTCCAGGCAGTTACAGCGCCTGTGTGCATGTCAGGTCTTCCATTTTCTCAGGGCCCTGATCACAAAAGCAATTTATCTTCATTGCATTGTTGCTCCTGATACCGGCAGATCTGGCCCATTGTTTCAGGACCAGAGAGACTGTTCACCATTAATTATCCTTCAGCATATCAGTAAAAACTCACATATTCCTGAATGCACCAAGCCTAACTTTTTCAGCCAATTTTAGTGAAGAACGAATGGAAAAGAGTTCAAAGTTATGCCATTGTATTGATTTGAGTGCCCAGTCTTATGATGAGGATGTTATATATATCCAGTGTAGAAATAGTGCATCTGGGACGCCAAGTGCCAGATTTCTGCATGCAACTGTGCATGCGAAAGATTACTATTTGATTTACCCAGTAATAATGGTGAGTGCTAATAGCTTAACCATCATTACTACTGCAATGCCCAGGCCATTACAGACAAAACTGCCATTTGCCTGAATAGTGGTTATTGATGAAATCCAAAACTGCCCTTCTCAACATGTTACATTAATAATGTTAGGGCTGTGGTTTGTGAACCTAACATTTCACATAGATATAAACTTTCACATAGAACCTGAACTTTCCAAATAAATAGTTTGATTTATACTAAACAGTAACCATGATGTAAATATTGCATGAGTTTTCTACATCCCATCCTCAAAAGTCAAATATCCTGTAGTCAACAATTACTTCACAATTATTTCCCCTTGATGTTCAATGGCATTACTGTTGCTGAATCCCTTACTATCATCATTTTGGGGCTTACCATTGACCAGAAACTGACTGGACCAGCTATATAAATGCACAGGGCAGAGGCTGGAATTCTGCAGAGAGTAACTCATCTCCTGACTCTCCAAAATGTGTTCACCATCAAGACACAAGTTAAATATGTGATGGAATATTCTCCACTTGCCTGGATAACTGCAGCTCCAACAAAACTCAACAATGTCCAGGACAAAGCAGGCTGCTTGACTGGCATCCCATCTACCACCTTAAACATTCATAAATGGAGTGTAGCTGAGGAAACAGAGTGTAGGCCTGGAATTCAGTGAGTGGAGGAGTTTAAAGTGTTTACTTTGTTATTTTTTGTTCTTACATTTTGCCCTTGAAATCTAATATGGTCTGTAATTAGCAGTAAGTGGAAAGTACTGTGTATATAGACTAAGGGCAGAATTTTGCCCTTGATGGGCGGGCGGGCCCCACCAGCGCGGCAGCGGGCGGGCAGCTGATCACCACCGCCGAAGCGGGCCCCGCCACCATTTTAAGTGGGCAGGCCACTGACGGGCAGTGCTATGTGCTTCCTGTGCAGGCGGGGTGGGGATTCCCCAACTGTCAGATTGCGCTCATTCGCGCAGGCACGTGAAAGTGCGCACATCTCCTTGAGGCGAAGTGCTGCCTCACGGAGATCGCTGAAAGACTGGCAAATATAAAAAAATAGAGCAATAAAAAATTCATTAACATGTCCCCCTCATGTGAAAATGTCACACAAGATGGGACATGTTAATGAAATAAACAAAAACTTTGTTAAAAATTTTTACACCCGCCACTAGATGAGGTTTGTAAAAAAATCTCTTACCCGCCTGCCCGTTGGGCCCGTGCACTGACCCAAAGTTCACACAGGCCCCTCAAAATTTGATCAATTGGAGATTGTTGAATGGCCTTAACAAGGCCTTTAATTAATGGTGGGTGCGCATCCGGCTGCATAGCGCGCCCGCCGACCAAAATATCACTATGCCGCGCGCTGACATCGGCACTCTTTTACGACGTCAGCGCACGACATTTTAAGTGCTGACCTGTGGACTCCACCACCTGCACGCCAGCCAAAAGATTCTTCCCAAGGTAAGAGAGGAAAGTAACAATATGGGAAATGAGGGTTGGAGAATGACAGGACGGGACAGGGAGAAAAAACTTTAAAAGATACCAAGAATCAAGGCTAGATGTCACAAAGATAATGAAAAGATAAAACTAAAAGCTCTGCATCTGAATGTGCATAGCTTTCATAACAAGGTAAGCTAAATGAAGTCAATAAATATGATCTGATAACCATTATGGAGATGTGGCTGCAGGATGACAATGATTGGGTCCTGAATATTGAGGAGTATATGACCTTCAAGAAGCATAGGAAGCTGGGTAAAAGTGGAGGAGTAGCACTGTTAGTCAAGGATGGCATTTATGCAATAGTTAGAGATGACCTTGGTTCAGAAGATCAGGATGTAGATTTAGTTTGGGTGGAGATGAGGAATGGGGAAACAAGTCACTAGTGGGAGTGATCTACATGTTCCCTAACATTAACCACAATGTAGGACAAAGTATGCAAGAAGAAATATTGGGTGCCTGTAATAAAATCATGAGTGACTTTAATCTACATATGAACTAGAAAGATCAAATTGGCAGTAATAGCCAATAGCCTGGATGAGGAGCTCATAGAAAGCTTTTGAGATAGAGTTGTAGAGCAGCACATTCTGGCACCAACCAGAGAGCAGGTTATATTAAACTTGGTATTGTGTAATGTGACAGGATTAATTAATGATCTCACATTAAAGGCACACCTAGGTAGCAGTGACAACAATATGATTGAATTTTACATCCAGTATGAAAAGGAGAAGAGTGGGTCTAAGACAAGTATTTTAAACTTAAATAAGGGCAACTATGTGGGCAATGAAAGCTGAGCTAGCTGAATTTAACTGGAATATTAGGCAAGTGGGTAGATCGATAGAGAAGCAGTGGCAGATATTTAAAAGGAATTTTCAGGATATTCAGAATAAATATATTCCTACTATAAAGAAAAACTCTAAAGGGAGGACCCACCATCCATGGTTAACTAAAGAATTAGGGAAATCATCAAGCTTAAGGAAAAAGCATATAACTGCGCAAAGGTGAGTGGCAGGTCAGATGATTGGTCAGAATATAAAGGGCAACAGAGAATGACTAAAAGGTTAATCAGGAGAAAGAAATTAGAGTATGAGAGGAAGTTAGCTAGAAATCTAAAAGCAGATAGCAAGAGTTTCTACAGGTATTTAAATAGGAAAAGAGGAAGTAAATTGTGTTGATCCTATAGAGTGAGAAGGGGAAGTTAATAGTAGATAATAAGGAAATGGCGGATGGAATGAGCAAATATTTTGTTTCTGCCTTCACTTTAAATGATATAAAAAAACATTCCAGTTTTAGCTGTAAATCAGGAGGTGGAGTGGAGAGAGGAATTTGGTGAAATTACAATCACTAGGGAAGCGGTGCTGAGCAAACTGATGGAGCTGTGCGCTGACAAGTCTCCGGGTCCTGACTAAAGTTGGCTAATTAGGTAGTAGATTCATTGGTGTTAATTTTCCAAAATTCCATCAATTCTGGAAATGTTTAATTTGACTGGAAAGTAGCAAATATAACCCCTCTATTCAAGAAGCAGAAAACAGGAAACTATGTACAGTTAGCTTGACGTCTGTCGTGGACAAGGTGTTCGAGGCAATCATTAAAGAGGTTACAGCTGGACACTTAGAAAAACACAAGGTAATCAGGAAAATTCAGCATGGTTTTGTGAAAGGGAAATCATGTTTAACCAATTTATGAGAGTTTTTGAAGGATAAATGCTGTGGATAAAGGGGAGACTGCAGATGTACTGTAGTTGGATTTTCAGAGGGCATTTGATAAGGCACCACATCAAGGTTATTGTGGAAAATAAAAGCTCATGGTGTACAGGGTAACATATTAGTCTGGATTGAGGATTGGCTGGCTAGCAGAAAACAGAGTGTATGCATAAATGGGCCTTTGTCTGATTGGCAGGCTGTGATGAGTGGAGTCCCACAAGGGTCTGTGCTGGGGTCTCAACTTTTTACAATTTAGATAAGGGGAGTGAAGGCATGATAGCTAAGTTTGCAGATGACACAAAGATAGGTAAGAAAGTATGTTGTGAAGAAGACATTAGGAGTTTGCAGATGGATATAGAGAAGTTGAGTGAGTGGGCAAAAAACCTGGCAGATGAAGTATAATGTGAGAAACTATAGATGCTCACTTTGGCAGGAAGAATATAAAGCGTATTACTTAAACAGAGAATGATTGCAGAATTCCAAGGTGCAGAGGGATCCAGGTACTCTTATGCATGAGTCACAAAAATTAGTATGCAGGTATAGCATGTAATCAAGAAGGCTAATGAAATATTATCCTTTATTACGAGAGCAATTGATCATAAAAGTGAGAATGTTATGCTTAAGTTTTACAGGGCATTGGTAAGGCCGCGTCTTGAATACTGGGTGCAGTTTTGTTCTCTTTATTTGAGGAAGGATGTAAATGCTTCGAAGGCAGTTCAGAGGAGGTTTACTAGATTGATACCTGGAATGAGCAGGTTGTCTTATAAAGATTGGTTGTTCAGGGTGGGCTTGTTTCAACTGGAGTTTAGAGGAGTGAGGGGTGACTTGAATGAAATATACAAGCTCCTGAATAGTCTGTACAAGTGGACCTGGAAAGGATGTTTCCTCTTGTGGGTGAGTCCAGAACTAGAGGGCACTGTTTTAAAATTCGGGGTCGGCCTTACAGGACAGAGATGAGAAGAATTTTTTTCTCTCCGATGGTTTTGCGACTTTGGAGCTCTCTGCCTCAGAAGGCAGTGGAAGCAGGGTCAGTATATATTCTTTAAGGCAGAGGTAGATAGATTTTTGTTAGGCAAGGAGCAGCCCCCCAAATGTTATTGGGGTGAGATGGGAAGCTAGCACTTGAAGCACAAACAGATCAGCCATGATCTTATTGAATGGAGGTGTAGGCTCGAGGAGCCAGATGGCCTACTGCTTCTATTATGTATGTTCTTATGTTTGTATTCTCTCCATCACCAATGCACAAAGGCAGTAGTATGTACCATATAAAGGTGAACTTCAGCAACTCAACAAAGCTCCTTCAGCAGCACCTTCCAAACTCATGACCCCTACCATCTAGAAGGAAAAGGGCATTAGATGCATGGTAACACCATCGCCAAAAGATTCCCCTCCAAGCCACACGTTATACTGACTTTGAACTATAATGTTGTTCCTTCTCTGTCCCTGGGTGAAAACCCTGAACTCCCTTCCTAACAATACTGTGGGCATACCCACATGACATATACTGCAGCAGTTCAAGAAGGTGGCTCACCACCACCTTCTGAAGGGCAATTAGGATGGATAATAAATGTTGGCCCATCCAGTGATCCCTGTATCCTGTGAAAGAGTATTTTTTTTAAATGTCTCCATTTAGACCAAGCAGTCAGCAACTGAACACGAATGTCTATGTATTACACTCACTAGGAATAAAATTGCTTTCCAAATCAGCAACTCCAAGAACATGGGAAATATAGATTTTCACCAGCTGTTGTCCTACAATTACAAGATGGAAACCTTGACTAGAAACTATTAAATTGGCTTTGAGACTTGGAGGCACACTGGATTATCACACTGTGCTACAGATTTGCAGCCTTGTTTTGAATCTGTTCTCACTTATGGGATTCACACCTACTTCTGTTTACAGTAAGGAGCTTGAGTGAAATAAGATAGGGCATTAATAAACCAATTCCTGGCGAATATGGGTCCACAACACTTCCCTAACCACATTTTGGCACAATTTTGCATAACGTTGTCCCAAGAAACAACAAGTACAGCTGATGGAAGAAAGAGTGAAAGATTCACACTGTTGCAATATAAAATAGTGTTCTGAGGTTGACTTTGAGCATATTGATGGAATAAAGCAGGGGAGAGCTTAAATCTGTTTCTGGCTGCATTACACCTGTCTTGGGGGTAATTGATGCATATACTGGCCACTTAAAGTGGAAAGGATTCCATTCTTTAGCATTAACACCCTCCAGTGTAATTTTAATAAAATTGAACAAAAATATAAGTTGTAAGTGTTTTTCCACATTAAGAACTACTAAATTTGAATTAATTGAACTCCAGAAAATATTCATAAAATGCACACCTTCTGGATTGAATGAACTTTCAGAGATTAGAACCTACAATCATGCAGCATAGAGGAGTTGCAAATTAAGATTATCTTTCTTCTTTCTTAAATTACTCACCAGAGGAAGTAGTTTCTCTGTATATCGACCCTATCAAATCCTTTTAATGTTTTAAACACCTTGATCAAATCACCACTTCACCTTATATGTAAGGGAATACAAACCAAATTTATGCATCCTGTCCTTATAATGAAGGCCAGAAAGTATTTTTAATAGTTTTTTTGTACCTGTTGACTCCCTCTCGTTTCTGCACATAGTTGAAATCCCTCACCCCAGGTACCACTTCAGAAGTTACTGTTTCCAATATTAAAGTATGAATAATTGCTAGAGTAATTCCATTATCTCACACTTTCGCTAGGGAGTGTCTATCTGGGTGCTGCATTTTTCCATCTCTGGTTCATACTCCCGTTGTGATTGGCTCCCTGTTGAGAGTATCGGGTTGTATAGTTTTCCTTAGCATGTTCATACGACAATACTTGGTCTGGCATTTTAAATGTCATACAGATATGTTAAGCATTAGTCTGCACAAAATCATCTCAAGGGTTTGTTTTTATGATTAAAAGTTGAAAGCTGACAGTCGAAAGCCTTCATTATTTTGTGTTTGTTTATTTTTTCATTGCAAGGCTCAGCATCCCTTACTTGTAATTCACTGCACTTATTTGAACATTGATAAGCAATTTTCTGTACTGCTATGAGTACAAGTGACCTTCATGGTGTAAAAGCAGTCATGACCTTTAATTTGTTAACAAAATATCATGGAAGAAAATGAAATGAATGAACATTGGAAGGTTTAACTTTCATTAAGCAATTAAAAGGTAAATTTTTGACTCTTTGGACTGAAGTTTCAGGTGCTGCTACAGGCAAGAATGGAGGCAGATGGGGGATGAGAATACTGGAGCCAGCGGGCTGAATTTTACGTTGATCGGGCAGGCGCGTGCCCGACACGATCAAATGTGAAGTTGAAGGAGATGATGCCTGGCGAGTGTCCTGACATCATTCTGCACACATGTCATATTTCGGTCGGCGGGCATGCCGAAAATTAAGAAAGCAACTAACCCCATTAACGGTGCAATTGTCTGTCATTTTACATAGCCTGTCCAATCTTACGCTTGGCGGACAGGCAAATTGGCCAGACAGCCTTTGCATTTTTCATCAAACCTCATCCATAGGCTGGATGAGATTTTCATGATGAAATAAAATATAAATATATCTCTGTGGCAGCATTTTCATAAGCCAAATTTTCAGGTGACTGATTTTGATGCATGGACTCTTCTTTTCAGCCTTTGAACCCTTTATTTTTGCTATTTCAGATCTTCAGCTCCCTAAGGCAGCTCTCAGCATTCAGGGAGCTTTCTGTCAGTGCTGGCCCACATCCCCATTTACACCATTGCCCGTCCTCCTCCCGCCCCCAGCCGGCAGTGCTGAGCTTCTCAGCCCGCATTTCCAGGTTGATCCCAGGCCCGCTGATCGCATCCGCCTGCCGGGCTGAAAATTCAGGCCAATGAGCCTAGAAAAACATGAATCCTTATCAATTCTCCTCACAGGCACTGCAAGTCTATGCAGACCTCGCAATCCAAGTTGTTTGCGCATCTTTTGAAGGTGCCTTCCCTTCTGCCATCAATCAAGTGGTATGCCCATCAATCGAACTCCATCTCCTGATGACCACACCATAGTTGACCACCCCATGTAAGGCCACTCATTATCCTGGTTGGAGCTCAAGGGCTTACAAATGCAGTAAGACAGGACTTCTTATAATAAAGGCATTATGACAGCTGCCAGGATAGCGAGTGCACATGTGCATAAAACTCCTATTATGATCACAAGCCAGCTGAACATTGTGGGAGTGGAAACCCTTCCTGTTGATGAATATCATTGGCTGCTCACTCAGCATCTGATGGCCACGTGGGTACAGTTGATGATGTCCTGCAGATCGGGGGAATTCCGTGATTGAGGTGAATCCCAATGTGATTTGTGCCTGTAAGGCCCCATCTGTTTGAAACTGTATTTACTAACTAGCTTTCACAAATAGGGCTTCGCTGACCTGTGAGATGCAGTGGTCTTTTTCTGCTTCAGAGATGCTGCCAGGGTCTGCTGCTATTCCATAGAAGGAGCCAGAGGTGAAGAAGTTCAAGGCCACAGTGACTTTAACAGCTATTGGCAGGACAGTACTGTAGTACTGCCGGCAGTACTGTGTGGATTGAGGTCTTCCTCAACAAGATGTTGAGGTGACGTAATGGGTAGTGTCCCTGCCTCTTTGTCAGAAGCTCTGGGTTTGAGTCCCACTCCAGGACTTGGTGGCCATGGGAGGTGCATTCATAATGCAGCCAAACAAGTTGACTGCCATCCTGCAACTCTTTCTAACACACCTATGGCAGGTGGTAAGTGTGAAGGCGCTCTTGGTCAGCCATGCTTGATGCAGAGTGGCACCCATCAAGCTATGGCTTCAGGCTGGCACTCTGTTTCAGGAAAAACAAGCTATGGAAAACAGACAGAAGTATGTGCTTTGTCTGCCTCATGCATCTCTAGAGGCAGGAAGCCCTCTACGCCTAAAACCCACAATCCCAACAGAGATGATCAATGGACAAGATTTCACTTTTAAAAACTTTTATTGTAACAAACAACCTAAAATCAACAGAGATCTAGCAACTGATACATCAAACGTTTGAAAAAGGCAAGTTTCACATTAAATAACATAACTAGAATATGCCTTTAAAACTCTTTTACTCTACACCATGCTCCTGAAAGATATATAGCATTAAAGGGGCATTCCCAGCTCTCCTTCTGCAAATGTTCCACTCCCTCCGAGTTTATCCAGATCGGATTATCACCAGCAAGGCATACCTCATTGAATCTCCCTCTCCTTTAGATCCTTGATAAGCAATAGGTGATTGATAAGCAAGGGGGTGAAGGGTTATTGGGGTAGGCAGGAATGGGGAGTTGAGGTTACAATTAGATCAGCCATGATCTTGTTGAATGGCAGAACAGGCTTGGGGCCCACTCCTGCTCCTAATTCATGTGTTCGTATGTACATACACCAGTCATGACACTCCAGAATTCCAGAGGTTCCTCTATCTGACCCCTTTAAATGGTTTAGTAGGCTCTGATAAAACTATTTTCCCCATTGAGTTTTACTTCTGTTCCCCAGAATTTCTTACAGGACAGAGAAGACCTGTTCCTGGGAGAATTCCAATTCTTTTCTCCCTGCTTCTCAACAGCAGCTTTTCTCTGTTCGGACAGTTTTTGTGAAAGTTGCTAAAAATGGCACTCTACACCTAAATGGGTTTCTAGTTAAGTTTCACTCCCTTCTCAACTCCTATCCCAATGGCAACCAGGAGTTACATGGGCACTCCTCAAAACTGAGGTGTTTACCAGGAATTCAAATTACACCCTTGTCAGCATTCTCTTTTACTTTGGATTTAAAGGATATTTCAAAACATAACTGTCTTGCAAATTTTATCATTCATAAAAATGGCACAGATTTCACTTACAATCTGCTTTGATAACTACGATCACTGATATGTCCAGGTAAGCCCCTTCTTTAGTGGTACACTCGATGCTGAGGGTATAACCTTTGCTGCCATCCTGCCCCTCATTCCCTTCCTCTGTCCTCCTAGTGCCCATGGCTCTTTATCTTCTCCAAGGGACATTGATCCTTATCAGTACTCATCCCTATCTTCAAGTACTTTAGTCCAGCTGCTGACTTGCTTACAGTCAGAAGCACTGATAATGGCCACACAATCCCTGGAGAGTCACAACCCCTGCAACTGACTGAGCCCACACAGGCCACTTGCTCTATTAAATTTGCTCACCCTATGGCAACTATGTGCCAATGGTTCAGTAACCTTCTTAGCATTGCATCTTTTTATGAGCCCATCTCATTGAATGGTGTGGGCATGACTGGATCCCTGTTGCATTGCCTTCCCACAAAAATTGAAGACCAGGCCTAATGAGCTGTCAACAAGCTCACTAGCAGGATTAATGGGGCATTACCCTGAATCAGGTGGGTTGCCAGATTCTATCTTGTCCCCTCCACAGCAAAATTACTGACCATCAGAACAGCATCAGGAAACCAGCAAGGTGGCCGTCATCAGAAAATTACCTGCCTGCCTGCCTCGGTTCCTGTCTCCATTTAATCACAAAAATCCTGCCCATGATAGGCAGTCAAAACTCCCAGCAAGAGCACAAAGTCAGAAAATTAATTCTCAAAGAAGGTAGACCAGTAGCTTCTCTTGCAGCCAACCCAGAAGGAAAAAACAGTAAAAACTGCCCTAAAGAATATTGCTCTGAACTGGACTTATATACTTTAAATGGAACACCTGTAAAACTGGAAAATAAGAGTGCTGGTCCAAACTGTTTTTTCCCTTCTGGGAGGTCAGAATGGTGTGTGTTCAAACCCACTCCAGGCAGTTAAACAGATAATCCAGGCTGACACTCCAGTGCTGTACTGAAGGAGTGTTCCACTATGCAAATTAGCTACCATATTCCCTATTCCTCTTTGTGGGAGCTTGCTGTGTGCAAATCAGCTGTCATGTTCCCTATAGTCAGAACACTGACTACAGTTCATTGAGAGCAATGTGCTTTGGGAATCCTGAGGTTGTGAATAGTGCTATATAAAACAAGTTATTAATTTCTTTTTACAATCCTATATGTTTCTACCTCTTCCTCCCTCTATCTTTTTCAATCATACATGAGTTATATTTTTTCATTTATTTTATTTGATGCCAAAAACAAAGAACTCTGCGTGGAAGGAATCTTCAATTTTTATTCTCTGAAGGCATTTTCATATTGATTAAGTGTCATTGATCACTGTTACTGTACCCTCTAATAACAACAGCTAGACCTATGAGAACAAGGGCCTCCATTCTCTTGGGCATAAGATGGAAGTCATAGCTGTGGAAAGCAAGTGGCTTTTTTCCCATTGCCTCTCCCATGGGCCTCATAAAAAATAGTGGCATGTTGATTCAAAAAGATTAAGAGACTCCACTTCAATGCTACTCTTTCAAAACCCACACAGAAATGGAAAAGTACCCCAAGATAGCAGACTGGGAAAATATAATTGCAACAGAATAAATCAATATAAAACAATTAGCTGGATAGAGCAATAGGATGGGAGCGATCCTGTTGCTTGTATTTTTCTTGGGCTTTTCCTATTCTGCTGACACTAATCTTTATTTGTATTCTTTTATTTTAGGCTCTATTTTAACCCTGCTCATCATTAGACTTCTTTAACTCCAGATTTTTGATGGATTCAAATTCCACCATCTGCTGTTGTGGGATTTGAATCTGGGTCCCCAGAGGATAACCCCTGTGTTTCTGGATTACCAGTCCAGTGACAAGGCTGTTGTCTCTGCCATTTCATTGGTTGTAAAGGGCTTTGTGACAGCCAAAGTTTTTGAATTGTGCAATATAAATGTAAGTTCTTTCTTTACCCCAAGTTTTCTATGTTAAATGGAGCTATACGACTGTCGCCAAAAATTGTTACAACGGAAAATTGTACAGAAAGTCCATTGCCGGAATTGTCCCAGATTTGCACTAAGTGCGGTAGTGGGCAGATAAAATGACATTTTACCCGCCAGCCGTAATGGTGGCTTTTCACGCCATATCATCCCAAACCCTTTGCATTAGCTATGCATTCCCGGGAAACATGCCATTTCCATAGCGGGCAGGTTCTCATTTGCCCACCACGCCATCACTTCATTGCTTCAAGCACACCAGGTGCCATAATTAAAGTCCAGCCGCATGCACACCTCTCAGTGCTTCCAGCCCACGACTGCTGCAAAGAAGACATGCTCCTGAAAAGCAAAAAAGACTGCAGCCCCCAGGTTAAATGGTGTGTCACCTCCTGTTTTTGACTCTGCTGCCTTGCACTAATTATCTCCACCTTGGTTCACAGGGGGCTCTGCCAAGCGATCGACACCCTCAGCCAGCCAGTCCCTCAGCTCCATCCAGACCCTCACCTCTAGCCAAGAGGACACCTCCTCCATTGAAGAGCTGGAAATAAGCAGCCTGGAAGACCCATCACGCACTTACCCACACCATCCAGAGACAAGCACCTCGGTGGGACCTAGTTACAAAGCAGGCTCAGGTTCACAATTTGGTGGTCAATGGACGGACATGTATCCACAGCAGGAGGAAGAAGGTTCAGCCAAGGTCCCTGGAACTTGGAGGACTGCTGGGAAAGAGGCATCTGTGAGATGTGGATTTGGCATTCCAACTCATCGTAGAAAGGCAGCAGAAGGGGGGGAATCATCACACAGAGCTGTTGGAAGCCCTCAACAGTGTGGCACACGAGTCAGAGGAGTGCGACCACCTGCTTTCTGATGAAATGGTGCCCACATGTGCATGTATGGAGGTCACCATGGGGAGCCTGGCAGACGCCATGGAGAACTGGGTCCAGCAGAACGCAGAGATATATGCAGACCTGCATCCAAATTGGCAGCCATGGGTGAGTTCCTGCAATGGCAACATGACAGGGAAATGGGGTATCTTGACGTCTCCCCAAATGCTCCTTCCCCTCAAGGAGTCAGGCCTTCGGGCACCTGAAGGGAGGAGGAGCGGTTGATGGACACCCCTGGTCATCCACTGAGTATTCTCAGAGGCTATCCTCCCCCTCCAACTCCCCTTTTCATGTAAGCTCCTGAACCTCACCCTCTGTCACCGCAGTGAGCAGCTGATCCACGGGTGAATCTGGAGGGAAAGGTGTGTGTGGCAAGGCCTTTCGGAGCCTCATGCAATGAATCATCCATGCACGAGGGTCTTTCACGTATTATATGCACCTCAATGTCCTGAGCATTTTCAATGCTGCCTGCTGGGGTTCGTTTGCTGAATTGCATCACCGGCCACCTGCCGATCACACTCCCATGCAGCACCTGATATCGCCCACCATGACTGTCATTTCACTTTCGATTTGGACCCCATGGTCTGTATTCAGTTTTTCGTGTGCTCCCCCTCTTTTCCCCTCTCACAGTCACTCATTCCCTTTCTCCCATCACAGTTTACTGCTTTCCACTGGCATTACCTTTCACCTCCCCTCTGTTACCTATCAGCCACAACCCTTTTCCCTTGGAGATGTCCAGGTGAACATGCACATTCCCTTTCTTCCTGAAAATCCTACCCCCATCCACATTCACCACCGCAACCTCCTCCTTCCCACCCCCAGGGTCTGCATCTGCCCCGAGACCCCACCAACCACCCTCGCTGTCCCTTTTTTTTATATTCGCCCATGGGATGTGGGTATGGGTGTCGCTTTCCAAGCCAGCATTAATCACCCATCCCTTGGGGGCATTTAAGAGTCAACCAAATTGCTGTGGGTCTGGAGTCACATGTGGGCCAGACCAGGTAAGGACAGCAGATTTCCTTCCCTAAAGGGTATTAGTGAACCAGCTGGGTTTTTACAACAATCCATTAGACAATGGGCAGAATTTTCTGCCTGTCGGGCGATCGCCTCCTCCTATTCCTATGTTCCTATGTTCCTATGTTCCTCTGTCAATCCCTAGTTGCCCTCAAGGAAGTGTTGGTGGGTTGCCTTCTTGGCTAGCTGGAATCCATTTGGAGAAGGTGTTTTCACTCAAGAGTTCAAGGATTTTTACTAGTAGTAATGAAGGAATGGCAATATATGCTCAAGTTAGAATACTATGTGACTGTGTGGGGTCCTTGGAGTTGATGACGTTCCCATGCACCTGCTGTCCTTGTCCTGTTTAGTGGTGGAGATCATGGGTTTGTAAGGTGAAGCCTTGCTGATTTGCTGCAGTGCTTCCTGTAGGTAGTGCTCATTTCAGCCATGGTATCCTGGTCATGGATATTTTAGCATACGCAAAACTTTTAATATATCGATATATTGATATACAAAGGTGGTTGGCCACAGAGCGAGGGAGAAGTTCCCGCTTTAGCTGTTCAATTCTGTCATTTTATAGATATTAGAGCAGAATGAGCAATCATTCCAAAGGCACCAAGAAGACATATAATGCAGCATATTCCTCTTCTAAGTGAAGCTTAAGGAAGTGATAGAAATGTGCTTATTGGCCAAGGATAAACACAGAACAGTAAGATAAAAGCAAAATACTGTGGATGCTGGAAATCTGAAAGAAAAACAGAAAATCCTGGAAAAATATTATGACGGACTCGAAACGTTAATTCTGTTTTTCTCTCCACAGATGCTGTCAGACCTGCTGAGTTTTTCCAACATTTTCTGTTTTTCTAAACACAGAACCGCATGATTATATTGAGAAATGTGATTTTTCTCAGACACTAGAAACTGGAAGGCAGGAGTGCTACCTTATATCGTATCAGATTGCCTGTGTTGAAGAATTTGAATCAATTTTGTTCATTTTTGATGGTAATAGATATCTGATCTCTGTTGATTACAATTTGAATTGCTGAGATTTATTGACTTTCTGCACACTGTATCAGAAAGTTGTAATAAGAAAATTCAAAATTTAATTTGCAAGACAGGGAACATTGGATATTTATTTTTTCAGATAATAAGCCAGTTTACCTCAGAGAATGGAAATCGGATCACGTTACATCATTGTCAAGATATCCAGAGTTTTATTTTTAAAAATGCCGAAAGAACGCTTCAAGCGTCAAGTTCTCTGAAGAAAAAAAATAGCAATGACAGTACAGACAGAATTGTACTTTGCATGCAATGTTCAATTACAGGATGCATCTATAAAAGGAAAGGAACGTGACCCAGGCCAGAGGTGGATCAGTAGTATGATGAAGATCATGAAGATCACAAAAGAACATTTTCTCAAATTAAAGTGTACAAAGAAAGCTCTGGGATGACAATCACAAACAGACACTTTATTAAGTGTTGGTTTAATTCTGAACGTTGAGTCAGAAGGTACTGAAGTTAAGTTGTATTCCAGGGACATTATATAGACTAATGCTGGGCTTGCTTTCAGATGAAACATTGAACTATGGTCACATCTATCTCAGATCCCATGGCACTATTTGACGAACAGGTGATTTATCCTGGCCAACAATTTTTCCCTTAAGCACCAGCACTAAAAGAGATTACCTGGTCATTTATCTTATTGCAGTTTGAGAGATCTTGCTGTGCACAAATTGGTCAACCTTCTGTGTGTATCCATATGTTAAAGCTTTTGTATGTGCTTAGATATCCACCCCCTCTACCTGCTTAGTATAGTAGCTGCAGTGTGAAATAATACAAGCCTCCTTCTACAGTACTTCCTCAATCAGTGAGCTCCAATATCCACAAGGACAAGTGCAGCAGGTACACAGGAATACCACCACTTTAATATTTTTCTGAAATGCCGCACTTCAAAGGTACCTCATTGGCTATGAAGTATTTTGGGACATCCTGATGTTGTATGAGGTGTCATATAGCTCATTATAACATGGGAGGCAAATATCTTTTATCTTGTGAAGAAGGGAGTTGTGGTGACTTGCAATACCACTAGATCATGACAAAACATGATAAACAGAGATAAGGAAGGTACTAGAGATGAGATCATATGAAATTCTTACAGAAGATAGAAAGGTATTGAGAAGAAATTGAATAAGATACGAGAGGACTGTGTAACTCACTAACCTCGCAGATATGAGGAATTGTTGAAAAAAGAGACATGTTGAAGTTTTTTGTCTTACACTCATCAGCACACTTTGCAAGAATACCAATATAAGGGGAACACAACAATTTATACTGTATTTGAGACAGTGCTGATTGGTTGGCAAGTGGACTATGATTAGTAGAGGCATTGTCACGGAGAATGCACCAGTGATGGCAACTGACAGTTAACTGCAAAGCTTATTTTTTTCAGCAACACTCAAGTTCTGTACTACCAAATGACTAGATATGAAGAACTTGGGCTCAGACATGTCAATCAATAATAATTATAGCAAATTGAGAGTTACAATTCAGCAGCAAGGCAACTTACCTGTTCCAGAGATAATAGATAATCAAAATTGCATATGGAAGATCAATTAAATGACCAGCTTAGGGGTCAAAATTGAACCTGATTGTACCCATTTTAAGAATGTAAAATGGATAAAATGAGGCCCTGTTTGATGGTTCAAGAATGCCAGAAAGATGTCCAGTTGAAATTAGGTCAGATGATTTTCAGGCACCCCTGACAGTTGCTTAAGACAGAATATTAGGGCCCTTACATATCTACATGAGGAGCATAAAGGCTTTTAGTGAAACTGGTGTTCCACAGAGCTGCACAGATGCAGGGCCTGCTCCCCTCAGCCTCACTTGGTATGGTGGACTCAGGAACGAGCCACTACTGAAAAAGTAAGATTTGATTATTTTCTAATTCATGTGGAGCCAGGAGAAGCAGATATACTCCTAATGATTTCCTCAGCACTTGAAATAGCTGTGCAAGTTCTCCTGCACTTGTTTTATGGCTACTGCCGCCAAGGCAGATGGCTTGAAATTTGAACTACCAATTGGGTAAGCAGCCTGCGGAGGCATAATAGGCACCAGCAGCTCAGCAAGGTTTTACAGAAGTCGTTGTAGATCCAATTTTTATTGAGTTTGAAATTTCCAATTTGGGGGCACATTGTGGCCATATTTCTGCACTTGGGCAGCAAAACCAAATTTCTCCTTTATATGACTTACTTTATGTCAAAGCAAAACACTATAGATGCTAGAAACCTGAAATAAGAACGGAAAATGATTTTTTGAAATACTCAGCAGGTAAGGGAGCATCTATGGAGAGAGAAAGAGTTAATATTTCATGTCAATACTGTGTGTAGAAGTCAGATTAGAGGATCAAGGTATGCAATGTTCTAGTCAAAACACATGACAAGAATAATGCTATTGATAAAGTTAGAGAGAATGAACTTAACATTAACATTTTACCTTTCACAAACTCAGAAGTTTGCAATGTGCTTTATAGTCAATTAAATGCATTTGAAGCATAAAGTTGTGATGTAGTGTATTATGCAGCATTATGTCCATCTCTGGGCACCATGCTTAAAGAAGGATGTGGAGGTTTTAGACAGGGTGCAGAAATGATTAGCAGAATTGTTGCAGAGGTTAGAGACTTCAGTAAGTGGGTAGATTGATGAAGCTGGTGTTGTTCTCTCTGAAGAAGAGAAGGTTCAAAGTCATGAGCGGTCTAGACAGAATAGGTAGTGTTAAGGAGGTGTGTTGATGTCAAATATTAAATTTCAATTTCAATTTCATTGGCTGGACTCATATAGAGAACTTTCTACAACAGACAGTTTCAACTGTTAAAACAAAGACACTGCCTTAAAATGGCTGCCAGAAATCGCCTCACATGTCTGCAACTGCAAGTTGGTCAAGTTTCTGGAAGTTTCCAATGTGGATTACAACTAAGACATATCCTGGCAACCCTCCCGTGGAATTATATACTTGATTACTTCAAAGATGGACTGAAACTTAAAATGGCTGTCACCATTTGCATCACTATAAAAGCCATATTCCATTCCATCAGGCTTGAGACAGAGAGTCTGCAGACAATGGCTGCCTCGGAGGTGTTGATATGTTCTTCCTTGCTCATTACATGGAAGAATGAGTCAATCAGCTTGCACATTAAAAATTAATCACCTAGGCATAACACAATAGGCAAAGTCTGCCCAGAAATGAGCTAATCAATCATCTTCTGAGGAATATTTAATCATTATGGACTAAGAAGTCATGTGATCAGTATCACCATTTTGAAATGTCTTTTATTACAAAGCTCTGCTTGCTAAGGGCAGTCTAGAGAAGGAGCATCTGAAGGCAGAAACAAAGCTACTTGCCTCTCTCTCTCTTTATCGATTTAGCTGGACCCTGCCTGCTTATATCATACTATGGACAGCAGACAAATAAATTCTAAAGAAGGGGTCAAATTTCAAAGCAATGTTTCCAGGGAAAAAACAAGGACTACAGCTTTAGGAACTGCCTCAGCTATGAACAGCAACGAAGGATTCGTAATCAGTTAATCTTTTTTATCTCAAACAAAAACAGAAACAGAAATACCTGGAAAAACTCAGCAGGTCTGGCAGCATCGGCGGAGAAGAGCACAGTTGATGTTTCGAGTCCTCATGACCCTTCAACAGAACTAAGTAAAATTAGGAAAGGGGTGAAATATAAGCTGGTTTAAGGGGGGTTGTGGTGGGGGGTGTTGTTGGGATAAGAAGCCAGTGATAGGTGGAGATAACCAAAAGATTTTTTTTTAATCTTTTTTATCTTTTGCCTTTTATTGCTGAATTTTAATTTGGCCAAAAGTTAAACTCCTCTACTTTTTAAATAATATATTTGCATACGTTTGTGTGTGTATTTGTGTGTGTGTGTGTGTATGTGTTGCAACAGTTGGGACATGTGTTTACCTTTATTAATAATTTTAATATCTTCAGTTGGATGGGATTTTAGCACAATAAAAATAAACCCCTTATGTGTTTAAACTCTAGAAAATCTACCTGACTGAATTCTTCACAATCAGCACATAAACAGTTAAGTACGTTGGATTAGTACACTCGTCCTTATAAATTAAAAAAAAAACCTTTTTATGATCAACTG
Source organism: Carcharodon carcharias (assembly GCF_017639515.1). Classification (NCBI taxonomy): domain Eukaryota; kingdom Metazoa; phylum Chordata; class Chondrichthyes; order Lamniformes; family Lamnidae; genus Carcharodon; species Carcharodon carcharias. The sequence continues at coordinate 107,399,649 of NC_054477.1, forward strand.
AGGAGTGGGAAAAAGGTGGGAAGTCCTTGTACCCTTCCTCACCTGGCCATAACAGTATGGATAGACGTCCAACTGGGGGAAGGGTTAATACCTAGATGATACTGATTTAAGGTGAATGGCAAAAGAACCAACTGCAATGTGAGGAAACCCTTTTTTTTTTTTACACAACCAGTGATTGGGATCTGGAATACACTCCCTGAAATTGTGGTGGGGAAATTATGGCTTCCAAAAGAGATTTGGATAAGCACCTGAAGAGAAACAAATTGCAGGGTTCGGGTGAAGGGCTGTGGAGTGGGAATAAATAAATTGCTCTTGCAGAGAGCCAACATAGACACAGCAAGCCAAATGGCCTCTTTCTGTGCTGTAACTGTTCTATGATTCCATGATAGTGAAACACAGGAATTAATTTATGCATAGAAAGGTTCCACAAACAGCAATGAAATACCGACCAGATCATCTGATTATAGTGATACTGGTTGAGGGATGAATATTGACCAGGATGCAGGGGAGAACTCCTTGATCTTCAAATTGTTCCATGGGACCTTTTATGTCTACCTGAAAGAGAAGATAGGATGTCTTTTTGATCCAAAATAGAGCAGAGTCAGTGTAGTCAGTACTCAGTATAATACTTGACCTCTCTATCTCAATTTCTGGTGATAGACTGTCCGCCAATATTCATTACAAGCATACCGACTCCCACAGCTACCTCGACTACAGCTCCACACACCCCACTTCCTGTATGGACTCCATCCCATTCTCTCAGTTCCTTCGCCTCCGTCACATCTGTTCTAATGATGCCACTTTCCAAAACAGTTCCTCTGACATGTCTTCCTTCTTCCTTAACCAAGGTTTTCCAACCATGGTGGTTGACAAGGCCCTCAACCGTGTCCAGCCCATCTCCCACACATCCGCCCTCATACCTTCCTCTCCCTCCCAGAAACAAGACAGGGTCCCCCTTGTCCTCACTTATCACCCCACCAGCCTCCGCATTCAATGGATCATCCTCCGCCATTTCCGCCAACTCCAGCATGATGCCAACACCAAACACATCTTCCCTTCACCCACCCTGGTGGCATTCCATAGGGATTGTTCCCTCTGGGACATCCTGGTCCACCCCTTCATCACCCCCTACACCTCATCCCCCTCCCAGGACACCTTCCAATGCAACCACAGAAGGTGCAACACCTGCCCCTTTACTACCCCTCTCCTCACTGTCCGAGGGCCCAAACACTCCTTTCAAGTGAAGCAGCTTTTCCCTTGCACTTCCGTCAATTTAGTCTACTGCATTCGTTGCTCCCAATGCGGTTTTCTCTACATAGGAGAGACCAAATGCAGACTGGGTGACCGCTTTGCAGGACACCTTTAGTCTGTCCGCAAGCATTACCTAGACCTCCCTGTCGCTTGCCATTTCAACACTCCACCCTGCTCTCATGCCCACATGTCCGTCCTTGGCCTGCTGCATTGTTCCAGTGAAGCTCAACACAAACTGGAGGAACAACACCTCATCTTCCGACTAGGCACTTTACAGCCTTCCGGACTGAATATTGAGTTCAACAATTTTAGATCATGAACTCTTTCCTCCATCCCCACCCCCTTTCTGATCCCCCCTTTTTTTCCCAATCATTTATATAGATTTTTCTTTTCCCACCTATTTCCATTATTTTTAAATGTATTTCCATCCATTGTTTTATCTCTACCTTTTAGCCTTTTTCAATTCCTTCACCCCACCCCACCCCCACTAGGGCTATCTGTACTTTGCTTGTCCTGCTTTCTACCCTTAATTAACACAATCCTTAGATAATATCACCACCTTCAACACCTCTTTGTCTTTTTGTCTGTGACATCTTTTGTTATCTCCACCTATCACTTGCCCCACCCCCCCTCAATCCAGCTTATATTTCACCTCTCTTCTATTTTTACTTAGTTCTGTTGAAGGGTTATTCAGACTCAAAATGTCAACTGTGTTCCTTTCCACAGATGCTGCCAGACCTGCTGAGTTTTTCCAGGTATTTTTGTTTTTGTTTTGGATTTTCAACATCCGCAGTTTTTTGCATTTATCTCAGTATAGCACTGGAGTGTCATTCTAGGTTAGATGCTGAAGTCTCCAGAGTGGAAACCTTCTGCCTCAAGGCAAGACTGCTACCATAAAGCAAAAGCTGGCACCAAGGCTGGTAAATTCTTACATTACAAAAGTGACCACACGTCAAAAACACTTCATTCGCTATAAAGTGTTTTTAGATTTCCTGGGTTCATGAAAACATGCATCTCTCTTTTGCTTTTCATGTTTTAAAGAATAGTAGGAGTGCCTGATGGATTCTAAACCTGAATTTCTCATCAAAGAGGCACAGAGAGAATTACCATATCAGGTTCGCTTCTTGGGTTTATTATTTGCCTATAGAACAATCTTACATTAACTGATTCAAATGATCTGAACAGTTAGACAACTGGATGATCCTTTTAAAAGACATAGTACGTTACTGAATAAATGAGTAAACCACTTTTTGCCAATGTTATCAAAGAAAAAGACAAACAACAAAATTATTAAACAACATCTTTTGATCATCTTTGTAAACACCACCTGAACACTAAACAATAAAAATTCACAAGTGTTATTAATTAGTTGAATTAATAACCCTACAGTCACAAAGGCAGACAGTGTATCACAATGGTCAAATATCGCCGTAACCGATCAATGAATGGTACCTTTGTTAGTTATAGACTTGTCTGTGCCTGTTTAATGTCAGCAATGTAGAAGTGTGAGATGAAAATGGTCGATGAGGGTAGTGTATTTGATGTAGTCTGTATATACTTTAGCAAGACTTTTGATAAGGTCCCGCATGGCAGTCTGGTCATGAAGGTAAAAGCCTTTCTGGTGAAAGGTAAGAAGATAAAAGAAGAAGATTGGCTAAGAATCCAAAGCAAGGTGACCATTGGGATCCAAAATTGGCTCAGGGCAGGCAACAAAATCGAGTGATCTAGTGAGTATTTTTGTGACTGCTTCCATTGGGGTTCAGTACTAGGTTCCTTATTTTTTGTAGTATATATCAATGATTTGGACTTGAATGTATGGAGTATGATTAAAATGTTTGCAGCTGATGCAAACTTGATCATGAATGACTGTGAGACAGCCAACTTTACCATGCTCCAAAGAATATTTGGGATTTGAGTGAGCAGGGAAAGCAAATGTATATCTCCTTAACCAATGAGATTGAAGGACTGTGAGACATAATGACACAATGGCTGAACAAGAAATTATAAGTTTAATGGTGAATCAATGTCAAATCAGGTGGAGAATGAGAAAGAAGGAAAGACAGGTTGGATTAAAAGAGAGAGAAAAAAGAAACAGGAAGAAAAAGCTTAAAAAGTTTTAATTAACTTTTCAAAATCTCTATAACAATTAAAATCTGAGGGAATGGACTTCACAATTATAACAATTCATTTTCGGTGCCAGAGAGGTTGAAAGACAGTAATTAACACTTACCATGTTGTTAAAGGGGTACTTGGACTGAAATGATTTGACTTAACTTTCTGTGGAGCGTTCAGTTCATATTTATGAACTTCATGCCACTAAATGCACTTGAATGGGAAGCGATGCAGCAAGATGCTGTTTTCACAAAGCTAATGGCAGAGCAACATATTTCCCACAGCAACTTTTCAATTTTCACATTTAATCATGCGCCTGTCCTCAAGTGAAGTTGCTCTAGCATTTGCACATAAATAACAGTGAGCACTATTATCTGCGCTGTTATATTGACAAGTTCTGGGCGATTAACTCAGCATGAGCTTGATTCAACTTTATACAAAACAATGTTGCTCTCAATGTCCAAGGTTAACATAAAATTGGCAAGATTAATTGTTGCTTAAACTCCCTGTATAGCTGACAAGATAAATAACAAGTCAATTGGATACAGCAAAGGCTATTTCAGTTTATTTCTGGTTAACTCATGGGTTAAGCAATATGATTCCTTGATCTCATCTTCTCATTCCAAATCGGCATGGTAGAGTTGGCTGTCTCACAATCACTTTTGTATCAGCTGCAAACTTCTTAATCAGACCCCTTACATTAAAGTCCAAATCATTGATAGATACCACAAAAACAAGGGACCTAGTACCGAGCCCTGCAGAATCCCAATGGAAACTGCCTACCCATTAACTACTAGACTTTGCTTCCTGCCTCTTTTAGACCCCAATGGCCACTTTGCCTTGGATCCTTAACCAATATTCTTATATTACCATCTTACCTTTAAGCAGAAAAGCTTTTACCTTCATGAACAGATTGCCATATGGGACCTTATTAAAAGGCTTGCTAAAATATATATGGACTACATAAAATGTAGTACCCTCATAGACACTCTTTATTATCTCCCAAAAAAATTCAATTATTATGGTCAGACATGGCCTTCCCTTAACATATCCATACTGACTGTATGGGCAGAATTTTACACCCCATTTCGGTTGGTACGGGGCCGTAAAATACGGCGGGCCATTATAAATCCTATTGATGACAGTGGGAAAGTAAAATCCTGCTGTCGTAAAATTCTGCCCTATGTCTTTCTAAATGGTGAGCTGTCTTGTCCTCACAATGTTTTACAATAATTTCCCCATCACTGAGGTCTGCTCTGTGCTGTAATTACTTGATTTATGCCTTTCTCCCATTTTAAAAAATGGTATAATATTAGCTGTCATCCAGTCACCACACCTGTCACTACAGGGGAATCGAATATGATTGTCACAGCCTCTGCTATTTCTTCTCTTGCTTCCCTTAACAGCTTAGGATATATTTCTTCTGGGATTTATCTGCTTTCAAAGATGTTATCCCCTTAATACTTTCTGTTTCACTATGCTAATTTCATCTAATAGTGCACAATCCTCCTTCCTGGTTACAATTTCTGTATCGTCCCTCTCTTTTGTAAAAACAGACACAACGAACCGTATCAATGTCCTTCGCCTTCACACACAGATGACCTTTATGGTCACTAATCGATCCTATCCTTTTTTAGTTATCCTCCTGCTCATTAGGTATTTATAAAATTTCTCTGAATGTTCCTTGAATTTGCCTAGCAATATTTTTCGAATGCCCTCTGCTTTCCTGATTTGCCCAGGTCGAGAACAACAAGGGGGGAAAGTTTATTTTGTCACAGTCACATAGTCATTTGTGGTTTTGATAAAAGCTGTTTCAGAAATGTGCAAGGGTGGAAACCTGTTTGGAGGAATTCAAACATGGAATTTCAGAAAAGGTGGGAATGGATTTGAAGGGTCAACACATTCAAGGACTTTGGAGAGGAAGGGGAGGTTGGTGATGTGATGGTAATTTGCAAGGATAGGGGTCTCAAGGATTGGGTTCTTGAGAAGTGCAGTGATGACTGCAGATTTAAAGAGCAGAGGGACAAAACCTGAAAAGAGAGAACCATTTACAATATCAGCTAATATTGGGGCCAGGAAGGAAAACTGAGTGTTCACAGTTTAGTGGGAATAGGATAGAGGAACAGGAGGTGACTCTCATGGACAAAGTTAGCTCAGAGGGATTATGAGGTGAGATGGGAGAGAAGCTAGAGAAGCTAGGGCAAGGAGGAGTATTATAGGCAATTTGGCCAGGTGGGTTAGCAGAAAGAAGGAACACAGCAGAGTCAGCTGATCAGATGATCTCAATCTTAGTGACAAGGGAAGTCTATAAGCTCCTCACACTTATTGTTGGAGTTGAGGGGACAGGAGAGAGGGGTTTAAGAAGATGGTTTGCAATTGAGAAAAGAAGCTAGGGCTGGTTTCCCGGAATAGGAATCAGTTTTCGGAGTGGAGAGCAGGAATCAAAAATGTTTTAAGTGGTCCAGCCAGATCTGGCTAATGAAGAGGAAAGCTATTGACAGTGGGTACATATCAATGGACTAGTCAGGTGGTCTGAATATTGGAAAACAGAGTTCAATCTGGGGAAGTGTAAGATAATGTATTTGGGAGAGGCTAACAAGGCAAGGGGGTACACAATAAATAGTAGGATGAGGAGAGGTAGAGAGAAAGAGAGGAATCTTGGCACATATGCCTATACATCCCTGAAGGGGGCTGGGCATGTGGATAAGGAAACCTGGCCTTTGTTAACCAAGGCATAGAATATAAGAGCAGGAAGGTTATGGTGGAACTGTATAATGCATTCATTGTACCACAACCGGAGTATTGCCGTTCTGATCATCATACAATAGAAAAGATGTGATTGCACTAGAGAAGGTACAGAGGAGATTTATGGGGTGTTGCCTGGACTGGAGAATTTTAGTTTTGAGGGAAAGGTTGGATAGGCTGGGGATGTTTTCTTTGGAACAGAGGAGGTTGGGATGGGTTGGAGTGGGGGACCTAATTTAAGTTTATAAAATTATGAGGAGCCTAGATAGAGTGGAAAGGGAAGCCCTAATCTGTATGGTTGAGGGAGTATGTAACAAGGGGGCATGAATTCAGGATACGAAGTAGAAGGTTTAGAATGAACTTGAGGGGATATATTTTCACTTGTAAGGTGGTGGGGATCTGGAACTCACTGCCCAAAGGGGTGTTAGAGGCAGAAATCCTCAAAACATTTAAAAGTACTTCTATATGCACTTGAAGTGCCGTAACTGACAAGGTTACGGATCAAAAGCTAAAAAGTGGGATTAAGCTGGGTGGCTTCTTGTTGGCAGGCATAGACATGATAGACAGAATGGCCTCCTTCCATACTGTAAATTTCTGTGGCTTTTTGGTTTTATGGTTCACTGCTGGGACATCAGCATGGCCAATCTCCATCAATTAATACGGTATCCATTTCTCCATGCATCATCTGTCAAACATTGCACGCTGGTTATTTCAAGACTAGAGCCAGTACTAAGTTTTGTTTCTTAGTGCTCAGGGAAGCTTAATTTATATACAAGTCATACAATTAAATATTTGCCTACTCTGGGCGGACATCTTAAACTTGAAACCTTACTGTTAACCTACTTTCAGCTTTGAAGTCTTGCTTCACAAATTATTTATTTCTTTAACTTTCTGAACTCTGCACCAGAAGTGTCTAAGCCCTTCTGAAATTCGCTTTCTCCAACCATCTGTCAGTCTGATTTTCATGGTATAAACATCATCTTTTATATGGTAATGATTAATGGCGACAATGGCAAATAAAAGCATTCCTTTGAGTCCCACCACTTTCACTTAACTGGCTTGAAGACAGTATACTGTACTTTGGGATTTGGACCTTGGAAGGCTAGGTCTGTCTGCTTTGAGTGTGAAAAGTCCTTTTTTTTATCAAACTACTATTTAAATACACATGATTCCTAGCATTGACTCTTTCTGTTCTCTTTGGGTTTAGCAGGGTTGTTTCAGAAACCATTAGCATTTTAAGACTATTTCTGGTACAGACTTGAGTATCATATCCAGTCAGCGAGGCACAAGAGAGACATTCAAGTGCTGGAAGCAATAGACAAAAGAGATACAAGTCTGATCATTAGTGTCAAAATTCTGTGCTATGGGAAAAGAGACATTTCACCCTTGAAAGTAGGTATCTAATAGAGGTATAGACGATTGTTAATATGAAAATTAAATCTAGCAAAAAATGTGAGAATGAGACAAGGTTCAAATTATTAAAGGAAAAATTTAAGACTTCTTCAATATATCGAATGGACTCACCAATCACAACCCCCGATCAGTTTGGGGCCACGGGTCAGATTGAGCTCAGGCGGCCTGGAGTCTGTGTTTGGGGATTAGGACCTGGAGGCCTCAATCAAGGACTGAGGAAAGATGATTGAAAATTAGGGCTACAGGGGTTAGGGGAAGATGGGGTAGTGTGGGTGAAAGATGAGGGGTTGGGAATAATAGCAATGAGGTGGGGTTGTGGGGTGATGATCAGGTCATTTAACATGTTTTTCCTGGGTCCATATTCAGCTATGTTACTTAATTTCTTTCTCGGCAAGTGTACGATAGGGCTGTTTCTCCTAATCGATGGCAGGGGCTGCCTCAGGGCAAACTATTATTGGAGCAGGGTCCTCAAGCACGCATTAAACCACATGTTTGTATATGCAGAATGTATATGACCTGCTTCCGGCATGGATAATGGACACTTCTTATTTAACCTTACCCAATACAGTGGTCAGTGCACTTGCAGTGCGCACACTCCCTGCCTGCCATTTTGAGACCTTACTAGGCTGCTTTTGCAGTGGTTGCTATGTGTCCCAATTCCTAGGCCCATAGTGCAAAACCAAGGATAAATCTGCTAACAAGGAATACCAGAGAAACCCTTCTGTGTGTCCCAGTCATACCTGATTTTCTGATTGCTGATGCAACCTTAACATTACAATCATTGCCTTGAAACAATGTATGATAATTCCATGACAAAAACAGAAAGTGCTGGAAATACTCGGTCGGCTGGGCAGATCCATGGATGGAAAAACAGAGTTAACATTTCAAGTTGAATATTCGGTAATTCCTTGGCTGTTAGTTATCAATAAGGACCATGAGATAGACTTGCATTTAATCCTTTCATTACTTTACAGCAATGACATGAGTTTAATATTCTGAGAAGTTTCATATCCCTGTAATATTCAATTCTACATAGTACATTACTTACAATTACATAAGATCTACTCAGAAGTCCCAGGAAGATGGATGCTACTATGAAGGGTTATCTGGCACAGAAAGTTCAAGAGGATCATAAGAAGGTAACTATGCAGCAGGATAGGAAGAGACTGGCACTGCAGAACTCATGGAGCCTCAGAATTCTTGGCACTCTCGAACTGGTTTTTAGCCAATACCAGTGAGGGCGATGATACCTTGGAGGAGTGCAGCACACCCAGGTACTATGGGGTAAATGGTTGCAAGGGGTACACACCAAAATGTAGAATTTGTAATGTCATAGGGGAATCAATATTCCAGCTAAGTGACAGTTGTTTCTGCAACCATTGGCATGATTTTTTTTAATATACATTTGTGGGTGTGAGCATCACTGGCATTTATTTCCCATCCCTAACTGCCCCTGGGAAAGTGGTAGTGAGCCACCTTCTTGAATCACTGCATCCATGTGGTGTCAATACATCCACAGTGACGTTACCAAGAGAGATCCAAGATTTTTACCCAGCAACAGTAAAAGAATGGCTTCATAGTTTTAAGTCAGAATGGTGTGTGAACTTGAAGGTTGTGGTGTTCTCATGCATCTGCTACCTTGTCCTTCTAGGTAGAGGTCAGAGGTTTCAGGAGAGTCCAGAGGTGAATTACTTGCCATAGAACTTCCAGTCCCTGACCTGCTCTTGCAGCCACTGTATTTACACAGCTGAACCAGTTAAGTTTCTGATCAATGGTAACCCCCAGGTTGATGATGGAGGTTTTAGTTAAGGTCAATGTCATTGCACATAATGGGCAAATGGTTAGTTTCTCTCTTGTTGGAGATGGTTATTGTGTGTGACACTCATGTAGCTTGCCACATAACATCCCAAGCTTGAATGTTGTCCAAGTCTGCATACAGGCATAGACTGCTTCAGTATGTGAGAAGTTGCAAATGATGCTGAATCTTTTGCAATCATCAGTGAACATCCCAAGTTCTGAACATATGATAGAAGGAAGGTCATTGATGAAGCAGCTGAAGATGGTTGGGTCCAGGATACTACCCTGAGAAACTGCTGCAGCAGTGTTCTAGAGCAAACACAACCATCTGCCCTTGTGCTAGATATGACCCAATGTGTGGGAAGTTTTCCCATTGGCTTCCATTGACTTCAACTTTTTGAAGGTCCCTTGATGCCACGCTCATTCAAATGCTGCCTTAATGTCAAGGGCAGTCACTTTCACCTCATCTCTGAAATTCAGTTCTTCTGACCATGTTTTAACCAAGCTGTAATCAGGTCTGGAGCCAAATGACCCTTGCAAAACTCAGGACATACCTGGTCAATTTTCCATATTGTTGGATAGATGCCAACATTATAGCTGTTCTGGAACAGCTTGGCTAGGGGTAGGGCAAGTTCCGGTGCACAAGTCTTCAATGCTATAGCTGGGATGCTTTCAGAACCATAGTTTTTGCTATATCCAGTGCCTTGAGCCATTTCTTGATATCACGTGCAGTGAATTGAATTGGCTAAAAACTGGCATCTGTGATGTTGTGGACCTCAGGATGAGACCGAGATGGATCATCCACTGAGTCCCGCAATGTGCACCAGGGTAAAGGACATCACATAGAGGGTGCAGAATATCTGGGGGAAGGGGAACAGGCAGAAGTCATGGTGTATGTGGGAAGAAGGTGGACGGGCAGAAAGTTTGGGGAGGAATTCTAGACCATGAGCCTGCAGCATAGGTATGAATGCTGGAGTACAGGTGGTGGTGGGGCCTGGTGCACCAGGGACCAGAGTCAGGAGTAGGAGGGAGAGGAAGCTTGTAGAGCAAAAAGAGATTGCAGAAAAAGGGAGGGAAAAAGTTGTGGAGGGATTTAACTACAAGGATTGACTTGCTATGAAACATCCCCAGATTTTAAGGAAAAACTTGTGACTTAATTTTTCAGCATTTACTTGAAATTCATCCCAAATGACTGATTCAAAATATGTTGCAGACATAATCCTACTATAAACAACACTTGCAGAATGATAGAAACCACAGATGCCCTTATGGCACTGGATCGTTTCTAAATATTGCACCTTAATCTCTGTGCACTGACTATTCCTGTTAATTAAACTTGGAAGCATTTCCTTTGAGTCCCCTTAGTGGAAACAGGTTGAATATGGCAATCAATACTGCAATGGATGTAGCCAGTTTCATGCCTCACTATGTGAAAAAGTGGAGAATTCAGCAGCTTCTTTAGATTAAAGATCATTTGAATGAATGTCAAAAACACAACAATTTTAAATTGAGCAGATTACAGTAATTGAGTGTAAACTTGGTACTTTCTCCATTTGTTCACTCAGGAAGTAATTCTTAGTTAATCTGCACCTGGTAATCTTTCCTATTAAATTCTTTCCTTTTATACCATCACTCTTATCAATTTAATCGTATTGCAGAGTACTTTTCCTTGTATTTTTTAATCAATTTCAATTTTGTCTAAAAGTAAAATTTTAAAAAACCTTCCTCCTCATCTCACATAATGCTCTTAAATGAGGTATAATTCCAAAATTTATAGCAGCCTTTTGGTGACTTAACCATATTGCCAATCTTCATGCGTCAGTGTGGGCTTGAATATTAGTTAATGATTTAACAGTGAGCCTTACCACAACTAAGGCTCTCCTTACAGGAGTCACTGGATTGGAATTGGAGCTGGTATTTCTGGCTAGTGTTTCCTCCTTATTAATAAACAATATGGCTAATTGAAGACTCCATATGCTACCTTGGTTCAAATTAGCTAGTTCAGCACAAACAAGAGATCAATCCTAGAGCCTATTTGGTTTGTAAATGTCAGTGCTGCTCCACATAAAGTGAGATGTCATGAGATTTAATTCTTTGAGGTATTAACTCATAGAATCCTAGAATAATATGGTACAGAAGGGAGCCATTCAGTCTATTGTGCCTGTGCCAGCTCTTCGGTGGAATTATCCAACTAATCCTATTCCTTTGTATTTCCCCCATTGCTACGTTTTTTTTTCTCCCCTTCAATTATTTATCCAATAGTTCTTTTGAATCCAACCCTTTCAGGCAATACATTTCTGATCACGACAAGGTTAAGGAAGCCAGCTTCCTCAATCAGACACTGAGGGCCTTTGAATGAGGGACTCACAGCTCCTCTCACTCCACTGCCATCCCCCTCCTCCCCCACCCCACTAACCTCACTGCTTAGGAGACCACAAGCAGCCTGCACACATTTGCTTCTCTTGCAACCCATATGGCGACAAGCCTGTCCACCGCTGGGTTTATACCAATCGCAGCGGGATGAGGCCCTTAATTGAGCATTAATTGCTCACTTAAGGACCTCAATTGGTGTTGGGGCAGGAAGTCTGTCTACAGGCCTTCTCACCTTGGACTTAATCAGGGTGGAGGTGGGAAGGTGACAGTGTCTCCACCAGCCACCACACAACCTGATTAAATGCCCTCCCCTCCCTTTCTCCAAGCTTGCCAGAAGGGAGGGTAAAAGGTTCCCCTCATTCATTGCGAAGCACAAGAAATTCAGTCCGACCTTCAAGATTAAGTCACTGGTGCGCGGGAAACGCACTCGTGCTTCCTGTTTCCCAATGGCTTAAACAGGTGTACATTGACCTCCCACATTCTACCCTCTGTAAAACTGAGGTCAGCCAAATCTCTGCTGGCCATGTCCTTACTCATACCAAGTCCCATTTACCCATCACTTTTGTGCTTACAGGCTAACATTGGCTCTCAGTCAAGCCTTGATTTTAAAATTTTCATCCTTGTTTGCAAATCCTTCCATGACCAAACCCCTGCCTAGCTCTGTAATCTCTGACAGGCCCACAAACTTCTGAGATACCTGCACACATTTTTCTGGCCTCTTGAGCATCCTCACTTTTAATTGCTTCACTATTAGCAATTTTGCCTTCAGTTGTCAAGGCTTAAGTTCTGAAATACCCTCCATAAATCTCTTCACCTCTCTGGGCATAATTTTCTGTGCCCGCTGGCGAGGGCATCATGAGCGGGCAATATGGCGGGAAGGCCAAAAATCGGTTTCATATCATGAAACACGATTGCAATTATCCACTCCGCCTGTCAATGGCAGGTATATTTCCCACCGTCGGACATCAGGAATCTCATTGTAATACATCTGCATATCATTATAAGCCCAGCTTGCAAGAACCATCTCCCCACGTCAAATTTACCACCTACTCCAGTGGGATAACACGCTGGTGCTGAGTATGTCTGGACAAGTGTGACATGCAGAAGTCGGGACTTACTGTCAGGGCCTTGCTCATATTGCGGACATCCAAGAGGCATAAGATACTGCAGCCCAACAGCAATGGGACCCTAGAGGAACATCCATCACATGCTGGGTAGATTCTCATGGATATGGCTCCACCATGAAGCAGCTCATGGAAGGTGGAAAATCACCATTGAGGGTGTGCTTTGGAACTTCAGAGCCTTGGCCAAGGGTTGCCTTAGATGATCATCAAGGGAGAGGAGAGGAAGGTCTGATTGTGATTTGGAGAGGAAAGTGAACTGGGGGAGTGCGGGTGGTGGGTATTGGAAGAGGAAGGTCTAGGTTCGGCTGGGAGAGGAAGCTGTGTCGGGAGGGTGGTGGTGAGGCTGGGAGGGAGGGAACAAAGGTGTTGGGGGAGGTGAGGTTGGGAGGGGGCTACAAACATTTCAGGGAGTGATGTTGGCGAGGGGAGGGAATGGGGGAGGAAAGGGTAACGGGGAGAATGAGGCAACTGGGGAAGTAGACATAGAGGGGGAGGTAGGTGTAAGGGAAGGAGTTTGGAGGGGGGAAGGAGCCTGGGGAGGGGAAAAAGTCCAGGGGAGGAAGGAGTCATGGGGGAGAAAGGAGTCTGGGGGGAGGAAGAAGTGAGAGGGGAAGGAGTAAGGTTGGAGGAAGGAGTCTGGAAAGGGAAAGGAATAAGTTGGGGGGAAGGAGTCTGGAGGAGGTGGGAAGAAGTCCAGGGTGGAGAAGTACCACGGGGGGAAGGAGTTCCAAGGGGGGATGGGGTTCGGATGACGGCTTGTGAACATGCAAGGGAGGGCTCTGTTTGAGCCAATGACTGCCTCCTGTGGAGCAAAATAAGTGTGGGCATGGTATGAAGGAATGGTAAGAATGACAGAAGGTGGTAGGGTGGGCGGGTGCAACAGTGTTGGAAAGAAACGTCGAGGATGGTTGGTGGGGACTCGGAGGCAGACACAGATTCTGGGGGTGGGAAGGAGGAGGTTGGGGAGATAAATGAGGATGGGGTTGGGAGTTTCGTGGGGAATGTGCACTTCCACCCGGACATCCTGAAAGAAAAGGGTTATGGATGGTAGGTGACAGTGGGGATGTGGAAGGTGATGTCAAGGGGTTCGACAATGATGGGGAAAAGAAGATGGGTGACTGGCGGAGGGGAAATGGGCAACTCATGGAGGGGAAAGGATGAGGGGACCTGAAGAAGAATACTTAACATACCATGCTTGCAAATCTGAAAGTGAAAGGAGACACATGGTGGGCAAGAACAGGTGCTGTATGGGAATGCAATCAATGTGGGCGGAGATGCATGTCAGCTCAGACTGCCAACTGAAAGAGAAGCCCAGCAGCAGCATTGAAAATGCTCAGAACATTGGGATGAGTGTGATGGGTGAAGGATCCATATGCATGGGAGAGTGCTTGTACGAAGCTCCGAAAGGCCTTGCCACACACAAACTTCTCCCTCCAGAATCACTCCTGGACTGGCTGCATGCAGCTGAGTTGCTAGTTGGGGTGGGGGGGGGCGGTGGTGGTGGGGGAGCTTGCAGGGGGAGGACTCGCAAAGCCTGTAAATGAAGCTGAAAGGCACCATTACACGTTATTCAGTGAAAGTGAATATATTATCCAATTATAAAGTGACAAAATATGATCACCCATGCAAACAAATGTGATCATCATTACTTAACGTTTCTAGGCCTTACACTTCTAGGTGCTGCCCTGACATCTACGGCTGGGGTGGATTCAGCCTGTGAAATTGTTGGCCCTGTTGCCTCTCATGCCTTCATCACCTGACTAAGTTTGCAGATGATACAAGGATAGGTGGAGGGACAGGTATTATTGAGGAGGCAGGGAGGCTGCAGAAGGATTTAGACAGGTTAGGAGAATGGGCAAAGAAGTGGCAGATGGAATATAACGTGGGGAAGTGTGAGGTCATGCATTTTGGTAGGAAGAATAGAGGCATAGACTATTTTCTAAATGGGGAGAGAATTCAGAAATCTGGAGTGCAAAGGGACTTGGGAGTCCTAGTCCACGATTCTCTTAAGGTTAACTTGCAGGTTGAGTCGGCAGTTAGGAAGGCAAATGCAATGTTGGCATTTATTTCAAGAGGACTAGAATATAAAAGCAGGGATGTGCTGCTGAGGCTTTATAAGGCTCTGGTCAGACCACATTTAGAACATTGTGAGCAATTTTGGGCCCCGTATCACAGGAAGGATGTTCTGGCCCTGGAGAGGGTCCAGAGGAGGTTCACGAGAACAATCCCAGGAATGAAAGGCTTAACATATGAGGAACATTTGAGGACTCTGGGTCTATACTCGATTGAGTTTATAATGATGAGGGGGGATCTGATTGAAACTTACAGAATACTGAAAGGCCTGGATAGAGTGGATGCGGGGAAGATGTTTCCATTAGTAGGAGAGACTAGGACCCAAGGGCACAGCCTCAGAGTAAAAGGAAGACCTTTTAGAACAGAGATGAGGAGAAACTTCTTTAGCCAGAGAGTGTTGAATCTGTGGAATTCATTGGCACAGAAGGCTATGGAGGCCAGGTCATTGAGTGTATTTAAGACCAAGATAGATAGGTTCTTGACTGGTAAGGGGATCAAAGGTTACGGGGAGAAGGCGGGAGAATGGGGTTGAGAAACTTATCAGCCATGATTGAATGGCGGAGCAGACTCGATGGGCTGAATGGCCTAATTTCTGCTCCTATGTCTTATGGGTCCTCTGGAGAGCCGAGGCCTGGAAGGTCCCGGCTTGCTTTGGCTGTTCTCCTGTGGGCCCGCTGCTCCTTCTGCGGTAACAGAGGACAGACACAGTAGAGGGGGACACTGGCAAAGGGGTCTCAGAGGGAGAGGGTAGCCTCTGAGATTCCTGAATGGATGATCCAGGGGTGTCCAGCTGGCTGCTCTTCCTCCTTTCAGATGCTGAGGGCCTTGGCCTGGCTCCATAAGGGGAAGGAGCACCTTGGTTCCTTGTTTCCCTCTAGTATTGCCACTGCAGGAATTCACCCATGGCTTCCGCGATGGAGTGCAGGTCTGTGCGCATCTCTGTGTTCTGCTGGACCAGGGTCTATGTGGTGTCTGCCATCCTTTCCAAGTGGTGTACATATGTGGGCATCACTTCATCAGAGAGCAGGCAAATCTCTGACTCTTCCAACAGCTCTGCGTGGTGTTCCCTGCCTTCCGCTGACTCTCCAGGATGAGTTGGAAGGCCAAATCCAGAGGCTCGTCATCTGGTCCGTACCTCATAGATTCCCCAGCAATCCTCCAAGTGCCGGGGAGCTCATCTGAATCTGCCTCCTCTTGCTGCAGACACGTGTCTGTGCGGTGCCAACCAGATTGTGAACCCAAGCCTGCTCTGTATCTAGGTCCCACCAAGGTGTGTGTCCCTGTGCTGGTGGAGGGTAACCTGTGACGAGTCTTCCAGGCTGCTTGATTCCAGCTCTTCAATGGAGGAGATGTCCTCTTGGCTGGAGGTGGGGACCTGGATGCAGCTGAGGGATTGGCTGGCTGAGGGTGTAAGTCGCTTGGCAAAGCTCCCTGTGAACCACAGTAGAAATGATTGGCAGCAGAGTCAAAAGCAGGAGGGAGAACACTCACAGTTGCATTGAGAGAGGGATGATACAGTGCAGGGGTGTTCACCACTGACCTCACCATCACCACAGCCATGGTCCGCATCCTCACCAGTCAGTGGAATGGCATGCTCTTCAAAGTGAGTGAAGTACTTAATGTGGTCCACTTGACCCCTGGTCTGGGACCTCTCCCTGCTGTTGTGAGCCAGCTTCTCCTGCATGGAAACAGATGGAGAGAGTGTGAGCAGGATACATGGCACTGCATGGAAAGCAATGGGGTGAGCGGAGCCATGGATTGGATGAGAACACATGCTTGAGAGGATGCGAGCGAGCCTGATGGAGATGTGAGGGTGTGTGTGTGAGTTAGTGGTGTTGTCCCTTGAGGTGTGAGATCCCTATGGACGTGTGAAGGGTTTGTGAGTGTGTGAGTTGAGATTGATGAGAAGAGTGACTTACCCTGGTGGAACGGATGAGACCATTCACCGCTTGCATCACTGAGTGGCTGTCTTCTTTTGCAAGGCATGGGCACTGACCACTGTTGCCAATGTCTCTCATGCTGGATTGGTGACCTTTCTTGCTGGTCTTCGCCCAGAGCAGGGGCAGAGGACATCACAGCGAGCTTCTATAGCATCCAAAAGGCGCTCGAAGGATGCATCACTGGACTGGCGGGCTGCAGCCTTCTTGCCTTTCCGGGCCATGTTTTCAATACAGCAGTCCTGGGCTGCACATGGCTGCATTTTAAATATGGTGCCTGGTGTCAGGAAGCGGTTAGCTGGTAGTGTGGCGGGTGAATGAGAGCCTGCCTGCCATTGAAAAGGCATGTTTCCTGGGAGTGCATGATTATTTAGGAGGGATTGGGATGATACGGCCTGAAAAATCGCCATTGTGTCTGGTAAGTAAAACATTCTTTCCCCACCCTTGCCACACTTAATGCAAATCTAGGATGATTCTGCCCTCTATCTCCCTTTCCTCATTTAAGCTACTTCTTAAATTGTGGTGAATTAAACACAATGTTTCATTACAGGCTGGTAACTAACCAGTGTTTTAAAAATGTTTAACATAACTTCCTTGCTTTTCTACTCTCATACTCTATTTATGAAGCCAATGAATTCATATGCTTTTTTTAACAACGTTTTCAACTTGTCCTGGTACCTTCTACAGTTTGCGAACATGCAATACCTGTCTCTTTGTTGCTGCATCCTCTTTGAAATTGTTCCATTTCAGTCATATTACATCTCTCATTGTTCCTACCAAACTGTGGCATTTCACACTTCACTGTACCAGATTTTAACTGTCATGCCTCTTCCTGTTTTACCAGTTTGTCTGTATTCTCCTGAATTCTGTTACTATCCTCTTCTTTGTTTACTACATTTCCAGGTTTTGTGTCATCTGCAAACTTTGAAATTATGCCCTGCATACTGCAGTCCATTTCATCAATAAAAGTGGATAAGGTCAATGATCCCAAAACCAGTCACTGGGGAACATCATTGTATATACCTCACTCCAGTTTGAAAAAAAATTGTTCACCATCACTCTCTGCTTTTCATTCCTTAGTCATTGTTTTCATCATTTGACCAACATCCCTTTAATCTCATTGACCTTAATTTTGCTAACAAGTCTATTATGTTGTATCCTGTCAAATAACTTTTGAAAATCTATATACACAATATCAATCTCACTACCTCTTCAACCCTCTACTTTACTTCATCAAAAAACTCAATCAAGTTAGTCAAACATGATTTGTCTTCAACAAATCCATGTAGACTTTCATTTATTAGTCCATAAATTTTTAAATGGAAAGATGTTGACATCAAGGTAATGTCATCAGACTCATAATCCTGAGGCCTAGGGTAATGTCTTTGGAGTGGGTACAAATCCCACCATGGCAGCTGGTGAGATTTAAGTTCAATTAATAAAAGTCTGGCATATAAAGCCAATCTCAGTAATGGTAACCATTGAAATTATCATTGATTGTCACAAAGCTACATTTGGTTTATTAATGTCCTTTAGGGAAGGAAATCTGCCATCTGTACATGGTCAACAACAATGCGGTTGACTCTTAACTGCCCTCTGAAATGGCCTAGCAAGCCACTCAATTCAAGGACAATTAGGGTTGGGCAACAAGTGATGGCCTTGCAAGTGATGCCCACATCCCATCAAAGAGTTATTTTTATCCTATCCAATTTCTCCACTACCTCCTCCACAACTGCAACATTGGGAGCATCCACATCTTCACTGAAAACATGTGCAAAATACTCATTTTAGTACTTCAGCCATTCCAGTTACCTTGCTAAGAAGGTCTTTGTTTTCATCCCTAATCAGCACCACACCTCCTTTAACTATTCTTTTAACTACTCACATGTTTAAAAAAGGCTTTAGTGCCTTTTTAGTGCCTTTGTACTTTTTGTTTGATTTGGCTCTCTACTGAATTATAAACCTGAAATTTACTAGAAGCCCTTTTTTTCTGTTTCATTCCAATTAGTATACCTTTAGTCATCCATTAATTTTGGATGCCCTTCCTTTCTTGCATGTTCACACATGTTTAAACTATGCCTGAACTATTTCCCCTATGAAGGCTTTTCGTTGCTCATTTACAATTTGGCATGTCAATCCATGATTCTAAACCACGTGGGCCAGAGCCCCTTTCAACTCACTGAAATTAGTAACTAGAATACTCACCAACTTTGAGCACTGGGAAAAATCCAGAGAAAGCTTTTGAGGTCCTGCTCTTTAAATCTCACCATGGCTCCTGAAACTCTGTCTGTTGGACCTCAGTCCTTTTACTACTTATGTCATCGGTAACAAAATCAATCATAACTTCTGGCTATTCGACTCTCGCACCACCCTCACTGACACCAAACCCCACCCACACCCCACCCCCGCCAACTACGCCAAATAACTAAATACATTTTCGGCATCCATACAACCATGTTCTTTATCCTGTCACCAGGAAGGTAACACATCATGCAAAACTCATATCATTGGTTGCAAAAATGCTTATCTTTTCCCTGACTAATGAATCTCCTACTACAGTTGCATTTCTGTACTTGCAACGGAATCAGGGAAAAGTAGTTCAAAATCACACATAGAACATACCTCTAGAACACAAGAATTAGGAGTAGGAGTAGGCCATTTGACCGCTTGTGCCTGCTCCACCATTCAATAAGATCATGGCTGATCTGACTATGGCCTCAACTTCACTTTCCTGTCTACTACCCATAACCATTGATTTACATGTTTTTGAAAAGTCTATCAAACTCAGCCTTGAATGTATTCAATGACCCTGTCTCCACTGCTCTCTGGGGGAGAGAATTCCACAGATTAATGACCCTCTGAGAGAAAACATTTCTCCTCATCTTGGACTTAAAATGGGAGACCTCTAACTTTTAAATTGTGTCCTCTAATCCTAGACTTCCCCACCTGGGGAAACATCCTCTCAGCATTCACCCTGTCAAGTCCCCTTAATTAGGATCTTATATATTTCAATAAGATCATCTCTCATTCTTCTAAATTCCAATGGGTATCCTGCTTAACCTTTCCTCATAAGATAAACCCTTCATCCCAGGAATCAGTCGAGTGAACCTCCTCTGAACTGCCTTTCTTAAGTAAGGAGGCCAAAGCTATACACAGTACTCTAGATGCGGTTTCACCAAGACTCTATACAGTCATTGCAAGACTTCCCTACTTTTATATTCCATTCCCCTTGCAATAAATGCCAACATTCCATTTGTCTAACTAGTCACTTGCTGTACCTGCATGCTAACTTTTTGTGATTCATGTGCATGGACACCTCATCCTAAATAAACTCAATCTGACTAGTGCTGGACAAAGTACAGTCACACATTAACACTGCTGCATACATTCTGGTTTAAAGAGACTGAAGAAATATAAACAACCTTGATCTCATTTAAGCCTCCATTTCCCAAACTATTGCAAGAGCAAGAGTTAATATCGGAATATCAATGAAGAAAGGTCCAATTAGTTTGCCTCCTACTACTCTGTTCGTCTCATGATACAACGATAATGTAGTTAGTGATTAATTGTTACAATAAATCACTATAAATTAGTCTTCAACAGACACAGAAATGACATGAGAAAAACCCCAGTGGTGGAAAGCTTTATGAACCATAGGTTCAAAGTCACCTTTTTCCTTGCAAGCATGCCACACTTATGGCTTGTCTCATCCATCTCTATGAATTTGAATGAATCAATACTAACTACTTTCACCATCACCCTCGGGAGTCAGTTCCATAAATTAACTGAAACATTTTTAAATTTACCCCCTTCAAGTGCAGCCCTGGTTCCACTGTGCTGGACAAGGTGAAATAGATTGTCATTGTCGTGGTCTATAATATCTCGTTATCATTCTGTACAGGTTGACTTGGTTTTAGTTGGAAGGATATTACAATTGTGGCATACCTTGGTCTGTGCACTTTAAACATATAGACAAAATATCTGGGAGGCATCTGTCACTCAGAAAAAATGTTGTACCAGATGAGCTTGGAGTCAAAAGCTACCAAAGTATGTGAGCAATAGGAGAGAATATGTTGAAGTATTCAATAGTTCAGGCAGCATTTTTGGAGAGAGAAGTAGAGATAATGGCGGGGTTGGAGTGGCGTGGATTTTAACTTGTAAATAAAGGGTTGGGAGAGAACTGAAACTTTCGTACCCTTTCCTTCAATGTCCGTAATCAGTGCAGTTTTGGAAAAGATGATGTGTATGTTTCTTAGCCCCCAGAGTGTGTACAGTCAATTTAAATAACAGCTGTAAATTTTTGGGGTTTAAATAAAGAGGATTATTTACTCAAACATTTACCACAAAAGTATAAACACTACGTCGCTCATGCACACACATACACACACACAAACACACACATGCAAACACACATGCGCAGACACACACAGGTGAAAGATACAGTTTGAGAGAATAGTGCAATTTTACAAGATGTGAACAAAACAATAGTTCATAGTTCATGTGTTTACCTCATTGTAGAAAAGACTGTTGTGTGGGCCAGGCAAAAGTGGAATTTTTGCTCTGAAAGTGTAGCTTTGATAGTTTCAAAAACTGTAGTTATATATCAGGGATTATTGTAATTTCTCTCGAACAGATCGATATTCAGCAGGTCACAAAGTTAGTTACTTGTAGTTTCTTCTCCAAGAGATCAAGTTTCTTTACAGGTGGACTTGGAATTGGAATTGGAAACTTTTTCGATGTAGCAGTCTCTAGATTTAAAAAGGTGTGAGTCTATGGCCTTTTCTGTGGCTGATTTCCTGCAGTTGGTTTGTGTTGGCTCATTGAGTTCCTCTCTGGTCTTCGAATAAGTAAAATGTGTTATCTGAAGACAATTTTAGTCACATGATCTACTTCTATTGTCCACCCTGAATTATCTGGAGGTTCAAAACTATGGCAACACAAAGGGGTGATGGATGAGTTCTTCACATTTACTCTTTCTACCCAGCTCTCATTGTTAAGGTTCAAACTCAGAGACATGGGGCTAGACTTTTGGCAAGTTGGGATGGTTTATGGGCCCTTTAAAAAAAGTGGGTGGGTTCCAATTCTGGGATTCCCAACCCTATTCCCAAGGTTTCTGATTTTTAGGAATGTCCTTTAAGAATTTGTGCTGATTTGGTTCATGAGGTCACATGTTGCACTTCTGACCTGGCTGACTCCATTGCAGAGGTAGGCATATCCTGGTCCACCACAATTTTCATGGAGCCAGGCAAGCTTTTCAAAGAATCATGGTTGCCAGCACCTCAGAGGTGTTATGAACCATAGCCTGCATGAGGTAGCCTTTTGAAAGGTAAGTTAAAAAGATCCTCCTCATGCCACCTCTATGCAAATGTCGGCTTCCACCCACCCCCTATTGCCGCTCATGCCCCATTTACCAAGCTATGGCATTTACCAAGCTATGGCATTTCCATGCCAATTCACCCACTAGGCACTGTATAGAAGTAATGAATCCTATGGTGACAGCACAGCATGCAATAAAGATGTCAATGATCCACACCTTTTAAAGTGTCAACAGCTGAAACTGCAAACACTTAAAACCTCTTTATCTAGTGTAAAATAATCATTGTGAAATTGATAGCATAGGTCAGGGAGCTAGAGCTGCCAATAAAGCAATGACTTCCCTGGGGCTCAATATTTCAACAGGGTAATGGAATTCTGGGCTCTCAGAATTTGACTGAGAGCCCAGGAGTCCCTTAGCCAGTTGAAACACCTAAACCCTGTGAAAAACATTGATTGATTGACATCTCTTGCTCTCTAATCTATGCTGTCAATTTCAAAATGTTTGTTTACACAAGATAATGAGGTTTCAAGTGCTTGCAGTTTCTGATTTTTATATTTAAATGGCATGGATGATTGATACTTCGATTAGGCTGCAGTAACATTAGATTATTTTTTAAGAAAGTGGAAATTTATCAATGAATATCTTTTTTTAAAACATTTTTTACACATACCACTCTCACGATAGTGTTCATTGCTTCCATACAGTGTATAGTAGATGAATGGGCATGGAAGTGCCATAGCTTGGCATGAGGGTATGAGGGGCCATAGGGATTGTTTGGGGGACATACCTTGGCATGTGGGGCCAGATGAGTTGTTTTGTGGGCATACTTTGGAACAGGGACCATCGAGGTTGTTTGTGGGCATATCTTGTCATGGGGCTGTGAGGGGTGAGGGCTGGAGGGCCTTTATGTTTTTATTATACCTTATTATAACTGGGAGGAAGTTGCTTTTTAAATAGCTTTCTCTGTACCAGGCAGCCCCAATGGCTGCCTCCAAGCTGGGTTGGGTTCCTGGGTTGGCTGGCCTGAATGCAGCCCGCATCCACGCCCCACAATGAAAATACCACCCTTGTGGGCACATAATCCTGAGGCTGGTGGGCCAAGGCAGGAATTTTTCTAACTCAGCTGCCTGCCTCAAGCATGGAAATGCAGCCTATGGAGCCTGGACATATGTCTTTGGTAAATCCACAAACAATAGCAAGTGTAAGTTCCACAGGCAGTTTTCATCTTAGTATGTCCATTCAAAGGGGGAGCGCTCCACCCATAAACATTCAAGTCCGGGAATTTGAAGTAGTCTATGTAAAAATAGCAGAAGTCACCTGATCCTTGTCAGTCATCTTAACAGTCTCATTTAGACATTTCTAGAGAAGTATAGGCTGAGTGCAATCCATGCTTAAAGTTTTGAATAGAATATACCTTCACTTGGCATAACAAAGGTGTCAATGTGTTTGTGGTTTTGGGGGCAGGGGTTATGGAGTGGCAGGAATTTTAATCTGCAAGGGTTTCACCAACCTGACAATATATGTGGGGGCCGGGGTTAAGCAACCAAAAAATGCCAGACTGTTGAGAAGATGGCAGAAGACCACCAACTAGCGCAGTTAACCAATGCTGTTTTGGACGAATGCAGAAAACCCCCGGTGGACAGTTGTGGCAGCAACTGAATTATATCAAAAAAACCAATTACTTGAAAACATTCAGGCTTTAACTGGGCTTTGTGAAAGGCACCAGAGTGAACAAGGTGGGAGCACAGTGGATATTGATGCAACTGTGAAGTTGACAGGCTGGAAAACCTTTAAACTTTAATCCAGAACAGGTGTTCCTTTGTCTAAGTGGAAGGCTTTTGCTCACAGTACTTGTTTTTAGAGACTGCTTTCATTACTTTGCAAGTGGTTTCCAACACTGTGGAGGCTGTTTCCACTGCCTTGGAATTGTTTAACTTTGATCTGCTCTTCCCAGCTACCAGTCTTCTCAGCAGTATGAGAGCAGCTTATGTAGCACAACCTTGGACACCAGATAAAAAAATCAGAGGAGTAGCACAACCAACCCTACCAGTAGCTGGAGCAGTTGTCCTCTCACGAACATGCTGCTCCACAGGACAGATGGAATGAACGCAAAGCTCCAATTCCCAGAAAGTAATATCCCCAACACAGGGCATACATGCAGAGGATAAACTTCCTGGACATGACAGAGCACCAAAGCCTCAGGAAACTCAGGATTTCTCGGAAGGCTATTGCTAATATCTTCAGTTGCCTGGAACATGACCTCCTTTGGAGTGGACCTGGTGGAAATGCATTGCCGATGGCCATCAATGTCACCACTGCCCTGAATTATCTCACCTCCAACTCTGGTTTTAGGGATCTGCTGGTGACATCTGCAGAATTTTACAATCTGCTGTGCACAAGTGCATCATCTAGATGGCCAATGCCATGTTTGCCAAGGCTGTCACTTACATCTGCTTTGATACTAATGAGGCCAGAGGGATATTACTTTTGCTGTAGTGGATGGATTCTCATAAGTTCATTCAGTCATAGATTGCATTGATATGGAAGTCATGCCACCCTTTGTTAAACTGGGAGTATTCATTAATCAAAAGAGGTTCTCCTACACTCATATTCAGCAGGTCTGTAACCACCAGAAAATATTCATGTATATCTGAGATATTGAGGAAGCTGCCATGATGTCTTCATTCTGCACAAGTCACCTGGTCCACAGATCCTCCAAACTCCAAAAAGACTCAGTGGGTGACTCCTTGGAGACAAGGAATATTGATAAAGGATGTTTTTGATAACACTTGTGAGGAATTCTACCAGTTGGTGCCCAGAGAAGGTACAACAGAAGCCATGTGAGTACAAGAATAGTCATTGAAGAAAGCTTTTGGATATTGAAGATGCAATTCAGGTGTCCCAGTACATCTGGGGCCATCCATCAGTCTTCCCCAGCAAGGTTTTCCTGAATAATTGTCGTCCTCTGTTCCTTTCACAGCATGGTGCAGCAGAAAGGATTGCGTATGCAAGGGGATGAAGATGTTGTCAGTGTTGCATCTTTGGAGAAAGAAAAGGAGGAAGAAGAGGAACAACAGAATGAGAATAAACATCATGCACCAAGGGTTCCTACAGTTGCACACCAAACTGCCAGAGATGCCCAATAGAGCCTCATAGAGGAATGGTTCAGCTAGCCTTTGACCATGCAGCCACATAATTCACTAATGATAATCCCACTGCACTACTCCCCACAACATAAAGCAATCCCATTGTCAATAAATCTTCCACTTCACTGACACCCACTGCTTGACTTCTACTCCTGTCAAACCATTTACCTGAAGCCACTTGGCAAGTGAGAGGTATCATTGGAGATGATTGTACAAAGGAGACTTGAAATAAAATGGAGGAAAGCAAAATAGAGATACAGAGAGGTATAGGGAGGGTATACCAAAGCTTGAGGCCTTGGCAACCGGAGGAATGGTCACTAATGGTGGAGCAATTAACATTGGAAGTGCACAAGAGACCAGAGTTAGAAGGACATAGATATCTTGGAGGGTTGTGGGGCTAAAGAAGATTACAGAGGTTGGGATGGACAAGGCCATGAAGGGAGTTGAAAATTGGAATGAGAAATTTAAAATCAAGATTTTGCTTGCCCGTGAGTAAATTATGTAGGTTAGCAAGTTATCAAGGTGATAAGAGAACAGGATTTGTTACAAGTTAAGACAGTTAAGGGTTTTGCATTCAAAGAATGCAGATTTTGTTTCATGAAATCATATACACAAAATGCAAGTGCAAGACTGAGGATAATGTTTTTGAGTATGTTTGTTGAGATCTCATCCAAATGAATTAATCAACATTGTTACAACCAGTCCCCGGGTGAGGTTCCGCCAATTTGTTATGATCCTGGATGAGGTTCCCCAAATTGGTATGCTCCCGGTTGGGAAGGATGAACTGGCTCCCTTTGTTATTCAACCCCCTCGGTTGGTTGCAACAAGGTTAATTTAAAAAGGATCCCTTTCCTCATGGATACCTTTTCCCAGTCCAAATGTATTTATGTTGTAAGGGGAGCCAACTTAACCAGGCTTTCGTGAGTTAAAGAAAGAGTGAGTTTATTAGTTACTAAAACACAAGAAAAAATAATAAAAATGCAATACACATATACACAGATCAGAGATGAGAAGTGAGTCCAGAAACAAAAGTTAAAAAGATTTACAAGTCAGTCTTTTGGCTTGTCCGCAAAGAGTAGATGGTGAAACGTTGTGGCCGTTAAGTTGCGTGATTCTGGTAGAGTGGACTTTGGCAGATAAGCAGTGGGTCTGAAGATTATTGGTTCTGCAGGCTAGCTGAAAACAGTTGTCGTGTTTCCTTTTTGTCTGTGGCTTTGCTGACTGCTAACTTGCTTCCAGCAATCAGAGAGAGGGGACATTTTTAACTGTAAGCGCAGGGATGCCTAGTTGATATTCTTCAGCTGTGACCTTCACATCGTATACCAGGCCTGGAACACCAAAACTAGTGCACAGAGACCAGGGTTGCAGTTGGCTTTTAATGCCTTTTTGTTGTGCATTCCTGGAAGGAAAAAAACAAACATGTCTTTCACCCAGGTCTGCTTTCTTTTCAACTCACATCATGTCCACAGTCTAAGATATAACTCACAGGACATGGCTTTTGCTGAGATGGTAATCAGCCTTCATTATTTCTGCAACCACAGGAGATTACAGTTCAGTTTTTGCATTGCATCTTTTCCTTTTAAGTGCCTCTACCTGAAGTAGGCCTTGACACTTTTTTAGGTGCACATTCCATTCTCTGGACTAGTTAGACAAGCGTAATCCATACAGGAATTTTCCAGCAAGTGGTTAGCAAGTGGTTACTTTACAGCCTCAGCCAGCTTTTGTTTGTATGTCCTTTTTAAAAAAAAACAGGTTTTACTTAAGAGTTCAATATGTCCTTAAGTAATCAGAGCTATGACCCAGTATCATGACAATATCATTATCTCTATTTTTATTTTCCCATAATTAATTAAAACCCAAGTTGAACTGTGTCTTGCTGCATCTACAACAATGTGAAATTTAAACTAAACCTTCACAGAGCAAAGCCACCTGATTTCAAAGCTGGTATCAGCAGCCTCATTTTTCCATCAGTTATTGCATAGTGTGATTTTACTTTTCATGTCTTTATGGGAGATATATATATATATATATATATGTATAAATATTTTCAGTCGGTGAGTGGGGGCGGGACCGACACGCCGATGCATAAAATAACACGCGATGACATCGGGCGTGTGCCCCGACTTCATTTCGTTATCTCGTGATTTTTCATCCAGTGGGCATACGCCGGAGTCGGCTGTGCGCCCGCCGATATGTAAACGGCCTATTAAGGCCATTAAGAAAGTAATTAATGTAATTGTTAACGCTGCCCGTCCGACCTTAAGGTTGGTGGGCAGGTGAAAAGGCCAAGCAGCCTTTACATTTTTTAGGAAACCTCATTCATGAGTGGGATGAGATTTCCTATAGCTTTTATTAATTAAATTTAAAAAATTTCCTAAATATAAAAACATGTCCCATCTCATGTAACACAGTCACTTGAGATGGGACATGGTTAAATAAATTTTTAATCCATTTATTCATTAATTACAATAGTGATTCAATTTCCCTGAGGCAGGCATGAAAGAGCGCTGGCCCCAACTTTCTCTCCTCCCCCTGCCCGCACAGGTAGCGCTGAGCGCTACAACTCGTGTCTTACGCTGGACGGGCCTTAATTGGCCTGCCCATGTAAAATGGCGGCACGGAGCTGATGGCGGGGTGGTGATTAGCTCCGCGGCCGCCCCCACTGAGCCCGCCCGCCGATTGAAAAATTCAGGTCCATATCTCTGACGATGCATCACTTTGTGCCAGTACTTGTGATTTTTCTTTACCAATATTTTACAGCTCTGATCTTCATTTTTGCCCTCCCTGTGCAACTTTAATAGTTATGGCCTAGAGTTCCAGCACAATGGAGAGCCTCTCCATCATGAACATAGCACTTCCCATTTTTGTGGGACTGGGAATGGGGGTGAGGCACGTTTCGCACATACGCGGTTCACAGAGGCAGCTGGCCATTTAAACCATCAGCTGTCTCCACTCAAGCCAAATTTTGGTAGCCCAGGAGTACAGAACCAGAAGTGTGCAGTGTAGACGTGGTAAGAAAGGTCTGAACTTTTCTTTGTGCATTTCTTTGAAAAGCCAGGGTATACCTTTGGAGAGATGCAGGTACCCCTGCGGAATTAGCTTTACAAATGTCTTCACTGCCCCAGAATTGTTTCATGATGAAGTACTTGCACAACAATTATGCAGCTTTTAGGATTTATGTTAAAAGACTACTTTTTAAAAAATAAGTAAAACTGGAATTTAGGATGGCTCCTCAGATGTATCAGACAATTTTGTGAGTTAAATCATCTTATCTCTCAAGAGGACATAGAGGACAAAGATACCTTTTCTGATATTGACTCTCTGTGGTTTCGGTCAGGAGATAAAGGAAACTCCATCAATATCTCCATTGTAAAAATGCAAATTTGCCTTGTCAAATCTAAAGGATTTGGCCACTTAAAACTGCCACAGGTCAGAAAAGACTTCAGGCTGTTAATTAAATTATCACAATTCCTTATTCGGAGCATGACTTGACACTGATTTGAGGTCACATGATACATTGGCCATCTTGGCTACCTGCTAAAGATACAGCAGAAATCTCAAACTGCTTTTTAGAGAAATCTTCTGAGATGCAGACAGAATTCCATCAGAGAGAGAGAGGGAGAGAGCCCAACAGGCAAAGCCATTGACTACTGCAACTACTAAAGCAGCAAAGCAACTACCTACAATAACTTGAAAGAGAAAATTTAGCCTCTCTCTCTCCTCCATTCTGCTCCATCTTCAAGCCTACCTGTGAAAACAGCCTCCGGGCAGATCAACTCTAAGAACAACCACAACCACTGAGAATTCTCTTCATTTTCATTTTCATTTTTACTTCAGCTAAAGTAATAGTTCGACAAAGAAACATCAGGCCTATGCCAAAATAGAGACTGACTTAAATTCCATTTTTATATGTGTCTTACCTTCAACTGTATCTAGTTTTTGTGTGCACAATAGTGTGGCTGAGTCATGTGAGTGAGACATTATGGGTTGAATTTTGCCCTTGACTAGGTGGGTGGGCCTGACCGACTTGGCGGCAGGCGGGCAGCCGATCACCACCGGCGAAATGGGCCCCACCACCATTTTGCGTGGGCAGGCCAATTAAGGCCCACCCAGCGTGACACCCAATGGGAAACGCTATGCTCTTTCTGGGTGGGCGGGGTATGATTCTCCAACTGCGAGAGTGCGCTCTTTCGTGCGCTTAATCTCCCTAAGGCTAAGTGGTGCCTCAAGGAGATCGCTGAAAGGCTGTGAAAGTTGAAAAATAGAAAAATAAAAAAATCATTAATATGTCCCCCTCATGTAAAAATGTCACACGAAATGGGACATGTTAATAAAGTACACAAAAACTTGAATAAACTTTTTAAAATCCAAACTCAAACCTCATCCCACCGGTGGATGAGGTTTGTTAAAAATCACTTACCTGCCTGCCCGTTGAGCCTGTGTGCTGAGCCGAAGGTCGCATGGGCCCCTCAAAATCCTCATCAGTTGGTGACTTAATGGCCTTAACAAGGCCTTTAATTAATGGCGGGCCGGCATCGCACTGCATAGCGCGCCCACCGACCGAAATATTGCGATGCCACGCGCTGACGTCAGGACACTCGTGCGACATTTTAAGCGTTGACGTTTAGGCTCTGCCACCCGCACGTCAGTCAGAAAATTCAGCCCAATGTTTTTATCAACCTCTGGGGCAAATGTGTGACAAATAAACTAACCTTCTTCATCTTTAAAATACAAAAGCTGGGTTATTTAAATTAACTGAGATGAACACTTTAATCACCTTCAAGAACTAAGAACATTCTGGAAGAATTTGTATTCTAAAAGACATTGTTACTTAAAGGGTTAATAGAAGAACCCTGATTGCTTTTCTTGGAAGATACATCTATTTACAAGAAAAGGTCATTGAGCAGTTGTAAAGAAGCTGGAGACCTCTTGACCCTGGTAGATTGTGCACAAAAGGGGTAACATGGTCATTTATGGCTTTGGGAAAAAATGACATGCCTGGAACTGTGTTTAAAAGTTGGTAAAAACAAAAACAGAATTACCTGGAAAAACTCAGCAGGTCTGGCAGCATCGGCGGAGAAGAAAAGAGTTGACGTTTCGAGTCCTCATGACCCTTCGACAGAACTTGAGTTCGAGTCCAGGAAAGAGCTGAAATATAAGCTGGTTTAAGGTGTGTGTGTGGGGGGCGGAGAGATAGAGAGACAGAGAGGTGGAGGGGGTTGGTGTGGTTGTAGCGACAAACAAGCAGTGATAGAAGCAGAATATCAAAAGATGTCAACAACAATAGTACAATAGAACACATAGGTGTTAAAGATAAAGTTGGTGATATTATCTAAACGAATGTGCTAATTAAGAATGGATGGTAGGGCACTCAAGGTATAGCTCTAGTGGGTTTTTTTTTTTTATTTTATATAATGGAAATAGGTGGGAAAAGGAAAATCTTTATAATTTATTGGAAAAAAAAAGAGAAGGGGGAAACAGAAAGGGGGTGAGGATGGGGGAGGGGACTCACGACCTAAAGTTGTTGAATTCAATATTCAGTCCGGAAGGCTGTAAAGTCCCTAGTCGGAAGATGAGGTGTTGTTCCTCCAGTTTGCGTTGGGCTTCACTGGAACAATGCAGCAAGCCAAGGACAGACATGTGGGCAAGAGAGCAGGGTGGAGTGTTAAAATGGCAAGCGACAGGGAGGTTTGGGTCATTCTTGCGGACAGACCGCAGGTGTTCTGCAAAGCGGTCGCCCAGTTTACGTTTGGTCTCTCCAATGTAGAGGAGACCACATTGGGAGCAACGAATGCAGTAGACTAAGTTGGGGGAAATGCAAGTGAAATGCTGCTTCACTTGAAAGGAGTGTTTGGGTCCTTGGACGGTGAGGAGAGAGGAAGTGAAGGGGCAGGTGTTGCATCTTTTGCGTGGGCAAGGGGTTGTGCCATAGGAGGGGGTTGAGGAGTAGGGGGTGATGGAGGAGTGGACCAGGGTGTCCCGGAGGGAGCGATCCCTACGGAATGCCGATAAGGGGGGTGAAGGGAAGATGTGTTTGGTAGTGGCATCATGCTGGAGTTGGCGGAAATGGCGGAGGATGATCCTTTGAATGCGGAGGCTGGTGGGGTGATAAGTGAGGACAAGGGGGACCCTATCATGTTTCTGGGAGGGAGGAGAAGGAGTGAGGGCGGATGCGCGGGAGATGGGCCGGACACGGTTGAGGGCCCTGTCAACGACCGTGGGTGGAAAACCTCGGTTAAGGAAGAAGGAGGACATGTCAGAGGAACTGTTTTTGAATGTAGCATCATCGGAACAGATGCGACGGAGGCGAAGGAACTGAGAGAATGGGATGGAGTCCTTACAGGAAGTGGGGTGTGAGGAGCTGTAGTCGAGATAGCTGTGGGTGTCGGTGGGTTTGTAATGGATATTGGTGGACAGTCTATCACCAGAGATTGAGACAGAGAGGTCAAGGAAGGGAAGGGAAGTGTCAGAGATGGACCACGTGAAAATGATGGAGGGGTGGAGATTGGAAGCAAAATTAATAAATTTTTCCAAGTCCTGACGAGAGCATGAAGCAGCACCGAAATAATCATCGATGTACCGGAGAAAGAGTTGTGGAAGGGGGCCGGAGTAGGACTGCAACAAGGAATGTTCCACATACCCCATAAAGAGACAGGCATAGCTGGGGCCCATGCGGGTACCCATAGCCACACCTTTTATTTGGAGGAAGTGAGAGGAGTTGAAGGAGAAATTGTTCAGCGTTCTCACGCTGAACAATTTCTCCTTCAACTCCTCTCACTTCCTCCAAATAAAAGGTGTGGCTATGGGTACCCGCATGGGCCCCAGCTATGCCTGTCTCTTTATGGGGTATGTGGAACATTCCTTGTTGCAGTCCTACTCCGGCCCCCTTCCACAACTCTTTCTCCAGTACATCGATGATTATTTCGGTGCTGCTTCATGCTCTCGTCAGGACTTGGAAAAATTTATTAATTTTGCTTCCAATCTCCACCCCTCCATCATTTTCACGTGGTCCATCTCTGACACTTCCCTTCCCTTCCTTGACCTCTCTGTCTCAATCTCTGGTGATAGACTGTCCACCAATATCCATTACAAACCCACCGACACCCACAGCTATCTCGACTACAGCTCCTCACACCCCACTTCCTGTAAGGACTCCATCCCATTCTCTCAGTTCCTTCGCCTCCGTCGCATCTGTTCCGATGATGCTACATTCAAAAACAGTTCCTCTGACATGTCCTCCTTCTTCCTTAACCGAGGTTTTCCACCCACGGTCGTTGACAGGGCCCTCAACCGTGTCCGGCCCATCTCCCGCGCATCCGCCCTCACTCCTTCTCCTCCCTCCCAGAAACATGATAGGGTCCCCCTTGTCCTCACTTATCACCCCACCAGCCTCCGCATTCAAAGGATCATCCTCCGCCATTTCCGCCAACTCCAGCATGATGCCACTACCAAACACATCTTCCCTTCACCCCCCTTATCGGCATTCCGTAGGGATCGCTCCCTCCGGGACACCCTGGTCCACTCCTCCATCACCCCCTACTCCTCAACCCCCTCCTATGGCACAACCCCTTGCCCACGCAAAAGATGCAACACCTGCCCCTTCACTTCCTCTCTCCTCACCGTCCAAGGACCCAAACACTCCTTTCAAGTGAAGCAGCATTTCACTTGCATTTCCCCCAACTTAGTCTACTGCATTCGTTGCTCCCAATGTGGTCTCCTCTACATTGGAGAGACCAAACGTAAACTGGGCGACCGCTTTGCAGAACACCTGCGGTCTGTCCGCAAGAATGACCCAAACCTCCCTGTCGCTTGCCATTTTAACACTCCACCCTGCTCTCTTGCCCACATGTCTGTCCTTGGCTTGCTGCATTGTTCCAGTGAAGCCCAACGCAAACTGGAGGAACAACACCTCATCTTCCGACTAGGGACTTTACAGCCTTCCGGACTGAATATTGAATTCAACAACTTTAGGTCGTGAGTCCCCTCCCCCATCCTCACCCCCTTTCTGTTTCCCCCTTCTCTTTTTTTTTTCCAATAAATTATAAAGATTTTCCTTTTCCCACCTATTTCCATTATATAAAATAAAAAAAAAAAACCCACTAGAGCTATACCTTGAGTGCCCTACCATCCATTCTTAATTAGCACATTCGTTTAGATAATATCACCAACTTTATCTTTAACACCTATGTGTTCTATTGTACTATTGTTGTTGACATCTTTTGATATTCTGCTTCTATCACTGCTTGTTTGTCGCTACAACCACACCAACCCCCTCCACCTCTCTGTCTCTCTATCTCTCCGCCCCCCACACACACACCTTAAACCAGCTTATATTTCAGCTCTTTCCTGGACTCGAACTCAAGTTCTGTCGAAGGGTCATGAGGACTCGAAACGTCAACTCTTTTCTTCTCCGCCGATGCTGCCAGACCTGCTGAGTTTTTCCAGGTAATTCTGTTTTTGTTTTGGATTTCCAGCATCCGCAGTTTTTTTGTTTTTAAAAGTTGGTTTTTGGTTTTGCTTTGAGATCAACTGCTTGAGAAGGAAGACAGCAGCCATTTTGCAGTCCAGAACCAGTCCACAACTGGAAGTGAATATAAGCTGCAACAAAGTGGCTGTACGAGCTGGGAGAACCTGTGAGTGTTTCTTGAGTCCACCTGAAAAGTGGTGCAGGAGTCATTTCGAAATCAGTGCTGATAGACGAACTGCATAACCCGGAAGCCATTTCAAGTAGTCCACCATCTTTCCTTTTCCGTTGAATCCCCATTGACTTTTAACCTTTGGCAGCATTTCTCTATTATTTTTTGGGGTGTGTGTGTGCATGTTTGTGTGTGTGTGTATGACTTAGGGTCTATCGAAAGAGTAATTAGTATACTTTCATATTTCAAACTGTATGTTAATAAGCTTTGCCTTTCTAGTTGACAGGACTGGTTTTATAATAAGCTATTAAGTTTGTTGTTTATTGAAAGAAGCTTGGTTAAAGTCTCTTTTATTCTGGGTACCAATTGCAAAGGTAAGCAATTGGCCACTTTGGTGAGGGAATCAAACTCTTAAACTAATAGTGTGACCTGTGGAGTAGTGGGGCCAACATAACTGCGCACTCCTCCCATCCCAGTCGTAACATGATTCAATCACCCTGACAGTCATAAAATACATATATCCACATACAAATATATGGGTAATAAAAGAAACCCCCTTAAAAGTGTCCACGGCAATTGCCACAAACTCTATACTGACTGTCTTACCCTAAGCCAAGGGAGTTGCTGGGTGGGGCTGGCAGGGCAAATTTTTTGCCCTACTGACTTGTGCATGCAGATGCCAGGAAGAACT
Source organism: Carcharodon carcharias (assembly GCF_017639515.1). Classification (NCBI taxonomy): domain Eukaryota; kingdom Metazoa; phylum Chordata; class Chondrichthyes; order Lamniformes; family Lamnidae; genus Carcharodon; species Carcharodon carcharias. The sequence goes on from NC_054477.1 coordinate 107,434,264, forward strand.
TGGTGCTTGAGAAGAGCATATTGTGCTTCTTGTTAAGGATGATAGAAGATGGGCATGTCACCCTAGTGCACAGAGGCCAGAGAAGCCAGTTATGTGAGCAGCTGGAGACCAGAGGTCAGGAGGAAGTGGCTATGGCATGCTCAGCAAGAATGAGGAGGAGGAGGAGAGACAGGACAAAAAGGTTCTGTCCTGTGGGAATGTGTGCAGATCTAGGAGATCATACCTCAAAATGACAGAGAACCAGTACCTAAATTGACTAGGTTAAGCCATGAGGTAGCAACAGCTGTCCGTTGCAGGAACAGGAGAAACTTGAGCCATTGACCCCCATGGCATGCCAGTAGCTGTAAAGGGAACCATCACTCTCAATTTTTTAGCCTCAGGCTCTTTCCAAAGTGCATCAGGTGGTCTATCTAGTATATCCCAGACGGAAGCACACAGCTGCATTAAGGCTGTATGTAATGCCGTGTTCGCTCATGTGGGCAAATCACATTAATTTCCCTGTAGATTTGGCATCTCAGATACAGAGAACCATGACCTTTGTCCAATTAGCAGGCTTCCCTCAGGTGCAGGGTGTCAACATGAACACATGTTGACATAATGGCCCCAACTCAGTATGCGGACACCTTTGTCAACCGAAATTCCTTTCACTCAATATCCAGGTGTTTGTGAGCACAACAAATTCTCCTTCATGTGTGTGCAAGGCTGCCTGGCAGCTGCTACAACTCCTTCATACCACGGAGTTCCCAACTCCCTCAGATATTTCAGCTACCTACAACAGACCCCTTAAGGACTTGGATAATGACCCTTCTAGGAACCCAAAAATGGAGGCAGATCGCAACTTCAACAGGAGCCATGTATTCACCAGGAGTACCAGCGAGCAGGGAAATGGTATTTTAAAGATGCGCTTCAGGTGGTGCGATCGCTCAGGTGGAGCTCTGCAATATGCCCCAGCAAGGGTGTCAAGAATAGTAATGGTGTGCTGCATGTTGCATAACATTTTGCAGCAGAGGGTCTTGGACCTTGAATGGAAAATCCTGGCCTATATGAATGAAGGTTAGTCCTTTTTTCTTTCTTGTTCTTCTTCCTATGCACTTAATATGCATCATGTTCTTTCCGCTTGCCCATTACATGCTTTGAAGTAAACGCCTACCACCTAGCTACTCCTTGTGTTTTGGAAACATAACACTTTATGGAAGACAAACTGCCCTAGTGTTCCCGACAGTCTGTAACTTATTCTCACTATATGAGATGGGTTTCTCAAATCTCTCACCACAGAAGAAAAGGGACCCAAAGTGGCCTGCCTACCTGGAAACTACATGGACTGCAGGGGGCTATGAGGCATCACCTTATCATGTTCAGTAGCGCTTCTTTACATGGCCTGCATGGATGGTGCCTTGCCAGTGAGGCCCATGTCCCCTCTACCATTCAGTGACTGAGTATTTAAGTAATATGCTTCTCGTTTATTAGGAAGAATGAAAGAGAAGCATATTATCTAAATAGTGAGAGATTGCAGAGCTCTGGGATACAGAGAGACCTGGGTGTCCTAGTGCAGGAATCGCAAAAGGCTAGTATGCAGGCATGGTAAGTAATTAGGAAAGCTAATAGAATGTTATCATTTATTGCGAGGAGAACTGAATACAAAAGTAGGGAGGTTATCCTTCAGTTGTACAGGGCACCAGTGAGACCACATCTGGAGTACTGTACACAGTATTGGTCACCTGATTTAAGGAAGGATATAAATGCATTGGAAGCAGTTCAGAGAAGGTTTACCAGACTAATCCTAGAATGGGTGGATTGTCTTATGAGGAAAGGCTGGACAGACTAGGCTTGTATCCGCTGGAGTTTAGAAGAGAAAGAGGTGACTTGATTGAAATATATAAGGTCCTGACAGGTTGGATGTGGAGAGGATGTTTCCTCTTGTGAAAGAATCTAGAACTCACAGTCATTGTTTAAAATAAGGCGCCGGCCATTTAAAACAGAGATGAGGCAAAGAAACATTTCTCTCAGAGGGTCGCGAGTTTTTGGAACTCTCTTCCTCAAAAAGCAGTGGAAGCAGAACCTTTGAATATTTTTAAGGCAGAGGTGGATAGATTCTTGGTGAGCTAGGGGGTGATAGGTTATCGGGGGTAGATAGCATGCAGATTTCAGGTAATTATCAGATTAGCCATGATCTTATTAAATGGCAGAGCAGGCTTGAGGGGCTGAATGGCCTACTGCTCCTTGTTCATATGTTCGTATGTAAAACATCCCTTATTTAAATGTTCTTACAAATATAGTGGAATAAACAAATCATGTTAATGGAATATAGATCAAGCAGGACTTGAACACACAAGGAATAAGTGGGAAATTGGGAAAAATGTCCTTATTATTATTGTCATGGAATCACCATCTGGTGTCTGGCTCAAGGAGCAACTTTCACACAATATCCTGAAATATTTATATTATAAATGGAAACTGATCGATAGTTGTACAGATAATGTATTTAAATACATGCACGTTATAATGAGATTACACATTTCCCAAATACTGAGAATAGCATTGTGAGATCATAATACTGAGACTGGCATTTAAATATCAAGAAGGAATTTTCTGATATTATGAGATTATTGAGTTCAAAACAAAAGTTTTCTTTCATTGCCAGCAATAGTGACTTAAATATAAAATGGAAGACTGAAGTTTACAGTAGACAATGTTATTCTTTGAACATTATTGTACAAATATTAAACTACTAGCAATGAAGTTGGTGACCCATTTAAAATAAACAGCATATGTCCCTATAAAATTAATGGAGAGAAGAATTTCATATGAATGTGTTAAGTATACATACGATAAAAATGCTAAAATTAGTTTCCAGGCTTTATTTTCTCAAAACACAGAATCAACATGGACTTCAGACAAAGGTACAAAGAAGATAACACATCTAAGAAGTTAGCTCTGCTTAATTAGGAGAATGTGTTGAATGCTTGCTTCATGCTATTGTTAATTACCTCAACACGAATTTCAAAAAGGAAGCATTGAATATCTTTAATAAAAGCATAATTCAGTTTAGAACGTAAAATAATATGGAACAATTTAAGGTACTTTAGTCCCTTAATCTGGCTCTCTCTAGCATACTATGTACAATTACCACCATCAAGGACTCGTACCTAAAATTTCCAACCCTAAGGGAGCTATATAACCAGAAGTAATTCTTCTGAAAGGTATGAATGTTTGAAATTTCCCTTTGACCTCCAAAAGTTAATCAAACAAAACTCTAGGAGAAGATTCTAACATTATATTATACATAATTCAAGTTGGCTTAATTTGTATTCCACTGGTGATATTGCCTTAGGTCCCACAGGACCAGAATCATAGTGTTCCATGGTGTATTTGATCAGTTATATCTGTACTTGTCTTTATAACCTTCAATCCCTTTAATAGTTAGACATTTTCAAGGTCCTTTCCAAGGGAGTTAATCAATGTAGCACTAATTGCTTCTCATGGAAGTTTGTTCCACAGATTGAAAGCTTTTGGATTTCCTCAAGATTTTGTATTTTGTATTTAACTTCAAACTTATTCTCTAAATTTACAGAGTTAAAATGGGGAGATGATCATTGCCAGGGGACAAAATGAGGCATTTTTTGCACTGTCTCAGGCTCTAGGTGCTGAGAGTTCTAAAGGTCATCTTCCAATAATTTATAAATGGTTAAAATAAATCAAGTCACCAATAGGATTCGCCATCGAAATTCAGCCCCATAGTGCCCGGTTTTTCAGTACTGTTGGTGCTATTTTGCCTCCAAAATGGTGTCCGTGGTGCATGTGAAATGTATACATCTGGTACTAGATGTACCAGATGCCATTTTGGTGAAGGCTTTGGCATACATGCAAGGATTATCCATCAGAGTATGCAGTGTAGGCAGATCGTGGCATCAATTAGTGTGTAATGGTCATTTGATGCCAGCGCTGCCACTTTGCTCCATTTAGCTGAGGAGCTGTTCAGCAGCAGGAAGGACAAGTGTTATTTAAAGGACTAGTTTCTAACTGATCTCTACTGCCTCACTGTGATAGTACAAGTGTTTGGTAGTGTATAGAGTTGTTGTAAAGTTGCTGAAGTCTACAGGAAGTGATGTGGCTGAAGGACTTTGCCCCGATTTCAAGAATTCTGCACAAACCATTGTTCTCAAACATTGGTACAGGAGTTTGCAGCCCCATTGGCCTACAAGCATGACATGGAGAATGAGCAAAGGTGATATAAAGCAGGAAAAGCTGCTGGGAAAGGGGCGGGGAAGCGGTAAAGGAAAAAAAGGGCTCTTAGCAGGAGGCTATACGGTCACAGAAGGTGCAGGGAGCGATTCTCCCTGCTGAAGCTCAGGGTGTTTCAGTTGTCTCCACTTTACTAAGGAAGTGCTCGGTGAAATCTGCCACCCGATGCAGCCACAACTGTAGCTTCAAAGCTGGGTGAGGACAACCTTGTCAATGTCTGTGTAGGTGACTGTGATAATGAACTTTTATGTGCCTGACTTCTTCCAGGTTGGCACAGTTTACTGTTGCCTAAGAGAGTTCACTGAGGCTCCATATTCCAAGAGAGCCGAATACATTCCTTTCTGTCTTGCCTGAGAGATGCAAGTGGAGTGAACATGTGGTTTCACAAGGATTGTAGGCTATCCCATGTTACAAGGTGTACACATGTTGCTTTTTGGGCGCTACATGTCAACTCTAAAATGTACCACAACTGGAAATGATGCACTCCCTTAATGTCCATCTGATGTGCAACCATATGCAGATGGTTTCACTCTGCAGCAATCTGCTGTACCATCTATATTTGAGCCACCGCGACAAACCAGAGGGTGGTTGCTGGGTGACAAGGTTGACCATGTAGCTCATGATTCTAATGTACAATTAACACATGTGGGCAGCATGCATATAATGGAAGTCATGAAACTATGTGAATTTGATCTAGCAGACAGCTGGCATGCTTAAATAATGCTTCCATTGCCTAGGCATTCTACAGAAGCTTTGCAATACTAGGCAGAGTGCATGCTAAGGTTTTTCATTGCCTGCTGCACGCTCCACAACATATCCATTATGAAGACACAGATATATGGTGACCAACTGAGGAGGAGCAGGAAGTGAACAGGCAAAAAATGTTGTATTGTTATAATCATATAAAGACACCAATTACTTGTAAGTGATTGGGTAAACACATCATGGGCCCATTTATTTAGACTAGGCACATAAGAACAGCTATACAAAGGTGTAAAGCTAGAAGACAAAAGCAGCAGAGCTGTCTGGCTTTGCTTTGCTCAAAAGCAAAAGTGAAACTAAAACTGGATCGTATGGCACACTTCCCTTCTGGTAATGTCATGTTGCAATCCCTTAAAGGCATATTACAACAAACAGCGCTGCCCCATTCAGGTTCTTGTGATTGATTCATTTCACTGTGGTTCCAGTGAGCTCAACCCCAATTCCTCATACACCCACAATTCCACACCATACTATCTCTCTGTTCCTAACTTCCACAACATCCTCTTGACCACAATATTAAAGTAAAGCTACCTCAAAACAAACATTCCAAATCAAATTTATAAATCAAATCATGCCACATTGCATACAGAAATCAACTATTCACCTTTGTACATTCCCTTTGTGCCTCTCTTGCAAGAACCTTTACCTGTCTTCATACTCCAATGCAGTTCTATTCCAGTGGCTGCAATAAATCTGGTGGAAGGCTGCTGCCTTTCGGTGGAGGATGCCACAGGTGACCTTGCAAGACAACATTGAGCAATTCTGGCCATAGAAGGCCTGAGTTCAGATTTTACTGCCTCAACTTGGGTGACGCCATCTGGGCTGGCTGGCTGACAGGCAGCAGCAAGGGCGCTGGCATACTGGCAGTAGTGGGAGGCTGATCTCTACTGCCATTCCCCCAGCAATTTGTCCTCTGTTAGAATACAAATTTCTGAACTACAGTGGTGCCCTATAAACCCCTTTGAACACTAGTATCCATTGTTATGGTGCCAGCACGTTGAGCTTGCATGATTTCAGTTGGAGTTTCTATGACAGCGCCCAGTTATTGTGTGACTTCTGCATGTTCTGCACTAGAAGCTGAGACATGCACCATCAGAAATTTCATCAGGGATCGATTCGCCAAATGTTCTCAAGGATTTGGCCACCAATTCCACACTGAAGAGGATGGGCTACAAGATCTGTTCAAAGCCCTGCACCAAGTTGGTGAATGACTCCTCCATGCTCCTTCCAAGCTGTAACTAGTCGGGTGCCACAGGATTCGGTCCTTGGGCGCCAACTATTTACAATCTATATTAATGACTTGGATTGAGGGATAGAAGATACTATAGCTAAGTTTGCAGATGACACCAACAAAGGTGGGAAAGAAAGTAATGAAGAAATAAGAAATTTACAAATGGTTATGGACAGGTTAAGTGAATGAGCCAAAATTTGGCAGATGGATTTTAACGTGGATAAGTGTGATGTTAGCTATTTTTGTCAGAAGAATAAAAAGGCGACTTATAATTTAAATGGAGAGAAACTTCAGAATGCTTCAATGCAGAGGGATCAGGGTGTCCTCGTGCATGAATCGCTGAAAGCTAATATGCAGGTACATCAGGTAATAAAGAAGGTAAATGGAATTTTGGCATTTATTGCTAAAGGAATAGAGTATAAAAAGAGGGAAGTGTTGTTGCAACTGTACAAGGTATTGGTGAGACCAGACCTGGAGTACTGTGCTCAGTTTTGGTCCCCTTACTTAAGGAAGGATGTAGTTGCATTGGAGGCGGTTCAGAGATGGTTCGCTATATTGATTCCAGAGATGTGGGGCTTGTCTTATGAGGAGAGATTGAGCAGTTTAGGTCTATACTCGCTAGAGTTTAGAAGGATGAGAGGAGATCTAATTGAGGTATATAAGATGGTAAAGGGGATGGACAAAGTAGATGTAGAGTGGATGTTTCCCCTTGTGGGGCATTCTAGAACAAGAGGCCATAGTTTTAGGCTAAGGGGTGGTAGATTTAAATCAGAGATGAAGAGGAATTACTTTTCTCAAAGGGTCATGAATCTGTGGAATTCACTACCTCAGAGTGCAGTGGATGCCAGGACGCTTAATAAATTTAAGGAGGAGATAGACATTTTTAATTAGTAATGGGTTGAAAGGTTATGGGGAGAGGGTGGGAAATTGGAGTTGAGGCCAAAATGAGATCAGCCATGATCGTAATGAATGGTGAGGCAGGCTCGAGGGGCTGAATTGCCTACTCCTGCTCCTAGTTCTTATGTTCCCTGACAGGCTGCTAATGAACCAAGAATTTCAGTGTGCACCAGCCTTCTTCTGAAGGTTGCCCCATTGAAGTCTTCATCTGAGTTGTTTGCAGCAGAACCTATCTGTAACCTTATCTTCTGATGACCTGGCACCTTTGCCATCATTTTCCCCTGTCCTAGCTGCATTTCCACTATTTCATTAAGTGCAGAATCCATCGTTAGGCTACTGTACTATGCACAGCATCTGATGTGGTGGGACAACAAGTGACAGAGTTTCCTCTTCATCACTGTCTTCCCGCTCTTCCACTTCTACTACTGCCTAGCCAGGTGTAGTTCATGGGTTTGTGACAGGAGAGAGGCAAAAGAGTAGGGTTGCAGTAAGAGGAGATCGCTTGCGAGGTGGTAAGGAAAAGCAAGAGTTGCATGTTTACATCTGCAGCTCTTAAATTAGAAGAGATTGTGGAGTGGTGGGGAAATGGAATGTGAGAAAGAGGATGTGGTATGACCATCCAGCCAACTTCTATTGTTTCAGCTATGCCACTGACCAGGCCTCAGTCATGACTGCTGCAATAATGGTGAACATGGGTCTGGATTTTCACCAAGTTGTTGAGACTCCATGATGTATCCAAAATGGTGGATGGGCCCTGGATCCAGAGGCCCAGCCCCCATATCCAGCAGGAAACATTTTCACCGATAGGGGAAAGGGAATGGGAAATGACCCCCAAATGTGGGAAACGTAAAATCAGCTTTTAGTTCAACAGAGCCCAGGTTCACTGCAGCAAGGGTTTCATCCCTCAATGTGGGAGTTCTGAACCTTTAGAATAGTTGTAAGCACTCCAGAAGAGCAGATAAGGTATGGAGAACTGTCAAGCTGTCAAGTTATTTAAATGACCAGCCCTTTAAAAACTGTGGAAAAAAAGCTGCCTGCCTGTGACTGTGTGAATTGAAAACAATCTGTTCCAAAGGTTTAAATAGCTGTTTGTTAACATAACCCTAAATACTATCATTATAGCATTATTAATGCTTGGATGCTTTCCATAGCTATAAGTATCACTATGGGAGGGGTGGGGGTGATCGGTAGTAAGTTTACAGTTTGATTGACAGCTCATAAATGTTATCAAAATATTTTCTGTCTTTGACCTGGGAATATGAATACACGTCTGTTTGTTTTGATAAGGGACTAAGTACCTGAGGGGAGTTAAATGTTTTAAATGGGCTTTCATGACTTGGAGTTTCTTATTTACTGTGCAGTGAAGTCTGCATTATATATTTAGAAGTTTATTCTATTTTGTCTCAGCATGGTTCCACCATCACCACACCACCACCACCACCACCACCCCCCACCCGCCCCCGCCCCCCCCCCCCCCCCCCCCCCCAACCCCTCCCAATCCCTAGGTTCAAATATCCCACCATTTGGAGTATTTCCTCATAATGCTGGTGCAGCTAGTCAGGAAATTTCCTGACTCCCATTCCCTCAGCAGTGAAAATCCAGGCTACCATCTCTTCTTTGGGGATGAGGATATTCAGCAGTGCCTGACTCCCTGATGCTACCCCTTGTGTGCCACCTTGTCCTGCACAAGAGAGGCAAATATATCAGTGATACCGATTTTTTATTTGCACCCAAGGCAGTGACAACATTAGTCAGTATGTAACTGAGCTGAGAAAATTAGCTAAATCATGCGAATTTAGGGAGTGTGAAGAATCACTCATCTTAGATAGAATAATTTGCAGGATCGCAAATGACTCCTTAAGACAACAGCTTTTGAGAGAAGTTGATTTCGCGTTGGAGACAGCAATACATATCTGCATACTGGCAGAGACAATGAAATGCCAGATTAAACAGATGACAAAAGATGATGAGCTGCACACAGTTAAGCAGTTAGATGCAGTTAAACAGAATCAGCCCTGGGAAAGAAGAAAGAGACAGCCTGAAGGTAAAAAGAACAAAATTGCTATTAAAACATTTAAATGCAACTGATGCAGAACAGAGCACTTGCCACATAATTGTCCAACCTAAGCAGTCTAAAAACTGTGATAAACTAAATCACTTTGTTAAGATGTGTAAATCAAAGAAAGTGCACACAATTGCAGATGATGACACAGACAGTGAAACTAAACTTTTTGTTGATGCAGTAACAACAAATTCCAAAGATGATGAATGGGAGGTTGATTTAAAAATTGCCAACATGATGGCAATTTTCAAGCTTGACACAGTGCACAAGCAAATGTCATTCCCATAAGCCTGTATCATAAGATAAGCAAAGAAAAACAGATAACTAAAACAAAGTGAAGCAGTCCACTTATACAGGTGAAAACATTGCTGTAGAAGTCAAGTACACATTTAAAGTGAACTACAAAAAAAGCACACATAGTCTCAAGCACTTCCATTCACAGTGATGAAAACTGATGCAAAACCCATTCTTGGAATCAAAGCTTCTGAAAATCTGAAGCTAATCAGGAGAATAATGATTGTCACCACTGATGACATCCTGAGCGAGTATAAAGATGTGTTCCAAGGGTTTGTTGCCTAAAAGGAGAACACACCATCAAGATTGACAAAACTGTGACACCCAAAATACACCCACCCAGGAAAATACCAGTAATGCTGAGAGACCGACTGAAAGCAGAGTTGGACAAAATGGAGAACCTTCACATCATCAAGAAAATTGAAGAACCGACAAAATGAGTTAATCCAATTGTAATTGTGCAAAAATCAGATAGGAATCTGTGAGTCTGTCTGGATCCTAGAGACCTAAACCAGGCAGTATAAAGAGAGCATTACCAGCTGCCCACAGTAGAAGAGACCGCATGTAAGCTAGCTGATGCTAAGTACCATTCAGTCTTGGATGCGAGTTCAGGCTTCTGGCAGGTCAAGCTGGATGAACGCAGTTCCTATCTCTGTACCTTCAACACACCATACAGGCGATACAGGTTTTTACACTGACCTTTGGTATAAAGTCAACTCTAGAGGTGTTCCACAGAACAGTGAAGAGTTAGAGGGTGTGGAAACCTATATCGATGGTGCTGGTCTGCGGAGCCTCATGGGAAGAACACAATCACAGACTGAAGTATGTGCTGGCCAGAGCTGGAGAAAGGAACCTCAAGTTGAAGAAGGAAAAGTGCAAAATAGGTTTCCATTGGAAGCAAGTACTTGGGACATGTGCTAACAAGTGAGGGACTGAAACTGGACCCGAGTAAAATTGAAGCAGTTGTGAATGTAAGAAAGACTTGGAGAGGTTTTTGGGAATGGTGACCTATCTTGGGAAATTCATTCTGAACATGTCAGACCTGATGGTACCTCTCAGAGAACTTCTACAAAATGATGAGGAATGGCACTGGGAACAAAGTCACCAGGAAGCTTTGACCAGTCTGAATTGAACACTGACCCAGGCACCAGTGTTAAAGTATTACGATGTCAGTCAGCCAGTCAAGAACTCAGTGGACGCTTCAAAGAATGGCCTGGGAGATGTCGTCTTGCAAATTGGGGCACCAGTGGCATACACTTCAAAGACAGTGACTGAAATACAGCAGCGGTATGCCCAAATAGAGAAAGAAATGCTAGCAATTGTGTTTGGCCTAGAACACTTCCACCAATTTGTCTATGGCAAAGGCATGGAGGTATAGTCTGATCATAAGCCTTTGGAAGCTATACTTAAAAAGCCCTGAACTGTGCACCACCAAAAATCCAAAGATTACTAATGTGTCTGCAGAAGTACCAGTTCAGAGTAAAATACAAACTGGGATGCTGCCAGACCTGCTGAGTTTTTTCCAGGTAGTTCTGTTTTTGTTAAGGAAGGGTACATGGCAGACAATCTCTCAAGTGCATACCTACCCATCATGGAGGAAGAGGATAGGGAAACAGAAGCACAGGTTCATATGCTGACAAAGAACTTACCTGCGGCTGTAACCAAACTGGAAGTGACCAAGAACGACGCCACCCTGAGAAAACTGCAGCAGATTGTGCAAACTGGCTGGCCCACACATCGGAGCGGAGCCTCTTCTGCTGTACAAGGGCACTGGAACTTTTGTGAGGAACTTCATGTAGCAGAAGGAATACTTTTTAAGAGAAAAAAGATCATAATTCGTGCAACACTGAGGAAAGAAATGCTGCAGCGCATATACGAAAGTCACCTTGGCATAGAAACATGCAGGAGAAGAGCTCAAGATGTAATGTATTGGCCCAGAATGGGAGCATGTTTTGGGTTGATTTACCAGGCAATGTTTCTTGGTGGACACATTTAACTTTATTTACAAGACAACAGAAGCTACATGTGTGCATCAAACTCTATAACTAAAGAAGAACTCTCCCCCAGAGGTTCCCTGCCCTGTTAACTCATTGGTCTACACATATCATGTGATCTTACAACACAGGATTATTCTTAAAGGTACAGTCCTACATTTATCAAAACTATAATTATTACATTCCTCCCCCTTTAACTTTTCTGTATATTTTATATTTACAAAGATATTTATCTCATGGCATTACAATATTTACACAGGTCATGAAATTACAAGTTCAGTCTTTCAGGTGGTTTCCTGATGTGTGTGGAACGTCGGAGCTCCACAACTTACGACTCTTTTGCAGGAACCACATTCTCTGGAACCGTATTAACATCAGATACCTCATCAGGCACAGACAGTTCAGTGTCTTCCACTCTGACAGAGGCATCGGGCATATTTGTCTTTGTTGAGTAACTTCAAAAGGAACCACAGGTTCAACAATGGTTACAGGTGGAACATCATTTTGTTTTGGTATTTCCCTTCTTCTTAAATGATCCACATACTTACGGGTGATCTGGCCCTCCACTTCCACATGGTATGACAATGGTTTGCTCAGAGAACTGACTTTACCAGGTAACCACTTCGATCCTGCACTGAAATTCATTACATTTACTGCTTCTCCAACAGTAAATTGTCACTCACGACTCCACCAGCAAATCACGAGTCGTTTTTTTGGTTCCCTTGACTTTTCTCCACCTTTCCTTCCAAATTGGGAAATATAAGGCTAGTCTTGTTCGAAGACTGCACCTCATCAATAATTCTGCTGGTGTTTCCAGTCATAGTGTGTGGGGAGTTGTTCTGTCGTGAAATAGGAAACGAGCAAGTCTAGTTTCCACCAATTCACCCATTAACTTTTTCATTCCTGCCTTAAAAGTTTGTCCTGCTCTTTCCACCATTCCGTTAGATGACGGATGATACAGTGCAGTCTTCAGGTGGTTGATACCATTGGGGCTCATAAGTCATTGAAACTCAGCGCTCATAACTGCAGTACCATTATCTGAGACGATTACCTCTGGCAATCCATGGATCGCGAAGCTCTGCAATAGTTTTTCGATAGTAGTGCTTGACATTGGCAACTTTATCTCCTAAAAATCTAACTACTTGGAATGAGCATCTATAATCAGTAGAAACATGGTTCCAAAGAAAGGACTGATGTAATCTATGTGCAATCACACCCAGGGTCTACCAGGCCACTCCCAAGGGTGTAATGGGGTTGCCACCGGCAACTTTTTTAGCTGTTGGCTTTGCACAGTGTTTTACCATCTTTTCAATATTGCCGTCCATCTCCAGCCAGCAAAGATAACTTAGCGCTATCGTCTTCATTCGTGAGATTCCTGGATGGGCACTGTGTAGCTCTACTAAAAATGGCTCCCTTCCTTGTGAAGGAACTATTCCTCGTGCACCCCATCTTGACGCTCATCTTGTGTCTTCAGTTGAAAAATGGCTTCAATTCATCAGAGACTGTTTCCTGGAACCAACCATGTAACACTTGGTCTCTCACTCAAGACAGGGCTGGATTACAACTTATCCAGCTTCTTACCTGCCTGGCACAGACTGGTGAGGAATCCAGGAAATTCATCACTAATATGAATATGGAATAATGGATTTGGGACATGGTCATTGTTCTCTTGCAAAGGAGGGTGACTTTGGGCATCGGCAATTGCTATATGAATCCTTGTATATGATCTATGCACAAAGGTATATTCATATGCCGCCAAAATTAGGCCCCATCTTTGTATCTGTACAGAAGCTATGGGAGGTATAGCCTTGTCCTCACTAAATAGACCCAAAAGTGTCTTGCACATGTCGCCTATGCATGTATTCGTGGAATTTTTTACACCAGAAATAATTGACAGAATTTCCTTTTTGATCTGATAATATCCCTTTTCAGCTGTGGTCAGTGTCTTGGATACATAGTCTATCGGCCTCTCTGTACATCGTCCATCCTGTGAGATGGTACCCCTCCCATTCCATAGGGGGACACATTGCAGGTTAGCACCAATTCCTTTGTGGGATTGTAGTGTATCAACAAATTTGAAGAGTGCAAGAGCTGTTTTACTTTTTTGAAGTCTTCTTCTTCAAACCCAACGCTCGTTTTTCTTTAACAGTGAATGTAGAAGGCCTAACCCATTGATAAATTTGGTAGAAATCAGCCATAATAATTTATCATCCCTATAAATGATTTAAGTTCAGAGATGTTCTTAGGTGGAGGTGCCTCCCTGATTGCTTTACCCTTCTCTTCAACAGAGTGTAACCTTTGAGCATCTACCTAGTGGCCCAAATAAATGACTTCATTTGCCTAAAAAATGCATTTTTCCTTCTTTAGACGCACTCCTGCTTCTAAAAATTAATTCAGCACTTCTTCGAGATTAAGTGTTTCTTTTCTGTGAATCAGTCCATCGTCCAGGTAGACCACAGCTTGAGGTAGTCCTTGTTGCAAGCTCACCATTGTCCTCTGAAAAATGGCACAGGCTGAGGAAACGCAGAAGGGCAGGCATGTGTGCTGATATAACCCTTTGTGGGTATTTATGGTGACAAATTCTCAGGGGTCATCATCCAGCTCCAGTTGCTGATACATGTGATTCATGTCAGGCTTGTTGTCCCTCCTGCTAGTTTGGCACAGAGGTCATCAATCTTGGGAATAGGGTGCCTGTCCATTTTGGCTGCTTTGTTGACCATTAGTTTATAGTCCCCACAGATCCTGACAACCTGGTATAGTTTAAGGACAGGGACTATGGGTGCTGCCCACCCTGAGAACTGAACCGCTTTTATGATACCCAGCCTCTCTAGCTGGTTCAACTCAGCATCAACCTTCTCTCTCAGGGCGTATGGTGCCAATCTCGCTTTCAAGAAGCAAGGGGTTTCTTCTGGGTCCATGTAAATCTTGGCCTGTAGGCCTTGGATTTTTCCCAGTTCATCCTTGAAGACGGTGTCATTTTTTTTAGCAGCTCTGGCAGTCCCCCTGCTCGCAACTGGAAGATTTTGGACCAGTTTAATTTAATCTCTTTCGACCAATCACAACCTTGAAGGCTTGGTCCTTAACCTTCCACCACCATCAATGGTAGCTGTACCAATTGGTGTCTATAATGAACAGTTACTCTGGTGATACCTTTTACCTGGATTTCTTCACCTGTGTACATTTTCAACTTGGCAGATGTTTGTTCCAAGTTCAATTGTTGATCACCTTTATTTAAATATCTGAAAGTGTGTTTTCCTATTACAGTGGTAGAAGCACCCATGTCTACTTCCATTTTTAAGGGTTTACCACTCACTTACACTGTGACGATAATTGGCTCTGCCTTCCTAACTTCCATGTTGAATAATGAATAAATGTCAGAATTGGTTGTTTCTGGCTCTTCTACACCATATATTTCATTGGACTTCGATTCTTGCCTGGAAGCCTGTTTAAATCTCACTTGTCATGTTTCAATATGTGTCCACTTCTGTGACAAAACTAACTCTCTACTTTTTTAAATTGACAATTGTTAGGAGAATGATTGTTTCTGTTTAGATAAAAATTAGTTTTCGACTTTGCTGCTCCAAGTTTTCAGTTAGAGGGGGTTGTCCCGTCTTTTCGCACCACTTTCAGCTGACCATTCCAGCCCAACTAGAAAAATGGCGCCATTTTGTGCACATTGAATTGCTTGTTCATCCCTCACAGTGCTTTCCATTGCAAGCACTATTTCTAAAACTTTCTTAAAATCAAGATTCACGTCAGCAAGCAATCTTTGCTGAATAGCAGCCCCTTGCACAACACATACCAAACGATCCCTGAGCATGTCATTCAGGGTTTCACCAAAATCACAATATCCCGTTAGTTGTTTTAATTTCTCCACGTAGGTAGCAATGGTCTCTCCCAGGGCTCTATTCCATGAATTGAATCTGACGTTGTGAATGAGGGCTTGGGTTGAAAATGTCCCTTAATGAGTTCTACTAAATTCACTGAAGGTCTTTGAATCTGGGGCAATGGGAGCCATAAAGCTTTGAATTAAACTGTACGTTTTGCTGCCTCAAATACTCAGGAGAATTGCTCTCCTCTTTTCCTCCCCCATGATTTCATTGGCTTGAAAGTAGAATGCAAGATGTTCTATATATTGAGAACAGTCATCTGTGACTGGTTCAAAGGGATCAATTCTGCCAAACAGTGGCATCTCGGATGAGTATATTTTCCATTCTTTTTAATGAACTTAGGTACTCACAATCATTGGGTGAGGTGCGCTACCAGATCTGATTTATCCTCGTCATCAGTTTGTTAGAGAGTTGATTTTCCAGACAACTTTTTTGGTGGACACATTTAATTTTATTTACAAGACAGCAGCAGGAACTACATGTGTGCATCAAACCCTGTGGGCAGGATTTTAATCGTTGGCGAGCAAGGTCGGGGCTCACTCGCTGATGCTTAAAATGATGTGCAGTGATGTCGGGAGGAACTCCCAACGTCACCGCGCCCAATTTAAGTTTTTAGGAAGATGGGGGCGCAGCAAAATCAGCTGTGCGCCCGCTGACCTGTCAATGGCCAACTGAAGTCATTGACAGAGGCTATTAAGTAATTAAAGGACCTGCCCGTCCAACCTTAAGGTTGGCGGGCAGGCCAGGAACCCCAGCACGAACTAGAAAAAGCATGAAACCTCATCCACAGGCGGGATGAGGTTTCATGTAGATTTTTTAAAAATTTAACAAAGCTTTTTTGAAAATTATAGACATGTCCCAACTCATGTGACATTGTCGCATGAGGGGACATGTTAGGGGAATTTTATTTTTCTATTTTAAGGTTTTTTAAATTTACAGCCGATCTCCCTGAGGCAGCACTTAGCCTCAGGGAGATGAGTGTGCTCTTTCGTGACATGCGCAAAAGAGCACAATCTCGATTTTGGGATTCCACCCTCTCCCGCATAGGAAGCGCTTGGTGTTTCTGTGCAGACAGCATGTAAAATGGCGCCATGCCTCTGATCAGGTGCACCATTCGGAAGCGCTCCTATGCGCGCCCGCCATTCCACGTATCCCCCCGACGGGGAGAAAATTCAGCCATATAACTAAAGAGAGATTCTCCCCTAAAGGTTCCCCACACTGCTAACTCATTGGGTTGCACAAATCATGTGATCTTACAACACAGGATTATTCTTAAAGCTACAGTCCTACATTTATCAAAACTATAATTACTACAGAGCACAAATCAGGGATAAGGTGAATATGTGTGCAGTGTGCCAAAAGTACAGTAAATCTCAAAAAAGAACCACTTCAATCACACAGTGTTCCAAAGAGGCCCTGGCAGAAAATTGGAGTGGACTTGTTCACATTTGACAACAGTGATACCTACAACTTTGGATTATTACTTAAAGTTCCTTGAGTCTGTGCTGCTGAGAATGATAGTTAGAGCATCACTGTAATAAATCATTTAAAATCATTTTTTTCTCACCACAGCATACCTGAAGTGCTCACCTCAGATACAGTCCACAGTTCTCAGGCGCTGAGTTTCGCAAATTTTCACGGGACTGGGAGCTTTGCCACATTATGTCAAATCCCAAATATCCACAATTCAACAGAATGGTGGAACGTACCATGCGAACCTTAAAACACCTGTTGAAAAAGGGAAAGATGGACAGAAAAGAACCCCACCTGGCTCTGCTGGATTTCAGGAATACTCCATTAGAGGGCATTGGATCATCTCCAGCATAGCTCCTGATGGGAAGAAACTAAGAACCAAAGTTCCAACTACGCCTCAACTTTTATTTCCACAGCCAGTGAGCTGCAGTGTGCAGGACCTGCTCAAACTGAGACAACAGAAGCAGAAGCAGTACTTTGATCAAGGTGCCCGACCTGTGCCTGACCTGAACATGGGAGAGACAGTGAGGATTCAGCATGAAGGGATCTGGAATCCTGCTGTTGTCACAGGAATCACAGGAAAACCAATGTCTTACATGGAGCAGGCTCCAAACGGACAACAGTACAGGAAAAACCAGAAATTCTTATGGAAAACAAATGAAACACAACCCTGCTCTGAACCAGAAAGTGTAGCTGAAGATCAAAAACCAGAATGCACCAGTGAAGCAACAGATAACCAGACAAAGCCTGAGATCCTGAAAACTATCCAAGGGGTGATAGTGACACTGAACTGGAGAAAGCCCCTTGTCCTTCAAAATAACCCCTGTCATCATTCAGAACATCCAGTGGAAGAATTGTGAAAAAAGACCACAGAGATACAGAGATGAGTAAAAGACAAAACAGACTGATCACAACAGAGTGAGAAAGGATAAGAGACTTTGTGTACTTGAGTTTATAAAAGCTTTTTGAAAAAAAAATTGTCATGACAATAGCTGATTGTGGGCGTGGACTCTCGTATTAGATACTATATAGTACCCTGTACTATATACGTGGTCACCTGATCTGGGGGTTGAAGGTCAGATAACACATGTTGGAGCCAGTCTTAATAGAGTTCAGACACTGCAGGTAGGTGTTTGTGTTAGGAAAATGTGTTATCAATAAAGTTAGCTCAGCTACAATGTCAACAGCCTGTGTGTATCATTAAAAAAGGAAACAAGAAACAAAACAATCTCCTCCATCAAGGTGTTCAGTGCAGCATCAGAGAACCTTGGATCATGCTCTCTGCTTTGCTGTGCCTTAATTCAATGCTCCTCTTCATCACATTCTCTTCTGCAACCAGTTCCAATGCCTGTCCTGGCCTGAATGCACCTCCCCTTTAGGTAGGGCAGGCTAGTTTTATGTGGTGCTAGCATATACTTGAGTCCCCTGCTGAAATGTGCAACAACTCAGCCACACATTTAGTGTTGGCTGCACATAGCTGTCATGCAAATTAACAGGAAACATGCGGCCTGCATTGAAAACAATGGGCAGGATGAATTGCATATTGTGATAGCCTCACCCATTTTCAGGCTCTATATAACTGCAATTTATGTAATAATAACCATTTCCAAAGCTCTAGCAGAGGGAGTTAAGTAAAGCCGAGATTGTTTCAGCTATGATTTGAAATGTTGCTATAGTTCTCCCATATTGTTTAAGTTTCTAAAAGGTGAACATAAAATGGACAACCCATCAACATTCTAATCTGATGCTGTAAGATGCATTATAAATTATGCTATCATGCAAGAAATTGTGATCTAAATTCTGTGTATAGTCATGCTGTCTCTGCACCTCTGACTACGCTGAGGTAATTCTGTGAAACTGTGGCTCAAGTCTAGTTCATTGAGACATTATTGTATGAATAAGAACTAACTTATACAGATGAGCATTCAGGTTTCTTAGGAAGCTGCCCCTTGAAAGCATAAAACGTGTATATTGTGAAGCTGAAACCAGAGCTCTGAACATACCAGATGGTGTGGGGATCTCTTGACTTCTGCGGAACATGGAGTGAATCTCTTGCTCACAGAAAATAGATGAGTGTTCATGGCTTGATGACCATGGAAAATACTCGCTGTTGGATCAGGGAAAACATAACTATACAATCTGCAAGATGGCAGGGGAAATGAACACATGCTTGAAAGGGCACTGGAAGCAGATTAAAGAGTAACTTTCAAAAGGGAATTAGATAAATTCTTGAAGAGGAAAAAATACAGAAAAAACATGGAGTAAGAGCTGGGAAAAGAAACTAATTCAATTTCAAAGAGCACAGGCACAGTAGGTAGATACCCTGTGCTGTATAATTCTATGATATGCCCATTGAAGTGATGGGCAAATTGACTTTGAAACTGTGCAAATTAAGCTGTACCTGGGCAGTAAAATTGAACCTGAGTTGGTCTAATTCAACTCGAGTCATTATATTATGACAGTGGCTACACTTCAAAACTGCTTCATTGACTCTGTAGTGTCTTGGGATGTCCTGTGGTCAAAGTAAGGCATCATTTAAAGCAGGTTTTTTGTTCTTATTCCTCCTGTGTGGGGGTCTGAGATGACAGCTGGAGATATAGCATATATTTTGCAATCACTACTTTGTTTACACTAGCTGGGGATGTGACATTTTCATTGACTCAAAAAATAAGCGATTATCTTTAAAGAGCCTTCAGCATTATGGAGAAATAAAGAAGTAGTTAAGATCTTGACTGTTAACTCACACTTGATAGCTAGAGGCCACTAGCCATGACAGGGTAGCTAAAACCTGGACAGATGAATCACAACTGATATTTGATTGCCTGCTTACCCACAAGCCAAAAAATTGCCACCCATGTCATTAAACAAAAGTAAGTATATAAATAGAGACCAAGGAAATGTACAATGAACATGACTGATGCTGTAATGCGTTAATTTATAACCCATCAAGTTTGTCTAATTCAATGGTACTGCTGATTATTTACTAGCATCCGTACATATTGAAATATCGGATGACACATTCTGGGTTTTGAACCAGTAAAATGTGAGAGAAGATTTTGTACCATAATATTTGGAAAATCCTAAAGTACATAAAGCAGCTTTGAAAGCTGTGCGTTGCTAAGAGATGGGCGTTAGTCATACAGACAGTGCAGGGGTGGGGATGATGGCTGCCCAAGGCTCCGCTTGAAATGTTAAATCTTAGTGCTTTTGCCTCAGAAATGTCACAGCAAAGGAAGCTTTGATCAGAAAGCCTGCCTCTTGCAAAATGTTTTTTATCAAATCTCATTTCTGCTTAACCTTGAATGACATAGGGGTGAATTTTACGTTTAGTGTGAGGTGCTGACCCAGAAGCGCGTGGCTCACTGGCCCCCGACCCTGCCTTTTAAAGACGTTGCATAAGGCATTTATCAGCCACCTAGTGGCCACCTGGCAGGAAGCTGGCCAAAAACTCATGAGAAGGGGGAGCAGTGCACTCTATTGGGCCTCCAGGGGAAGACACCTGGGAACACAGGGCTCAGGCTGTAAACCAGAAGTCAGTCACAGTCACACATTTAAAGGCACCCTGGCACAGATTGGTGACAGAGACCTCCCAGACAGACCACACATAGGCCTGGACGGAGGTTGCAGAGGTAATGCTGAGCAACCATTGGGTCACCATCCAAGATTCCAGTCCGCAGAATATCCTGCAACTGGGATATTGGCATCATGACTGCTGCCAGGAAAGTATTCACACAGCTGCGTTATCCTTTGCTTGTGGTCACAGACAAGCTATACGTTGAAGGAATTGAAGCCTTTTCTGTTAACGAATGCCCCTGGCTGTCCAGATAGAGCTTTGATTGCCACATGTGTGCAATCTATTACTCTTTGCACTTTTGGAAATCCTGCAATTTTAACAAAGCTTCTGGCGCTGTCTGCCTGATGGACGTTGTTATTGTAAATTAGATAACTCATGGGCATGACTGAACAGGACATCTGTAAAAACCTTTATGCAATGATGGACAGATGGCTGCGATATCTCACACAGGTCCTCAGATGATGGCTGGAAGGGCCCTGAGGTGATAAATTTCAGGTCCACTGAGACCTCTGGCACCACAGGAATAGGGTGTTCACTAGCACAATTTTAGGCAAACTTCATAGCCAACATGTCACACAGGGATGTAACTACCTCCCTGGAGAGACGCAGTCTTCTCGGGCACTGGGACTCTGACATTAGGAGGTATGTCATCCTTTGCCAGTATACTCTGTTGGCAGGATAGTGCCTTCACTTACCTCTGCCTGCCTGCTGCAGGTGTCTCCCCTCTTCAGGCTCTTGCTCAGCAGTAAGTTCCACAGCTTCCTACACCAAAGGGTGCACCTGTCCTTGGCCAACTTCCCTCCTCCTTCTCCTCTCTGCCTCACTGGAGGAGGAGCTTCCTCCAGAATGTACAATGTCCATTGGGATACTGGTCCCAGGATCCCACACTGGGGTGCAGA
Source organism: Carcharodon carcharias (assembly GCF_017639515.1). Classification (NCBI taxonomy): domain Eukaryota; kingdom Metazoa; phylum Chordata; class Chondrichthyes; order Lamniformes; family Lamnidae; genus Carcharodon; species Carcharodon carcharias. The sequence continues at coordinate 107,455,582 of NC_054477.1, forward strand.
AAATTCACTTTATACCTGCCTCTAGGCACCTATCCCTGACAATATCTTCCAGCAAAGGTTCAAAACGACTATTAAAGTAACTTGCAAAAGCAAACTCTCCCACCTTCTGCAAAAGACTCTTCAGCTAGAGTCAGCCATAATCCCACCTGCAGCTTTGTTATGTTCTCATCATGCCAGTGGATGATCAAGCTGAAGCAGCACCTGCTTCCATTACTGCAGTCAGGATCCGCTGTCATGCAATAAAATTCAGCCCTATGTATCAATCCTGTCAATACTCAAAAAGCTACTTTACCAGAAAGCATTTATAATTAATGAAATTATAACCCACATTTGTTTATTATTGCGGTGAATTTTACATTTGGAGATCGGGACTGCTGACCCCCTGCACTTACATAAAATCCGGCGTGACGATGCCGGGTCACTAATCTGATGTCACCATGCCAGTCTCTGATAATACAGAAGTTCGGCGAATGCCTGCATTTTTTAAAAAACAAATCAACAAGTTATTAAGCTTGTTAACAGGCCAATAGACCAAAATTTTACATTGTCCATGCCATTTTCCAGTGCGAACACAGAAAATCTGTTCAAAGGGAGTTATGGTTGGTCTGAGGATGAAGCAGGTCTGCATAAAGGTGAGGCTTTATTGCACTGATGGTGAAAGGGCATCAGGGTCGCAAGAAATGGATATGTATGAGGTTATCCTCAGATTCCCTTGGGCATCTCTCATTTCTCCTTGCCTCTGATCCAAGGAGTACCTCATTTTGTACTGCCTGCTTAGCAGCCTCCGCTACATCCTCCTCATTCTTGCAGGGGCATTGTGCAGGGCTCCACCTAAGCAATCTAGGCACCTGAATCTCATCAGTTGCAGTCCAATGGTCTGCTTGATGGTCACTCAGGTGGATCCTGGGAGCTACTGTATTTCCTCTGTTCCAGGGTGAGGGCTCCTCACAGGCATGAGCATCTTCAACGGGTAATCGTTGTCTCTTAGAATCCATCTCTGAATTTGGGTAGGGGGCTGGAAAAGTTCTGGCATCTGAATCTTTTGTTCGGCTAGCACACACCATCGGCAGGCCCAGAAGTGGATGAGTAATTGGCCTCCAGCCGTGATCGGCCCCAACTGCGATTTCACACTGGCTGGTCAATTAACAGCCAGCCAGAGTGAAATGCGCGCTGACATGCTCGGCGCTGCCGGGGTGGGGGCGGGAAGAGAGCGGGTGCCAGCCTGACTGAGGGTGTGGGTGGGTCGCTTCTTGTAAGGTCCCTGAAGGCAGACAGCTGCCCCAGGGAGCTGGAGACCACCACAGAATAAAGAAAATGACAAAAATGCTGCAAAATACATCCATACAACACAATCATGCACCTGTAAGCATACCTCATAAAAAAACAGTGCTAGATACCCCTTTTTATGTTATTTCCCTACAGAGATTTCATCCCACCCTAGATCAATGTTTGAGCAAAAATGTGAATGCCGTCTGGGAGAATGATCCGTCTGCCAACTGTAGATGTGGATGGGCCACATAAAATCACTGTTAATTGCATCTTTAATGTGCTTAATTGCCTGCTTAATTGTCGGCGGGTGTGCTTCTGACTGCCGCACTTCGAGCAAAATAACGCGCACATGTGCGATGACATCGGGACGCTCACCCTATGGCATCTCGCACTATTTCACGTCCATTCGTGTCGGGTCAGGTGTGCACCCACCTCCAGGATGTAAAATTGTGGACAGACATGATGGAGTTACTTCATGAATATGTTAACCAAGAGATAGCTGATGCAATCAAAACACACATTGGTACATTTTTGTCCAGAATCCAATAACTGTCTTAACCATGGAACTCATGCAGCCAAACTGAAATAGCACTTCCGAGCCAACCACTGTGGTTCTATTACATCTGGGTCAAAGCCTACATCCCTTGGAAATGCTAATTCCAAAACTGCTTCAAAGGGTAAAACTCATGTATTAACCATTTGATGCTGATAAACTCATATCATTTCCCATCAAACTGTTTCCTGTTGCTGCCAAGCTTTGTTGAGATTTTACTGTTATGATACTTCCTTGCCTTATTTTGATGGTCAGTATAGTTTTACTTGAAACAATTTATTAAGGACTATTTACAAAGACCTCATGGTAAGCACATTGTATTGAGGAAATAGACTATTCTGTGCCTAGGTCCCTTGGACCCTCTTGGTCACCTGACTCTTAATGTCACAGTTACCTCATTAAAATCATCATGGTCTCATTAAAATATCCATTAACCCATTACTCTCCATATCCCCCCAAGTATAACCTCAAACTATGATATTCTTTTGTTAAACTATTTACATTATATTTCCAACCTTGGTAAACCTTCTGTACTGTTTACAGTTTCTATCCAACTCCTACCCTTCTCCCTCTCCAAGTCACTGTCATGAAAGGCTCCAATCTCCAATAGTGTTGTTGGCTCTCTTGGGGCACATTGTGTACATATTCCCTTGTTTTCTCCTTAGAATGCAAACACATTTGTGGAGTAGGATTGCAGCTTCTGAAGACTGCTGATATCTGGGCTGCGATCTTTCCAAAGACTTGACTCTAAAGATTGTGAAACCCATTCAATGAAAGACTGATTCAAGACAGAAAATCTCAGGACATGGATGATCATACCCTCTTGAATAGGAAGAGAATAAATTAACATTCTCCCTGGAATCTTCTGCTTCCTCTTTGCACACTGGAGAAAGACCTGAGAATATGAAGCATCTTCAAATCCGACAAAGATTTTCGCAGCTGTATCATGGACGATGAAAGAAGTATTCAATATCTGAGACTTGAATAACTCTAGTAAATGAGAAAAAGGATGACAAAAATCCTGTAGACATTGCAGGATATGAAGAAAAGGCGACCTCCCTACTACTCTTAGGGTACGACATACACTTTCTGTAGGCAGTGGTAACATCTCCACAATTGATACAGCATAAATCTGCTCCATTGTAGGGATGATAGTGTCAGCAGATGAAGGTAGGGCTGCACCATCTCCAACAATGGAATGAACTCCAGACCTGGATCTAGATTAAATACCTGTGTAAGACTCTGCAGCTGCAGAAAATCTGCAGTTTGGGCCTCTGCTTCTTCACTGAAAGATGATTTAAGTGTAAGCATGATTTGCTGATGACAGTCAAGCGTGGGCTGTAGCTTACATTTGTTCAAACCAATAAGCTCTGCACTTCCTCTAGTGGTTTGATCCAACTTGGAATCAAGCATATCTGTCTCCCTGGATAGCTCACTGTGGTCTGACAGCAATTGTTGATGCATCTCATTGGTGGGTTCAGTGGGACAAGTAGGCAAATTCAGGTCTTTTGTGCCTTCTTCAAGGAATAGCTGTGACCTCTTAAAAAGAGCTTCAGAGATTTCAGCAGTGTTGGCAGTGGAGTCAAAGAGTGTAGCAAGATCTCAGGCCTCTTCTTCCAATGGATCACCCGCTACTGCAACAGTTTCATTTTCATGAACTCTATCAGAAAACAGCCAACCAAGGTCTAGAAGCTCCTCCAGTGGATGGTCTCCATCTTTTTCAGTGCCTTCTATTTCCACACCTTCTGGCCCATTTGCGAAAAGAAGTGAGAGATCTACAATCTCCTCCTGTGGTACAGGGGATGGTGTTGCTTTAATAAAGAGTGACTCACTGTGTAATGAATGAACTTTAACCAACTTTGAAAATTCCTCCTAGAGCTTTAGTTCACTGTCCTCTACTGATGCCTTGTTGAGCTTCTGTAGAAGACCAAGTCTTAAACACACTGACCTGCTGAAAGAGAAATTGGCTGGTTCTGTAAGATATAAAGGGTTTGGTTAATTTATATTTCTTCACTCCCAAGGGCTTTGAGAACTGCCCCTTCACTTGGAGATCTTGCCGTCCAAGCCCTTGTATCTTTAAGTCAGATGGTTGGATTTTTACTCCTTTAAGCCAGTTCTGAAGGCAAACCAAACTGTCCGATAAGATAGAGACCCCTGCCCCAGTGTCTAGTTTAAATTCCATTCTGTATCCTTGGACATCCAACTCTACAGACCAGAACTGTTTATCAGTTGTTTCTCCTAGGAAATCATCAGGTTGGAAATATTAATCTCCTATTTTTTGGGCCTCAAAATGGTTGGGAACATGTGCTGTTTTAGATTTATAAAACTGTTTAAAATGTCCTGCCCTACCACAGAGAAAGCATTCAGCCCCTCCTGCAGGGCAATTTTTGCGATGTTTTTACCTGGTGATGCCGTATCTGGAGCATTTAAACACAGATGGAAGAATTCTCCCTACCCCTTCAGTGGTTTTGGTGGGCTTTTTGGTGGGCCAGGTTTCCAACCTTGTGCTTACATACTGAATCAACTCCTCCCAAGCCTTGACGTCACTCCAAATTAAATCCTGATTCTGATGTCGCAATACCTTGTGATATGTTTGCCCTTCTTTAAGGTCATATCCCGTTTGGGTTGTAACAAATCGGAAAGTGCATTGTTCAGCTTGCTGACCACGATGCAGTCTCTGATAAATTTGTGTTTTTATGCTCTGTAATCGCAGGTACTAGCCAACCAAGATAAATCAATAGTGAAGGAATCAATGGATTCACCTGGCCTTCGACACCTCTTGTTGAATTTTGCTCTTTCTATAGCCAAATTCTTCTTGGGGTGTAATTTGGTTTAATGTCGGGAGGGGTTCATCTAGTATGTATGCCCAAAGTATTTATCGAAGGTCCCCATAACCCTGTTATATGACACTGAGGGTTCCTCAGTGCCTTGCTACACCAGGCCATTACCAGCTATGACCCCCACAGCATACAAAAGTATTTGGCTTGGTATTTCTGAGTTTTCCCATGTAAACCCACAGCCATTCAGTACCTTTAGAACTGTCTCTCCCAGAGCTCCCAGCATTGTCCTTGCTGTAGACTCTTGATGTGTTGGAAAGGCTGTGGAAGGGGTAGTGGCTGTTCAGTAGCAGTTATCGGCATTGTGCATAAGTCACAATCTCTTCACCATGTACTTTTCAGTTTTGATCTTCATTACTGTGAAGTCAATTTGTTCTCCAGTTGCACTCATGAGTCGCTGACCTGTGGCCTCAGTTTGCTAAACTATAGCCTCCAGTACTGCCACCATGCTTTGTGCTGTTGCCAAGCTTTGGTGAAGTTTTGCTGTTGCCATGGTCTCTGGTCTTACCAATTTTTATGAGGCTTTACTTCTCCTACGACAGTCTTGAGATAATCAGGATAGTTTTATTTGAAACAATTTATTAAGAACTATTTGTGAAGACCTCAAGGGAAGCACATATTAATTAGAACACAGACTATTCTATGCCTAGCTCTCTTGGGGCCTCTCGGCCATCTGACCCTAATGTCACAGTTACATCATTAATATCATCATGGTCTTTTTAACAGAACTACTAACCCATTACACTACAGTTATGATCAAAAGGAAGGAGGAGCTTGCACCAATCATTGTCACAGGTGTGATTTCTGTACTCTGAATAGCGCTTGTTTAAAGACAAATCAATGACTCGCAAAGATAACTGTGGATAACCAAAGATTGATCATCTGCATAGATTGGAACATGCTTCCTTGAGTGAGCATCAGGGTGAGTATCGTTTTATATTAACAAGGTTAAAAGGGAACAACACTTGTGGGTATGGTTTGAAAATGAAGGGAACAGTGTACTGATGTCTGTATGTTATCCATGGCAATGTAGTGCTATTATCACGGGATTGGTATTTCAGAAACCCAGGGTAATGCTCTGGGGACCTGAGTTTGAATCCCACCATGCAGATGGTGAAAACTGAATTCAATTTTTTAAAAAAATCTGCACTTAAAAGTCTGATGATGACCAAGAAACCATTGCCGGTTGTCACAAACACCCATCCTGTTTGCAAATATCCTTTAGTGAAGGAAATCTGCCGCCCACCCGTACCTGGTCCCAGACTCCAGACTCACAGCAATGTGGTTGACTCTTAAATGCCCTCTGAACAAGGGCAATAAATGCAATGTCCACATCCCATTAATGAATTAAAAGAGAGTAAACAGTTGAAAGAATGCTGAGTTGTGAGACTTGACCATTTTGCCCCATCCAAATGTGTTCAGGTCGGACTCTGGATTTAAAGTGCAGTTAACCCACCTAAACCACCAACCCTTATGGTTTGCAGCTTTTCCCGAAGCATGACACAAAGATCGGTGACCGCCTCCCTGGAGAATCTCAGTCTATGTTGACACTGTCATTCAGACATTTGGAGATAGATAGCCTTGTATGTTAGAGTCTCTCCTGGTGATAGGCCTTTCAACTCGGAGGAGGGAGATGTTGTGTCCCCGGCCCTTCTCTGGTGTGTTCAACTGGAATCCTCTTGCTGGTCCTGACATTCCTGATGTGCCCTGCTGGTGCCTTGGATCTTTCTCCCTTTAAGTTGCTCATATTGGGGTTGGGGTGGGTCGGGGAGACCAAAGGCTTGTGTCGATTAGGCCTATGGCAGATGACTTTCTCCTAGTTTCGCCCACTCGATCACTAACCCCACCCCCCACCCAAAACTTTTCCTTGTCTAGTCCTTTGGGAGCAAGTGCACTGCCTCTAGATGACCCTTGCAACATACCCCTTCAACTCATGCACGTCTACCCCCCTACTGCAGTCATCTATCAATGCCTCTGCAGACTTTGTGGTTTCCATGTTCCTTTGGTAAAATTACACATGCTGTAAAATCCACGTTCATTGCCATTTTAGATTCCTTAATTGATGTCCTACCATATAATTATTAGAAATCCACCCTCCATGGTTTCTGCCACTGTTAAAATCAGGAACTGACATCACAATGTTGGACTTTTGGCTGAACATGTTCCGATCGTATTTTACGCTCTCCCCGCATCTGACTTCTTAGTGGTCCGGTAAAATTCCAGCCAGATTGTTGCCAAATGATCCAAGGCCATTAACGTCACAGCTCATTGCTATCTCCATGGTTATCCCTCATGGCTCACTGACCAATACTCAAGATGAATTGAAACAGTGCTTCATACAACATTTATCACGGCATCATCTGTTTTACTCTCAACTCTTAGTTACACTGCTAGGTCAACTGAATCATATTCAACAATATAATTTAGGATTCCTTAATAGTGATTTGACAGTAAAGTCAAGGAGTCATAGAAAGTCATGCAAAATAATTAAATAAGTAAATTAATCAAACATGCATAAATAGAGACCTGAATGAGGAAAACAAATAATAGCTGTTAGAGTGCAAGTGATGAAACCAAAATATATAGAGCAAACTAATACAAGTACAAGCTTGTATATGGGCTGAGACGTTTTGTTTAAAACAATCAAAAGTGATAAAATATAGAATAGATTCTAATAGATTAGTATCTACTGGTAATCCTTTTTTTTAATACACCTTCTCAGTTTGTACTGAATTCTGTTTTGCATATTGCACCCTATGTGGAAGTCAGGAAGATATAATAATTGTCATAATGTTATTGGAATTTATTGTTAAGTAGAGCAATAGTGGGGTCCATATCTATGTCTATACGTGTGTGACTTAATTGGATTAAAGGCAGCTGGTCTGAAGGCATTGATGTATTAGAAGATAAGTTAGGTTTGAAATGCTAAGTATGTAAACACAGGGGTAAAGAGAACATTTGCATTTTTAAATAAACCAGACTAGATTGGTTTCAAAGAAGGGGGTGAAATATGTCACCTAGCCAGGTGAAGTTCAGAAACAGTGTGTTTATTTTTCCCAAAGATTACTGGTAAAATTAGTACTATGAGAGATTTTTATTATCAGAGAGGTAAAGTCAAAAGACATAGTGGAACAATGGGAATTTTCATTCAAAGGGGAAAATATGTATAAAGGAATGAAGGTTGTGTGTAAGGGGAGGCATTTTAAGATCTAACAAGTGTGAAACACCTCCAGCATCTCAGCCTCAAGCTGCTGTCTACAAATAAATGTAGTTAAGAAATTGGATTTGAATTAGATTGTTCAGGGTATCATGTTTCTTTGTCTGGGTCTTTTAAAATCTATTGGCTGAATTTTCTAGTTAGTGAGGGGCGGAGCAGGAGTGGGAACGGCGCAATAGTGGGCACGGACCCGATCGCCGCCTGCGATTGGGTCCACTCCGCCATTTTACATGGGTGGGCCAATTAAGGCCCATCCAGCGTAATGCGCGACTCCCAAGGATAGCAGGAGTGGGCGGGCAGCAGCGAGAGTGCTGGAGGGTAGGGAAGCAGGACAGGCCAGGCCGGAGGGTAGGGCGGGGGGCCAGTGTGCCTCTTGTTTTTCAGATGACTGCCTTGACTCATTGAGGAGGTGGCAGCACGGCGGGAGGTGCTGGTTCCCCAGGATGGGGGGAGGAGACCCCCACCCCCATGACGAAACGTGTCTGGTGGGGGAGGTGGTGAGCTCCCATGACATGGTGCAGTGCACTTCGATCCAGCATCACAAGTGCTTCAATGACTTGTTGCGCTTTGGCAGGGTGAGTACCATATTGGCATGGGTCATTTAACCCAGCAGGCTGACTTATACCCTGCTGTCCCCCACCATGCACCAATGCCCCCCACCAAGTCTGAGTGTAGTGACTGCATTGAAACATTGACGGCATTTGTCCTTTGCTGGGTGGGCCAGCAGATATTGCCCATGCTGAGGTCAGCCTGAGAGAGTGATGAAGAGATGTGTTTTCCCCCACGACATGTGTAACACTAAGTCCCACATGACTGGTTTGGGGGCAACCTGGAGGAGCTGCACCTAGGCGCTGTGTTAGAACTCCAGGATATGTCCTAGTCAGGGTGATGAGATGGAGAGAGGGTAGCTTCAAGGTGGCATGGCAACAAACCATCTGCTGCGCTCTGCACTCCATGTGCTTGCGCCTCCTTGCTATGGAAGGATGTACCATGTGGTGCCTAATGTGATGTAGGCAGCGTGTGTCCAAGTGGAGGGGTGGGAAACAGGCCCAGCATCTTTGTGTGAGTGTTTGGCAGCAGCGGAGTGAGGAGGCTCTAGAGCCCTGATATGCCCCACTCTGGTTGGGGTGGGCCGTGCGTGAAGAGAGTCTGTGTGCAATTTGCGCTAATCAATGCTCGTCTCTCATTTCCAGGAGAAGTATGCTCATAACGTGGCAAGGCATGCGAGGACTGGCAGCAGGCAGGCGCAGATTGCCACTTTTAGCTGCTTCCAGCAGGAGGCCCTGGGTCTGGAGAGGTGCCATGCGCACAGGTCCACTGATGCCGGTGAGGCTGTGGCGCCACAGCGAGGTATTTATGCCCAACAGTGAGGTCAGCATTGTTCTCCCAACAGCCATGGCAGTGCTGAATGTTAACTGATTTAATTTTGCAACATGTCTTGACCATTGGTTATGGAAGGATGAGCGCATAATGATCTGGGGGACAGGGATACACATTGACATTTTCTCCACGTTAACTGATCCAATGTCCATGTTCTTCCTTTCAGCATCAGCGGAGCAGGGCTGGGAGGAGAAGCAGCAGAGGCCCCCTCTTACACCTGAGGGGCCTGAAGTCTCACTGGCGTCACACCATTTCTGCGATGCAGGCATCAGCACAGATACTAGCATCTCAGTGGGAATTCGAACATTGGCTAGTGTCCTGGGGCACAGTGGTGAGGGCAATTCACAGTCACTGGAGGAGCTGGCAGAGACAGAGAGTGCCCACGGTGCCAGCTGTCGGAGGACTGCAGGGGACCAGGCACATGCTCAGTCAGTGCCTGATGATGTGCCTCTGGAGTCGTCTGTGACGCAGCAGGTGCGGGAAACGCGGCCGGGTGTGTGGGAGCATCTGGGGGAGATACATGAGGCTACGCTTGGCTTGGTCTCCGTGGTGGAGGAGTCTACATGGATGATCACCAAAGCAATGAGCTACATGTCCGAGCGCCATGAGTCCTCCATGGAGAGAGTAGTGATTCTGGTGGAGAGGGTCCTCCAGTAGACCTGTCAGGGCTTCCTGGGATTGCACTCTGACCAGTAAGCCCTCACATTGGCACTGACCTCAGCTGGTCAGTGCCAGTGTGGGAGATGGTTTGGGCATCAACTTTCCCAGCTCGGCGAGCAGGTGTGTCTGAAACGACCTCTGCGGGCGCCTCTCAAGATGCTCTGGATGAGGGTGGGGCCTGAAAATGCATCCCTCTGTCTCACTCTCTTTCACTGCGATGCCTGTGTTCTTGTGCGCAAAGTGATTAAAATTACATTAAATTGATGACACTATACTAAAACATTTTAAATAAAAATAGAAAGTACTGGAAATACTCAGCAGGTCTGGCAGCATTTGTGGAGAGAGGAATGGAGTTAAGGGGCTGGGTTTTACAGCCGCAAGCCGTATGGGCTACCCCCCAGCAGCCCCGTGCGATCGTAAAATATGGTGCAATGACATCAGCTCGGCAATACAATATCATCACACAAGTCTCAGAAATTACAGAAGGTGAGAGCGCACTGAAATCGGAAACCCACCTGCCATTTTAAAATGACCAATTAACAAATTATTGAGCTTGTTAACAACCCTCTAGTCTGTAAAAGAGTTTGGGAGTGCTTTACAACAGGTATAATGAGACAGCACGAGGTCAGAAGAAAAGGCCTGCCACCGGCACCATGGCTGAATGTAGCAGCAGATTCTGCTGGCAAAAGTACCAGTATCTATATGATTTTTGAGTTCAAGTTTTCATTTTCTTGAACCTTCAATTAAAAAGTAAAGATAGGTTCAGAGAGTAAGGGCCTTTAAATTTGTAGCCATGACTGCCTTCCTGTTTGCATGAACCCCCCCCCAAAACCCCGCAAGGTCTAGACACCCGATTGGGCACGGAGCCCCATCCCCTTTACAGCTCTAATTGGCCGCCTTCCTGGCGGACTGCCGCTAATTGGTTGCCTGTTGCTTGATTCGTCATCCTGAGACGCCGGGAGCAAGTGGACTGTTCACTTTCCATTCTGGCTCCTTCACCCCGCTGAGAAATGTCAAATGTGACCATATTTTTCAGGTCATGACATTTCAGCAAACCTTTTAAATGTTTCCTTGAGCACTCTGTCCTTTCCCGTTTCTCCCTTTATTCATATCTCTCACTTTTCAGGTCACTCTGTCTGTTTGAGCCTTTGATATTTCTGAGGAAGATCTGTGAAAATTCGTACGCGGGTGCAGCCAGAATGCCAAAACGATGAAGAAAGCTTACAGTTCAAGGGAAGTGTTTGGGGTAGCGTGTGGTGAAACATTCTCAGGAAAAATGTAAGTGCTCACAATAGTTTCAAAACTTAAGTGCCACAGTAAGATACAAAGATCTGGCAGTCAGCAGAAGGAATTGGGCAGTGTGAACAAAAGAGGCCAAAGAGTAGCTGGTAAAGGAGACACACAACATCAGAAGGAATAGGACAGCTTGCAAATGTCAGGGTGTGGAAGAAGAGCTGGATAGGGTGAATAACGATCAGCAAGTCCTGAGCAAATGTACAACTTGGATCAAGTGCCTATTGTTGGGAGGCCTGTACTGAAGTGAAATAATAATTTTAAATTTGACAAGTAAGGCCATTGGCTTTACAACACAGACATTAGTAAAAGTCACTCAGGTGTGACACAGCAAATAACAGGATGTACTTGCAGTTATAAGACTTTGATATATTGTACAGGGGCACATGCTGAGGAATGGTCCAGAACTTAGATCACTGGGCGTCGTACCCAGGAGGTACCCCCAGAAGATGTGCTGGGGGACCCCCACCAGAAGTCCCCATGCAAGGACTGCATGGAACTGCGCAGGAATTTTAAACTGCCGATGGGCAATTGACCTTCACTAGGAACCGTCCTATACTCCGATTTAAGTTGGAGACTTTGGATGTTTCCAACTCTCTTAGCAAAATAGATACCCAGGAAAAATTAGAAGGATTAAAACCATTTCTAACTCCTGTCTGAACTTGTTCTCACACTGAACAATTTCTCCTTCAACTCCTCTCACTTCCTGTCTCTTTATGGGGTATGTGGAACATTCCTGTTCCAATCCTACTCCGGCCCCCTTCCACAACTCTTTCTTCGGTACATCGATGATTGCTTTGGTGCTGCTTCATGCTGTCGTCGGGACTTGGAAAAATTTATTAATTTTGCTTCCAATCTCCACCCCTCCATCATTTCACGTGGTCCATTCTAACACTTCCCTTCCCTTCCTCCCGACTCCCGGCTCCCCACTGGACCCCTCGACCAAGCCCCCATCCACCTGACCACCCAACACCAGCATCCACCATGTCCTGACCACCACCTACGAGCCTCCCCAACTCTGACAACCCCCAGACCCTCCTGACCACCTAACCACCCCCCCACCCCAGACCCCCCACCGTCACCCCCCACCCCTGAAACCCCTCCCAAACCTAGACCTCTCCTCATCCCCGGACTGAACACCTGAACTCCCGACCCATCTACCCACCCCAACCCATCCTACACTTACCTTACACACTTACCTTGTCCCTGGCTTCTCAAAGTGTATTTAAACACAGGGACCTTTAAACTTACCTGGTTTATGGCAGAGAATGGTTTATGGCGATGCTGCTGCACTGCACTGAGGCCTCAGGAACCAGGTACGCTGCACATTTCTCACCAGGCCCTAGTCGGAAGGGCAGGCAAGAAATGTGCATCTCCCGACCTGGGTAAGTAAAAATGAGCAGACTGGCAATCCGACAGTGATTGCTACTCAACAGAAGTTCTGGCCCGTAATATCTGGTTCACCTATTCCTAAACAATAGGAAAATTCCAACAAGAAATCCTGTTTTTCAGCTTTCAAAATCCATCACGGACCAATTGCTTCTTCCAAAGTCTAAATGGAAGATAATTTTTAAAAATCATGCAATATAAGAAGTAATAAAAGCTCCCATAACACAAAAATTTCTCTGCAGAATGATATACTGAATGATAAAGTTATAGAGAGTTTTATGCATAAATCAAAACAAGTGAACAGCAGCTAGTTATGTGGAACTGTAGCTGGAATTTCTTCTGATAGATTAATAATAATGTGGTAGAAATAAAGAGATGCCAAAAGAGGGAGAGACAGTGTGGTAACACTGCTGTAGCTCAATGACATTTTATTTTTACAGTTCTGTGAATTAATTTTTGAGCAAACAAAAATAAAATAAGATTATTTTTACATTTGAAAGCTGTACAATTAGAACAAACATTGGTGACAGGTTTCCTCATGAGAATCTGACATTCATTTTAACAGTAACATAGGCAATGCTCATTAATACTTAATGCTCAGGATTTATTGAAATAAAAATTGCTTTTGATACAAGGGGTCAGGGAAACCTTTCTTTTTTAAAGTATGCAACATGTTCATTATAGCCATTTACAGCTAATACATCTTATAATAAGGCACATACTATAGTTAATTAAGCAGTGTGCATTACAATGCAGGAGCTGGAAAAGGAAACCATTAGTGGCATGCCAAATAAACACCAAAGGTGTTTACTGCCACAAGAATCATTTAGTGCTAATTAACTTATTGAACTCCCAAATATATTGCTGTTCTAATGCATAAACAAGAAGTGAGGTGAAGTATGACATGTCACTATGTTTGCTTTGATGTAAAATTCTGATGCAAAGTGATAAATTTCAAGGGCAGGATTTTCGGGTTGTCAGATGGACGTGGGGGGCAGGCCTGGGAGTAGCCGAGAAACGGTCCACCACGGCCCCTGACCGCGATTTCACGCTGGCTGCCCAATTATTGGCCAGCCAGCATGAAAGGCGCACTGAAAGGCTCAACGCTGCCAAGGTGGGGGCGGGAGGAGTGCAAGCGCAAAAATCTGCATGCGCAGGGTGAACAACTTTAAAATTAACAATAAAGACTTTTGAAATTACAAAAATAAGTTCCGACATGGGGCTAACTCACAATAACATAAGCAGAATAAAATTTCTGCCCCAAAATTTATATTTATTTTTCATTGAATTACGGAAACCTCATCCCGCCCACGGATGAGGTTTGCTAAAAAATCAAAAGGCCGCCTGCCCGATTTGCATGGCCCGCCAAGATTGGATGGACAGCAAAAAATAGCTTTCAATTAATTGATTAAGGGCCTTATTAGACCTTTTAAATGTCGGCAGCGTGCCCGCCGACCGAAATATCGCGCGAATGTGCGATGACATTGGGGCACTTACCCGACGCCATCGCGTAATATTTTACACCCTATCGGGTCGGGCGCACGCCCACTGCGGGACATAAAATCCTGCCACCTTGCCTGAAAGAAAAGAACTTGCACTTAGAAAGCACATTTTTTTTAACAGTCCAGGCTCAAGAATAAATCTATCCTTTAAAAAAAAGAAGAGATGTGAGCAACTCACAGGAGTTCTTGATTATTTTCTTTATCTGACACCACATCCATAAAGGTTACAGAATGTTGTAAAGACAGAAGCAATAAAAAATTGGACAAACATATATTTGTTTCTCAATATTAATTTCAGAATATAGGAACAAATTGACAATGGAGGAGCAGGACTGCTTCCTTCAAGTAAACGTCCCTCCCCAACCCCGTAATCTGTCTGGTCCCCGCTCCAACCACCATTGGACCCCTGACCAGCATCAGGAGCTCTCACCAATGATCAAGACCCTCAGGGCCATCATATGACCCTCCCTCATGATCCATGCAATCCAGACCCCTCCCACCCCGGAATACCATAAGACGACCACCCCTTACCCCAAACGGACTCTCTCCATGATCCAGTCATGAGCTCCACGGCTGGGATTTTCTGTGCCCACCTTCGCCGGGCATGTTCAGTGGCATGAGCAGGCAACATGGTGAGAAGGCCAAAAATCGGATTCACAACATTGTGAAACTAGCTGAGTTGACACCCAGACAGTGGTGAGCCTGTGGAATTCATTACCGCAGAAAGTAGTTGAAGCCAAAACATTGTATGTTTTCAAGAAGGAGTTAGATATAGTTCTTGGAGCGAAAGAGATCAAAGGGTATGGGGAGAAAGTGGGAGCAAGCTATTGAGTTGGATGATCAGGCATGATCATAATGAATGGCGGAGCAGGCTCGAAGGGCTCAATGGCCTACTCCTGCTCCTAGTTTCTATGTTAGTCTGCGATTTTCTGTTCTACCCACCAGTGGCGGGTCCCATTTCCACCTTTGGATGTCGGGAACTTCATTGTAATACATCTGTATATCAATATAAGGCCAGGCCGCCAGATTCATCCACAACCGCTACAGCTCCACACCACCCCCGCTGGATCGTCCACCCACATTGGAGGGAAAGCACAACGACATGTTTCACAACAGCATATACAAGGCGTGCACTTGGTGGGCTGCACTTTGCTCGAACTTCAAGGTTTGTTTGCCTACCTTGCTTTGTTCAGCACTCGCAATCATCAGCACCAGGTTTCACAGACAGCACCACATCACTTTTAGGGGGGCTCACGGGTTGGTGTCTACCTATCAGGTCAGCCATATGTGGGTGGCTTTTCAATGCCTGCAGGGCTAGGGCTTACTTGGGGAAAGGGGAGAAGTGGCCTCAGGCAAGGGAAGAGGCTGCAGGTCGAGGGCATTACTAGGAATGGGGTATCCTAGGGTGTGTGGGGGACACATGTTGATCTGTGCAAATGGCCTCAGGATGATGAAGGCAGAGGAGGCAGTCTCCAAAGGAGATGAGGCCAGATGGAGATGTGAGGGTGTGTGTGAGAATGGTTGGTGATGTCCCTTGAGCTGGCAGTGAGTGAGATGCCAGTGAATATGTGAAGGGCTTGAGTGTGTAAGTTTAGAGTAATGAAATGATTACCTTACCCTGGCTGCGTGGATAAGATCATTCATCCTCTATTTGCATTGAATGGCCAGCTTCTTCTGTGCAGCATTGGCACTGATCACAACAGCCATCGACTACCAAGCTGGAGTGGTAATGTCACTGCCCCTCCTGCAGCCAGAGTGGGGGCAGAGGACATCACAGCGGGTCTCCACAGCATCCAAAAGGTGCTCGAGGGCTACAGTCTTCTTGCCTTTCGGGGCCATGTCTTCTTTGCTGCAGTCCTAGGCTAGAACCACTGACTGCGGATGTACTTTAAATGTGGTGCCCGGTATGATGAAGCAGCGAGGTGATGGCGTGGCAGGCAAATCAGAGCCCACCCACTATGGAAACAGCATGTAACGTGGGAATGCATAATTACTGTGACAGGTTTTGGATGATACGGTGTGAAGAGCTGCCATTGCAGCTGGCGGTAAAACGTTGTTTTACCTGCCCGCTATCGCACTTAGTGCAAATCTGGGACGATTCCGTCCTATGAGCCTCAAGTTCCACCAAGCGAGAAGCTGGGTCTGTGTTGCCCAGATATAAACAGGCTGCCAACCTGTGCAGCAAATCAGATTTGGAACAAGTTGTATACAACAACAATTCAAAGTAAGATCCACTTTGCAATGACAATGTCAGATATCATGGCTGGGATTTTCCGTGCCTGTTGACATTGGGCATGTTTAATGATGCAAGTGGACAGTGTGAAACCAGTTTGCAATCATCGGCTCTGCCTGCCGATGATGGGTCGTATTTCCCGCCATCGGACGTCGAGAACCTCATTGTAATGCATCAGCATATCATTATTAAGCCTGCCCACCAGAATCGTCACCCAACTGGATTGTCCGCCCACGTCAGCAGGAAAGCATGCCAGTGTAGAAAACGTCTTGACAACTGTGACATGCAGAAGCTGGGACTTACCCACCAGGGCTTTGTTCACATCATGGACATCGGAGAAGCAGAAGATGCTAGAGCCAACAGCAACGGCACACTGGAGGAAAGTCCATGACATGCTGGGTTGATTCTCATGGACATGCCTCTGCTACGAAGCAGCGCACGGAAGTTGGAGAGTCACCGTTGATACTCACAGCTGGTAATGGTCGAAGGGGTGGGAGAGAAAGGGCTAGGATTGGCTGGGAGAGGAAGAGGTGTCGGGATGGGGGTGAGGTTGAGGTGGGGGCGATTGAGGCTATCGGGGGGGTGAAGTTGGGAGGGGGAATGAATGTGTCATGAGGGTGAGGTTGGTTGGGGGGAATGAAGGTGTCAGGTTAAGTTTGGGAGGAGGGAATGAAGGTGTCAAGGGGAAGGTTGGGAGGGGCAAGGGAGAAGAGGAGGAGGAGGGGTAACAGGGGAGAAGATGGCAACTGGGGAGGTAGGTCTAAGGGGGGTGGACGGTGTAAGGGAAGGAGTGCAGAGAGGGGAAGGAATGTGGGGAGGGGAGTGTGTCCAAGAGGAAGAAGGGTTGCAAAGAGAGAAGGGTGTCAGGGAAGAAAGAAGAGGTTCAGAGAGGGGTGGGCGTCCAGAGACAGGAAGGTGTGCGCAGAGGGAAGGGTATCAAGGGGGAAGAAGGGATGCAGAGAATAGGGGAGTAAGGGTGGAGGAAGAGGTAACATTGGAGGAAGGAGTCAGAAAGAGGATAGGAGTAAGGCTAGAGGAAGAAGTCAGGGTGGAGGAAGAGGTATGGCTGGAGGAAGGAGTTGGGAGGGACTAAAGGTGGTGGAAGAGGTAAGGGTGGAGGCAGGAGTCAGGAATATGGAGGGTCTTAGTGGGAGGGGGGGAGCTTGGGGGCGTGGTGGTTGCAGGGCTGGGGGGAAAGGGGTTCCGGTTGGGGGAAGGAGTTGCAAGCGGATAGGGTATACAGGGAGAAGGGGTGCGAGGAGAGGAAGGGGTGTGAAGGAAGGGAGTGCAAAGAGGTGGGGGTGTACAAGTGAACATGCACGGGAGTGGGGGGATAGGTCCATGTCTGCCTCCTGGGGAGCAAACTGAAGTTGGGCATGTTTTGGAGGAAGGGTGAGAATGACCGAGGGCGGAATGAAGCGATAGGTGGGAGGGTGAGGGTTCAACTGTAGCAATAGAAGAGATGGCAAGGGTGGTTGGTGGGTGCCCAGGGGCAGACACGGATCCTGGGGGTGGAAAGTAGGAGGTCGGGAAGATGAATGGGATGGGGGTGGGATTTTCAGGAAGGAAGGGACTGTATACATTCACCTGGACATTAAGGCAGGAAAAGGGTTGTGGCTGGTAGGTAACCGAGGGGGAATGGAAGGTGATGCCAGGGGGATCAACTGTGATGGGAGAAAGAAAATGGATTACTGGCAGAGGGGAAAAGACAGGGGAGTGATGATAAAGCAAATCCATGTTGTCCAAATTAAAAGTGGAATGAAGGTTGAAGTGGGTATGATCAGGTGCTGCATGGGGTTGTGATCATTGGATGGGCGGAGATGCAGGTCAGCTCAAATGGACAAATGAAAACGATCTCCAGCAGGCAGCATTGAAAATGCCCAGGACATTCAGATGAGTGTGAAGCATGAAGAATCCACATGCTTGTGAGAGTACTTCTACAAGGCTCTGAAAAGCCCTGCCACACATAAACCTTTCCCTCCAGAATCACTCGTGGGCCGGCTGCTCCCTCTGTGGTGACAGAGGATGTGGTTGAGGGGTCACAGGCAAAGGGGACTCGTAGGGAGCAGACAGCCTCTGACATTCCTGAGTGGATGACCCAGGGTGTCCAACAGCTGCTTCTCCTCCTCTTGGGTGCCCTGGGGCCCCAGCCTGACTCCTTGAGGGGAAGGAGCACTTGGAGGGACATCAAGGTACCCCATTTCCCTCTCACATTGCCACTGCAGGAACTTACCCATGGCTGCTGTGATGAGCGCATGTCTGAACACATCTCTGCGTTCTGCTAGACCAGGGTCTCCATGGCATCCACCATCCTCCCCATGGAGACTTCCATACATTCATATTTGCATCAGAGAGCAGGCAGACCCACTCCTCCGACTCTCATGCTATGCTGTTGAGGGCTTTCAACAGCTCTGCATGATATTCCCCTGCCATTTGCTGACTTTCCAGGATGATTTGGAAGGCCAAATCCAAAGGTTCATCTTCTGACGTGAACCTCACAAATGCCTCCTCCCCCCAGTCCTCCAAGTGCCGGACAGCTCGGCTGAATCTGCTTCCTCCTGCGCAAACACTTGTCCGTGCCATGACCAACAGATTATGAACCTGAGCCAGCTCTAAATCTAGGTCTCACCAAAGTGTATGTCTCTGCACTGGTGGAGGGTGTGGGTAACCGCTGCAATGGGTCTTCTGGGCTGCTTATTTCCAGCTCTTCAATGGAGGACGTGTCCTCTTGGCTGGAGGTGAGGACCTGGATGGGGCTGAGGGACTGGTTGGCTGTGGCTGTCTGTTGCTTGGCAGTGCTCCTGTGAACCAAAGTAGAGATCATTGGCGCATAACAGCAGAGTCAAAAGCAGGAGAGAGTGCACTCATAGTTGCATTGAGAGAGGGATGATGTGGTGCAGGATCCTCAGGTGGGTGTTCGCCACCGACCTCACTGCTGCCACAGACAGGGTCACATCCTCACCAGACAGTGCAACGGCACACACTTCAAGGTGAGTGAGGGGCTAAAGTGAGCCACTCCACCCCCGGTCTGGGACCTTACCCTGCTGATGAGAGCCAGCTTCTCCTGCATGAAAACAGAAGGAGAGAGTGTGAGCAGGACACATGTCACTGGGTGGAGTGTTTGTGTGGTCAGTGGAGACATGGATGGGGTGGGAACACAAGCTCCAGAGGATATGAGCCCGATGGAGATGTGACGGTGTGTGGAGTTAGTGGTGACGTCCCTTGAGGTGTGAGATCCCTGTGTATGTGTGGTGGGTTTGTGAGTGTGTGAGTTGTGAGTGATGAGGAGAGTGAATTACCCTGGTGGAACGGATGAGACCATTCATCCTCTTGCGGCATTGGGTGACCACTACTGGCACTGCCTGCCAAAATGGATTGGGAATGCCACTGCCCATCCTGTAGCCAGAGCGGGGGTAGAGGACGTCACAGTGGGCCTCCAGGACATCCAAATGGCAATCCAGTGATGTGTCATTAAACCTGGGGGCTGCAGTCTTTTTTCCTTTTGTGAACACCTTCCCTGCATCAGTCATGGGCTGGAAACATTGAGAGGTATGCGTGCAGCTGGACCTTAAATATAGAGCCCAGTGTGATGAAGCAGTGAGGTGAATGCATGGCAGGCAAATGAGATCCTGCCCACCATGGAAACGGCGTGTTACCCAGGAACACATTAGTAATGTGGTAGGTTTGGAAAGATGGGGCGTGAAAACCCACCATTGCGGCCACTGTGTAAAACACCATTTTACCCGCCTGCTACCACACTCTGGGATGATTCCGCCCCACATGATTCAGATCCCCTCCCACAATTTCTCTTACTTCACCAATAAATGTAACTCCTCTTGTAGACTTCAACTCCATGAAGCAGGTTTCCCACCCCAAAGGCAGTCTGTCGATTAGGCTCCCTGTGCACAGAAACCTGGTGGAAAAATATTTGAATCAGCCCTGCAGATAAATTTTACAGGACATTCTGGAAATTTATCATTCCAGATTTCCCAATCTCACAGCAGCCACCTCACGCACAAAACTTGCTAAAATCAAGGCCAATGTATCCTCAACCTCACTGAGTTAGTTTTATACTCCTGAACCATCTGCTGATGGAACTCCCATCCAGGCTTTATACCACCAGTATAACTCTCCTGATCACCCTTTCATTTTCCATAAGCTTGATTTCATCCAAAACTCTGCTTCCACAATTTCCTTCACCTCACCAGTCTTGGTTTCAGCTTTCTAGGCCCCGAGCTCTGGAATTCCCTCCCTAGACTTTCTCTACCCCTCTCTTTGCCTTTACCATAGTCCTTTAAACCACCTTTAACCAACCTTGTGTCATTTATCCTCATATCTCCTTCTGTGGCTCAGTGTCAGTTCTTTGTCTGATAACACTCCCATGAGGGCCTTGAACATTTGCTATATTAAAGGCCTATATAAATGCACATTCTTGCTATTTTCAGTTATGTGCTCATTCTCACAAGCTAACCTGCTTCAAACCATAGTACTGAATTCTTTAAGCCTGTTAAACAGCTGGCCCATGTATGCTGCTCCTACAAATTTGCTTTTCTCTAATGAGAACAAGTTGACATCTTAAATCTTTATTTCAAAATAATATGATAATATAATTTGCTGATAACTCCAAGCTAAATAACAAGGTGATTAATATAGAAGAGATTGATATCATTCAAAGGGCTATGGATTAATCGCAAAGTGGGTAAATAGATTTCAGTGAATAAATGTAAGATCATGTATACTGGACAGGAAATGTGTCCCAACAAATGAATTTTCATTTGTACGTATGGTGTTTATTGGTCAAATTATCCGGTCAATGCGGCAGTTATTGTAATAATGCTTAAATTGTACATAAGTCTACAGTCAAAATTGCTTTGTGCACCTCATATTCACAATAGCATCAATGCATTGCAGAAGTCACAACACCACAACAATAATTTGTCTTTATAAAGCGCTTTTTTCATTATATTACATCCCAAGCCACTTCACAGGAGAGCTATAAAGCAAAATTTGACACCAAGATGTTTAAGACGATATTCGGGGAGCTGACCAAAACCTTAGCCAAAGAGGTAGGTCTTAAGAAGCACCGTAAATGAAGAAAGAGAGGTCCAGAGGCTGATAGGTTAAGGGAAGTAATTGCAGAGCTTAGGGTCTAGGCAGCTAAAGGCACCAATGGTAGAGCGATTAAAATCGGGGATGCTGAAGAGGCCAGAATTGGAGTGCCACAGCTATCTTGGAGGGTTGTGGGGCTTAGGCAGGTTACAGAGATAGGGAGGGGCAAGGCCATGGAGGGATTTGAAAACAAGGAAGGGAATTTCTGAGAAAAGCCTAAAGGTGTAATTTCAAAACCCATCTATCTTTCATCGTTAAGGGCTAACATGTTGAAATGAAACTCTTTTCTGCTTTGAGTGTAGAAGAATGGCTGTAGCAATGACTATCATTTGAGTTATTTAAAATGTCATCTCACCACTTAGTTTGCAAATGGGGTTGTTGCATTACACCTTAAGAGATTGGATTAATTTCACAATATGTGAAATTCCATTGAACTCGAAGAAACATAGAAAAGGCCGCTGGGTATATACACATGAAACACAAACACTACAAGATTAGTGCAGAAAAAAATGGGACTTGGAAGACTTAAATGTGAACTGCTATGTTACACGTAAAAGAGATTTGTCACCAGCTGGCAGTACACAGCATTACTGTCATCATAATGCACTCGCATCTAAGGATGCCTCAGGCTTTGTCTTGGTGTATCTATTGAATTGCCAAAGCAGTTCTAAATCTTCTGAAGCAGAGGCAGAGATTCTTATCTTACGGTATGAGAGAGGAATCATACTGATTGTTAACATGGGACCATTTAATAGTGAGCCATCATATCAATCCAGAATTGTTTTTCTGTTGCCTATAATTTTATAAACATTCTTTGTTATTATGCCAACGCACCATCACTGGAATTACATCTTAGATTGTTATATTACTTTAATACATAGAAGGATCCAGAGAGAGGAAAAGGAACGGAAAACAATCAAGAAAGGAATACAGATTAGTTATATTAGATAGCAGCCTGCTTCTTCTTTAACTACATTTCCAGTGTCAGAAAAGAGGTGAGAATGAAGGAAGGTAGAGTGAGCAGCTCACAGAGCTGAGATTATCGTGATGTCATTCCTGAGTCGATAGGAATTGGCCATCATGACAAGTATCTGGTAGGAGTTAACAAATGGCACTCACATGAGGTAAACTGAAAGATAACCTTGAGCCTTGTGCGCCTGCCCTTCAGTTATTGGTCAGATGAGATTGAACAAGTGATTGACAGGGTAGGCCACCAGTTGCTAGAAATAAAGTACATAAATGAGTATAGACGCTGTATTGAATGAGGAGTCTACAACAATGGGATGATAGCCGGAGATATGAAGGGACAGCCTTTCCAGCAGTAAGGCAGAAGGCCCAAGAAATCTCAACCTGTATATGAATATGAATCTTTGAAGCAGGTCTCAGGCCAAGGGTTAATCTTCCAATTTCTGTGAAGTGTCTATGTAATAAACTTAGAATTCAGGACTAGCTTCTTGTAAGAAACAGTAAACTTTATTTACAGCCTCCAGATGAGGCAACATGCTTGTTCCAAGACCAAGGCTAAAAAGCTCCACCTCTAAGATTCCCTCAGCTTAGGTCTTATTTGCCTGTACAGTCACATGATCCCCATAACAGTAAGAAATGGTTTAATTTATAATTACTACAGTCCTCCCCTTTTAATTTTTGTTTTACCTTCTTATTTACAAAAAATTCTTAACCCATATTCTATACTGTGATGTACAGTTCATGCCGTTATAAATTTAGTCTTTGAGGAGGTTTTCGGATTTGGGTAGAGCAGCGCAGCTCTGGAGGTTCTTCCATTGGGTCAGCTTGAACAGGAACTGCAGCATCAGGGACACCCCTAGACACTGGCAGTTCAGAATTATTTATTTCAACAGAGACATCAGGTAAGTCTATTCTTTGTTGACCTGGCATCTCAGGGGTCAAAATTTCAATTTCAATTTCAGGTGGATTAACTTGTTGTTGGAGGGTTTCTCAACTTCTGAGAAGATCCGCGTGTTTCCTAAAAATCCTGTTTACCACTTCTACCTGATAAGATAAAGGTCATGTTTCAGAGACAATTGTGCCAGGGACCCGTCTCAGTCCAGCTGCACAATTTTGTAGAAAAACTGTCTCTCCCACAGTAAACTCTCGATCTTTACTGTGAACATCGTGATTCACTTTCTGACTATTCTGGTTTCTCTCCACCTTCCCCTCTAAATTAGGGAATGCTAGACTCAATCTTGTATGAAGTCAGTGCTTCATTAATAATTCTGAAGGTGTTAAACCTGTGGTCACATGAGGAGTTGTACAGTAGGTAAACAGGAATCTTGAAATTCGTGTTTCTAATGGTCTGTCTGTTAGTTTCTTCAAGGTTTGTACTGCTCTTTCTGCTAACCCATTTGACAAGGGATGATATGGTCCTGTTTTGATGTGTTTAATCCCATTTAGGTTCACAAACCTTTGGGATTCCGTGCTAGTGAAAGCAGTACCATTGTCTGACATAACTTCAGATTAACCATGAGCACTGAAACCCTGGTGCAGTTTTTCAATGGTTGCAGATGAAGTAGGTGATCTCACTTCAAACACATACATCCATTTGGAATGTGCATCAATAATAACAAGAAACATGGGACCTAGAAATGGATCTACATAGTCTATATGTAGTCTAACCTAGGGTCAACCAGGCCGCTCCCACCAATGCAGTGGAACTGAAACGGGCAACTTCTGCTGTTGCTGACAGGGAGACAGTGTTTCACCATTTTTCTATATCACTGTCTATGCCTGTCCACCAGATATAACTTCGTGTAAGCATCTTCATTTTCGAAATACTAGGATGCGCACTATGGAGTTCTTCCAGTAATGGTTCCCTTCCTTGCACAGGGCTAATGACTCTTGCTCCCCATAATAAGATACCATCTTGTTAACTCAGTTCAGATCTGCATTCAAAGAGTGGTTTTAATTCTTCAGGGACTTGTGCATTTGACAATCCTTGTAATACTTGTTCACGGACTCTTGCTAAAATTGGGTTCCGATTTGTCCAATTCTTTGCCTGCCATGTGCAGATTAATGAGGAATCCAGGAATCAAACATAAGTTCTACCTCTTGAGGTACTGGAACATGTCTAATACTGTTGGGCAAAAGGAGACGACTGAGGGCATCTGCATTTGCTATATGCACCCCCCGGACGATGCATAAAAGTGTACCTGTATACTGACAAAATTAAAGCCCAGCTTTGAGTTCTAGCAGAGGCTACCGGTGGGATTGCTTTATCTTCACTAAACAATCCTAAATGTGGTTTGTGATCTGACACTATGGTGAAGTGTCGACCATGCAAATATTGATGGAACTTCTTTACTCCAAATATGATAGATAAGCCCTCTTTTTTCAATTTGTGAGCATCCTTTCTCGGCTGCGGAAAAGGGTTCTGGATCCATATCCTATATAGGTCTTTCAGATCCATCCTCCAGCTTGTACAGCAACACCACTCCTACTCCGTGGGGAGATGCATCACAAGTGAGTATCAATTCCTTGGGCAGGTCACAGTGCACTTGGCATACACGACGAGTGTAAAAGCTTCTTAGCTCCTGTGAAAGCTTTCTCTTGTCCTGCTTTCCAGGACCTTCTATTGTTCTTCTTCAATAATAAGTATAAAGCAGCTAACACTGTAGATAGATTAGGCAAAAAATCAACTGTAATAGTTTACCCGAGAAAAGACGAGCTCAGTGATGTTGGTAGGAAAGGGTGCTTCCTTGATTGCCCTGACTTTCTCCTCTAATGGATACAACGCTTGGATACCCAATCGATGACTTCCTTTGCTTGGAAGGTGCACTTTTCTTTTTTTTAATTGAACACCTGCCTCTAAAAATCTCTTCAGACCCTCTTCCAGGGTTTGCCTCATGTTCTGTTTCTGTGGATCCTGTGATTAGGACATCAGCCAGGTACACTATAACTCGGGGAAGTCTTTGTAGAAAGTTTTCCATGGTTGTTTGGAAAATCACACAGGCAGAGGACACAGCGAAGGGTAAGTATGTGTATTGGTACAGAGCCTTGTGTGTGTTTATCGTGACATAACTTCTTGATGTGTTGTCCAGCTGGAGCTGTTGAAACAGATGACTCATATCCATTTTAGTGTAGGACCTTCCTCCTGCAAGTTTAGCATACAGATCTTTAATCTTTGGGATTGGGTATTTGGCTAATTTCACAGTCTGGTGTACTGTTATTTTATAATCCCCGCAGATGCAAATGCTTTGGTCCGGTTTTAGCACAAGAACTGTGGTTGCTGCCCATTCTGAAAATTGGACTCGGTGTATTATTCCTAACTTCTCCAAATGACATAACTGCATTTATCTTTTCTCTTAGAGCATAAGGCACACGTCTTGCCTTAAAAAAACAGGGTGTTGCTTTAGGGTCCACCTATATTTTAGTTTGTAAACCTTGATCTTCCTAGCTCATCTTGGAATACTCTGTCATACTTTTTCAGCAACTCTGGAGTTCCTCCTGTCCTGACCTGAAAAATTCTGATCAATTTAATTTGAATTCTTTCAACCAATCACAGCCCAGGAGGCTAGGTCCTTCTCCTGTTACAATAATTATTGGCAGCTGAGCTGTCTGTTGTCTGTATGATACAGGTACAGAGGTGATGCCTTTCACCTGTACTGTTTCTCCTGTACATGTTTTAAACCAAGCAGTACTTTTCTCAATGGCTGGGCACCTTCTCTGAGGTATTTAAAAATGTGTTATCCCACCACTGTGGTCAATGCTCCTGGGTCAAACTCCATGACCAGAGGCCTTCCTTTTGCTTGAAGGGTAACAGTGATTGGTTCAGTTTTCCTGTCCTCCAGGTTATGTGGGGAATAAACATCAGCCTCAGTAACTTCTAGCTCTTCTATATTGTGCACTTCATTTAACTTGACCTGATGTCTGAATGGCTGCCTTGATCTAGTCCTGCACTGTTTAACAGCATGCCCTTTTTTGTGACATTAGTGCCATTCTCCCTCTATAAATGTACATACTTTGGGTACATGTTTACCCCCACAACGGTAATACTATAACTTCTGGGTTACTGGTGAGCTGCTTCCAGTATTCCTTTTTGTTTTTCTAGCGGTAAGGACTGTGTCCCGCTTCGTGGTAGCCTCCCTGATATTTGCCATGCCCAGCGGCAGGTTCCCTCCCTAGCTGCAGAACGGCACCATGTTGTACACTGTGCAAAGCCTGTGAGTCCCTCTCAGCGCTCTCCATTGCTAGCGCTATCTCCATGGCGCGCTTCAGGTCAATCTCACTTTCTGCAAGTAAATGGTGCTGAATTGTGTAGTCATTTCTGCTGCAAACTAAACAATTCGCAAAATGTCATTTAAGGAATCACCAAAGTCACAGTGCTCCACTAACTGCTTTAACTTCACAATGTACATTATAATTGACTCACTGGGGGCCCTTATTCGAGAGTTAAAACTTGAATCTTTGCATGATCACTGAGGGTTTAAGCTGAAAATGCCCTTCCATGAAGTCTACTAGCTCAGTGAAGGATCTGGAATTTGGTGTGTTCAGAGCCGTCGAGCTATGGATTAGGTTATAGGTTTTGCTCCCGCAGACATTTAGGAGAATTGCCTTCTGTTTCTCCTCTGCCGTTATTTCGTTAGCTACAAAGTAGTAAACTAATCGTTCAATGTATTGACTCCAGTCCTCAACAGATGAGTCGGACAGCTCAATTCTGCCAAAGCGAGTCATTGCTGGTGAGTATACTTCTTTTCGTTCTTCCCTTAAAATATCGGACCACTCACAGTCACAAGGTGAGGTGCTGCTTTGGCGCTGTTTATCCTCGTTGCCAATTGTAATAAACTTGGAGTGCAGGACAGTAAACCTTACTTACAGACTCCTGATGAGGCTACATGCTTGTTCCAAGACCAAGGCTAAAAAGCTCCGCCCCTAAGATTCCAAGCACTTAGGGCTGGTTCATCTATACAGTCACATGGTCCCAATAACAGTAAGAAATGGTTTAACTTACAGTCTGATTTCAGTTATTGGAGGTGTAAGTCAAATGGGTATAGAAGGAAATTTGAGTTAAGAAATTATATTATAAGTAACTGTTCATTGGACCTTTATTATCTTTAACATAACTGACTATTTAAGATGGTTATTAGTACTCATGTTCTCTGATTTTTGGTACAGTAAATTTCTTTTGTTTTAAACTGTTAACTTTGCAACCTCATTGTTTTAATAAATATCTGAGTTTTGGATTTTAAAAAGAATATAAATATTTTACTGGTCTCTACCGAGATCATAACAATATTGACTTTTAGATGGCACTTAACAGGGTTCCACATAAGAGACTGCTTAGCTAAAATTAAAACCCATAGATTTAATGGCAAATTATTGGTTTAGTTAGGAAATTGGTTAGGAGATAGAAGACAAAGTACGGACAACTGGTGCATACTTGAATCAGAAGGAAGTAGCTAGTGGTGTCCCAGAAGGATCTATGTTGGGCTCTCAGCTATTTGCTATTTTATTAGTGACCTAGATGACATAAAAGAGAGTCATATATCGAAGTTTTCCAATCATCAAAAGACTTGTGGCATAGTAACTGGTGCAGGAAAGAGTATAACAATACAAAAAGACATTAATAGGCTAAGTGAATGGGCAAAACTGTAGCAGATAGATTTTAGCATGGGTAAGTATGAGGTCATCCATTTTGGACCAGAAAATGATTGATCCAATTATTTTTGAAATTGAGAAATGCTCTGAACAGTGGAGGCACAAAGAGATTTAGGGACCCACATGCACAAGATACTAAAATGTAGTGGTCAAGTAAAAAAATTAAAAAGACTATGTTAAAAATTAAAAAGAATGTTAGCTTTTTGTATCTGGACAGCTAGAATATAAAAAAGAGAAAGGTTTGCTACAGCTGTAGAATAACTAGAATATATCTGGAATGCTGTGTACAGTTCTAGGTACAGCACCTTAAAAAGGATATTTTGGCCCAGGAAGAGGTGCGGCATAAATATACTTGAATGTTTCCAGGGTTCCAAGGATTAAAGTATGAGGAGAGATAATATAAGGTAGACTTTAATTCCCTGGAATATAGAATGTTAAGGTGTGATTTGATGAAGGTTTTTAGGCAGTTGATATGAATTAGTAAGGTAGCTGGAGAGAATTTTGCCCTTTTGGTGGAAGAGAATAGGGCAGGGGGACATAAACTTAAATCTAGAGCCAGGCTAGTCAGAAGAGAAGCAAGAAAATAATTCTTCACAGAAAGAATGGAAGAACTGTGGAAGTCTCTTTCACAAAAAGCAATAAATGATAATGAATTAATACATTTAAATCCTGAGATGATAACTTTTTACCAGTCAAGGATGTTAAGGGACACGGAGCCAAAGCAGTTTGATGGTGTTAGGGTACAAATTAGCCATTGAACAGTGGAACAGGCTTGAGGGATTAAATAACCTACTCCTGTTCCTTTGTTTCTACAATATCTTATGTTGACTCTGTGGATATTTGTTTTATTGTTATTATTTTTTGCTTTTCTCTGTAGAAAGAAGACGTTCATGTTCAAAATCAGTTAAACTAAGTAAGCTGACCTGAATAAGTCTCATTTTTCACTATCAAATCGAAAATAACAAATTTGGACTTGTTTAATTTTCCATTTGTTTTTGCCTAGTTCTTTTTCCTTCTGTATTAATTGAGAAAAGCTTCAGTGAGCACGCAATTTTGCTGCTTCATTATAATATAGGGAGGCTTAGGCACAAATAAGTGGTGTATGTTTTGAAGCAACCATCATTGGAAAGAATAGTAAATTGAAGTTCACTGCTGTTCCACTCCATATGGATATTTAATGAAAATGCTATTAAGTTTTCTACTCATAATGGAAATGTAATAGAATAATTCAAAACTCAACCGCAGTATGACATGGAAGAAAGTCCCACAGATTTTGTTTTTTCCCCTTTGTTTACCAATTTTTTCTGAGTCCTAGAAGAACATGAACAAAGCTTGATGTGACAGGATATTCATTTAAATGCTCCTTAAAACCCAAATCGTTGACTAAACTTTTATTTTGATTATTTGTCCCTATATTTCCTTGTATGGCTCGGTGTCAAATTTTATCTGATATTACTCCTGTGAAGCGCCTTGGGATGTTTCATGACATTGAAGGAGCTATATAAATACAAATTGTTGTTGTTGTAGATAAGTAAGTGTGTCTAGTATGACACAAACAAAAATATCCAGTAGTTCCAGATAATTGAGTAACTTTCATAAATACATTTGACCCAGAATTTTCTGGAGTGAGGCATCATGTGCACAAATTAAATATTCTTCCTCATCATTTAACTCAAAAATTATTCTGTACCGCAAGTTACAGAAAGTGAAGCTAGTAATGGCATGGAGAGGGTAACAGGGCATTTGAAATCTTGGTGAATTATGGGACCAACAATCTAGCTCCATACCCAAAGAGATTTAAGGATACGCAAAGAAACAAAGGAATGCAAGAAATAAAAACAGAAGATGTTGCAATTACTTATCAGGTTGGTGGGAGAGATAAATAGATTTAACGTTTCAAGTCAATGACCTTTAATGAGAACTGGGGAAGAAATCAGGTGAATTAGAGCCAAATTAACTACAAAAAGAAAAATAGAGAGGGAACTAAAGATTGCATGAAGACAGAAAGGAAAAAAAAGACAGAAATAAAAAGTAAGAAAAACATTCAAAATGTAATGATTTAAAAGTCTCTCGGAATAATTTACCACCTGCAGTTTCAATTCTTCGCCTCCTGGACTGGAGAGGTTGAGTGGCAATGCAAGAATATGATTCTTTTCATTAAAATGAGCCTTATGCAGTTAACTACCAGCCGTAACTTTCTGTGGCTATTTAATTCACTTTTAATATGCAAATGTAGCAACTCCTCAAAACTCATGGGTCAGAATTTTGCCCTTGGTGTGCGGGCTTGGCGGGGGTGGGCAGGGGCGGTCAGGAAGCTGATCGCCACCTGCAATCGACAGCGCACCAATTAAGGCCCGTCCAGCGTGATATGCGAGCGGCAGCACTGAGCACTGCCTGTACAGGCAGGGGGAGAAGGATGAGCAGGCCGAGCGCATAGCTCACGTATGCCGTGAAAGAGCGCTGAATAATCTCCCTGAGAAGAATATATTGAACAAATTATTGAACATCAGAAAAATTTAATAAAACAAGTTTCCTCATGTGACAGGGACATAGTTTTAATTAAACATAAAGTTTTTATTTTATTTATATGGATGAGGTTTCCAAAAAAAATGCAAAGGCCGCTTTGCCTTTTCACCCACCCACCATCCATTAGGTTGAATGGGCAGTGATAAATTAAACTCACTTGATTACTTAATGGCCTCAACAGGCCTTTTAATTGTCGGAGGGCGCGCTGCTGCTCCGGCGCACACCCAACGACTGAACTATCGCACGACTGTGTGTTAACGTCAGCACGCTCGACCGACATCAACACACATCATTTCATGCTCAGTCAGGTCGGGCTTGCGCACGCCCACCAAGCATGATTTTCTGCCCATGGGGAGGTTGACAGTGAGCCGTCATTTTCCAAGGCTAATGGTGAAGCAGTACAAATTCAGATGCAATTGATGGCAATTCATAATTTACAGGCTATTTCTTCCTTGACACAAATTGCTGGATTATTTACACTTTGATGACAAATTAAACTCAAAGTTATTTTGCATCAGCTGATGTGTAAGGTGAACTTAGATGGAAATGTAGAAAATACTGTGAATCTGTGCGGATTTTAGCAAAAATTAGTTAAAGACTTTATCAAAATGGAACGATAAGCCCAGTGCCAAAAACAAGGTAGTGGAAAAACTAGAGATCATTAGAACACATTGTGCAACCCTGAAGAGAAACTTTTCTTGCTTTAATACAATGGTTTATTCCCCTTTTCACAAATGTGACACCAATTTTAGATACTATCATGGGGAAGAAATTTGTTGAGATAGAGCTTCCAGTGGCACTTTGTAGACTTATGTTGATTCCCCAGGGGTAGGCAACACTACATGTTGCTACCTGCACAGCCTAAGTGGTGTTCTTCAATGTTATCAACAAAGAAACCTGCCAGAAGTGGCGCTATGCAAATGAATTTCTCCACCGCCCCCAATAATTTTAAAAGTGCAACCAGTTTGCATGCCCTAGTTTTTTTTCATATATATTTATGTGCTGAGGCAAGGTAACTATTCAAAGCTCCCTTCAGCACTAAATTAGTAAGTACCTTTAATTGAATTGAGAGACACTGAAGATTCCTCAAACTGACAAACAGCTGCCATTTCCCACCACCTGCTTAGACTTCATAAAGCAGATAACTCACAGAATTCTTTCTGCAGAACAAAATTGGCCAGAACATTAAACAGTCAGGCATTACTGACTCTGCTTCATCTTTTCTTGGATAAAAATAGCAAAGAAAGAATAATATATTATACATTCATTGTGGTGTATTTAAAATTGCTTTGTGCATTTTGTCCACTTGGGATGCCTTACAATATTCTTCACTCACACCATACTTTTCAATACGAGGGATTCAACTTTGGAGTCAATTCAGCAGCTGAGGTATTGCAACACATGATTCAGTATGCACTTCAAGGATTGAAGGCCCACCGAACATCAATGATAATATTCTCATCTACAGTTGCACTGAAAGTGACCTTGAGACATGCCACCTTGCATGCCTACAGTGCCTTAAAGAATGTAACCTCAGCTTGAACAAAGCCAAGTACTTGTTCAATGAAAGCAGAATTGAATTCTTTAGTTATGTGTTCAGTGGTGAAGGAGTATCACCTGTTCCAAATTGAAACCATTGCAAATGCTGTGGATCCTATAAATGTAAAAGGAAGTCCGGGGTCTGCTAGGACTCATCATGTACTGCAGTCACTTCATGTCAGGAAGAAAGTAGAGTAATAGTGGGGTCTGTGTCTATGGGTCTGTGTGTGTGGGACTTAACTGAATTAAAGGCAGTTGGTCTGAAGGCTTTGATGTAACAGAAGATAAGGTAGGTCTGAAATGTTAAGTAGGTAAACATAGGTGAAGTTTTAGAATGTGAGGTGTATAGGGAACATTTGCATTTTTAAATAAACCATACTAGCTTGAATTTAAAAGAGGGGGTGAAATGTTTCACTTAGCCAGGGGAAGTTAAGAAAAAATGGGCAGAATTTTGCCGTCGGCAAGCAGGGGGCAGAGCCCGCTTGCCGATGCATAAAATGACATGGGATGGCATTAGGTGGAAGCCCCCGACATCACCCCGCCCTTTTAAACTTTCAGGAAGGCGGGAGCACAGCAAAATCAGCTGCGGGCCCGCCGACCTGTCAATGGCCATTTGAGGCCATTGACAGGATCACTTAACCAATTAAAGGACCTGCCCGTCCAACTGTAAGGTTGACGGGTCGGCCAGGAGCCCCGGCCACAAATAGAGAAAACATGAAACCTCATCCAGCGCCAGGATGTGGTTTCATGTGAGGTTTTAAAAATTGTAATAAAGTTGTACTGTAAATTATAAACATATCCCAACTCATGTGACATTGTCATATGAGGGCACATGTAAGGGATTTTTCTTTTCTCTATTTTTAATATTTTTAAAACTCGTAGCGATCACCCTGAGGCTGCACTTAGCCTCAGGAGATGTGTGCTCTTTTGTACGTGAAAGAGCACAGTCTTGCTTTTAGGGATCCCCCCCGCCTGCACAGGGAGCACATAGCGCTCCCCAGCAGATGTCACTCTGGGCGGGCCTTAATTGGTCTGCCCACGTAAAATGGCTGGGTAGCCCGCTTCACTGGCAGGGATCAGGTCGGGCCCGCCCACCCGACCGGCAGAAAGTTCTGCCCAATGTATTTATTTTTCCCAAAGATTACTGGTAAAATTGGTACTATGATAGATTTTTATTATTAGACAGATAAAGTCCAAAGACATAGTGAAACAATGAAAATTTGGATTCAAAGGGGGAAATTTGCATAATGGAGAGAAGGCTGTGTGCCAAGGAAAGCATCCTAAGATCTAACAACGTGAAAAGCCTCTAACCTCTAAGCCTCAGACTGTAGTCTGCAAGAACTCAAGTTAAGAAAATTCATTTTGAATTCGATTGTTCAGGGTATCATGTTACTTTGCCCAGGTCTTTTAAAATCTGTGTGTTTTACTGTTGCTTTAATGGAGGTATAACTGGGGGTTAGATTAACTAAGGGAGCTAGGAGTTATCATATTAGTAATTTATAAACCTATGTACGTGCTTAAAATATTTTTTCTATTTAATAAAGGTTTAATTTAGTTTTGTATGAAACCTATAAGACTCAGTGGTCTTACTACTACTGAATTAAAAGTATACATCTCAAAATATATACAAATTGCAAAACAGTTGTGGCAGTTGTTTCAAGTTTCCCTTTGGGATTTGAACAGCTCAGCATTTACCATCAGCTGCGCCATAACACTTCATTCCTGATCTTGCTACGTAATCTGCTCCCTATATGATCTCTCAAAAGAGACCACTAAGTGGGAGTAGACTAAATCACACAAACAGGCTGTACACCAGATCAAATGACAGGAGCACAAATGCTTATTTTGACCCTGAGAAAACCACCTCATGGATGCAAGCCCAGTTGGCTTAGGTACAATTCTCATGCAGAAAGTCAGGACAGGTAACCCATCAATCATTGTGATGATAAGTAGATCACTAACATCTGTAGAGCTTTGTTATTTGCAAGCAGAGGGAGAAGCACTCTCAGTCACATGGGATATTTTAAGCTTTCATCTCTTCATGCATGGAAGTGAGTTTTAAGTAATTTGTGAGGTTATATTTTTATTGTTTGTTTTACAGAACATGTGCTACAGCATCACAGTTAAACTATCAGCTGAAGAAAGCTGTCACCACACAGATAGACAGTCACTGATTTGAAATAATTTGCTTTAAGCCCCTCACCCTACCCACTCACCCCCTGCCCCTCACTCCCTCACCCCCTAACCTCCCCCTCTCAATCATTACCCACTTTATGAACATGACTCATAAGCCCTTTTGTAAGAATGGGAAGCCTTTGAATTACCTATAAAATCCTGGATTTTTACCAAGTCAGGTTGACCCTGAGCCCTTTAAAAATGATGGGTGGGTCCCAATTCCAGGATTCCCAATTCCCGGGCGGTTTAACTTCCAGGAGTGCCTTTCAATGGTGCAGGCTAGTTTCTGTCAAAACCCCACATCCGGCATTCCTGACCTGGCCAGTTCCATTGCAGGGATAGGCATTTCCTCCCCTCCACAATTTTCATGGTGGCAGGCCAGGGTTTTAAAAAGCCAAGGGCCAGGATTTCCCGGTCGGTGAGCGGGAGGGGCTGTGGGGCCCGCTTGCTGATGCGTAAAATGATGCGGGATGATGTCAGGCAGAACTCTTGACATCACCCCGCCTCATTTCAATTTTCAGGTGGACGGTGGCTCAGCCGAATCAGCTGTGTGCCCGCCAACCTGTCAATGTCCAATTGAGGCCATTGACAAAGTAATTAATGTAATTAGTGGACCTGCCCATCCAACCTTAAGGTTGGCGGGCAGGCCGGGAGCTCTGGCGGGCATTGGAAAAAGCATGAAACCTCATCCATGGGTAGGATGAGGTTTCATGTAGGTTTTTAAAAATTTAATAAAAGTGTAACTAAAAGTGAAGGACATGTCCCAACTCATGTGACAGTGTCACATAAGGGGACATGTCAGGGATTTTTCTTTCCCTGTTTTTAACATTTTCTAATGTGGAGCCGATCTCCCTGAGGCAGCACTTAGCCTCAGGGAGTTGAGTGTACTCTCTTATGCACATGTGTGAAAGAGTACAGTCTCGGCTCAGGGAACCCCCCACCCGCACAGGGTGCTCATAGTGCTTCCTTGCGGACATCATGCTGGGCGAGCCTTAGTTGGCCCACCCACAAAAAATGGCAGCCCCCAACCCCCCGATCGGGGGTGCCAATCGGAGGCACACCTCCATGCGCCCGCTCCTGAACTCCCCTCCCCCACCGATGGGGGAAATTTCTGCCCTTGGTTCATGGCCCCTTAGAGGAATCATGAGCCATCGTCTGCATATGGCAAGATCTGGCACATTTTTTAAAAGGCAAATTCAGAAGACCCCACTCATGCCACCTATGCCAAGCTCTGCCGATCCACCCACCCCCTATGTCCCCTCATGCTCCCTATGCTAAGATCTGGCATTTGCATGCCCATTGATTCACTGTACACTTTCTAGAACCAATGAATACCATTGCACATAGTGATAGGTGTAGGAAAAAGCTTTGAAAAAATGTAATCCATTGATAACTTTTCCTATGCTTGAAAAAAAAAGCCTGGAGTGCAAGCTAATAAAAGTGCCAATCATTCAGACTCTTGGAAGTTTCAAAAACCACAAACCCTTGAAACCACTTAACTTGTGTCAACAAACATTGTGAAATTGGCTGCTGAGATCAGAGATCCTGAGCTGCCAATCCAACAATGTTTTCCCTTGGCTACAGGTGTTCACGTAATGAAATAACTGTCTGGGCTCTCAGCCAAGCCCTTGCATTTGGAGCCTGGCATAGGGGCATATGGGGATATATAGAGTGGGTGGAAGATCAGAGTTTGGCATAGTCGGCATGAGGGGACATAGGGGTGGGTCAAAGGGCAGAGCTTGGTATGAGGATATGAGAGGACATATGGAGTGGGTGGAAGTGCATGGCTTGGCATAGTGAGCATGGGGGATATAGGGGGTGGGCGGAAGGAAAGCACTTGGCATTGGGGGCATGAGGGGACATATGGAGTGGATGGAATAGCAGATCTTGGCATAGCAGGCATGAGGGGACATAGGGGATGGGTGGAATGGCAGAACTTGGCATAGGGGACATGAGGTGCCGGAGGGGTGGGTGAAAAGGCAAATCTTGCCATGGAGGGCATGAGGGTACATGGGAGTGGGCAGGCAGCATGAGGTGGCATGGATGGGGCGTGGGGAGTATTTGGAGAGTGCAGGGAGTGTGAAGGGCGAGGGATGGAGGGCTTTTGTGTTTTTTTCTCACTGGGACAAAGTCTCATGACATTGAGGCAAGCCTGTTAAACAACCTGCCTCCTTAATGGGCAGCCATTTTGGGTGCCTCCACACTTCTTCCAGGATCAGCTGACTGGCTCCAGTCTGCATCCGGCTCCCAGGAATGAAGATCCTGCCTTTGCAGGCACTTTCCCCTGAGGCTGGTGGGCTGAGCTGGGAACCTTTCCAACTCCCCCTACCTGCCTCAAGGATCAAAGTCCAGGCCTACAAATCAGCTGTGTAAACAAAGTCAAGCATTTGTAAAACATTTGGGCAGATGGATTGCATCCAAGAGCCAATAAAACCCTTCAAGTAAAGAAACTGACCTCAGAACTGCTATTGGAGCAGATATCTGTGGTAAAAACATTAAGTTAATGGGAAAATATTAAATATTTACACCCTTTCAATAGTGTGAAATGTATTGCACCTTTCTATCCATTAACTGAATTTTTGTTTAACTCATTGGAAGACTTTTCCACATGTACGATGTTGATCTTTTACTTGACAGCTTGCCAGTTGGCTAAAATAACAATTTGGCAAACATATTATCTCAGGGGTAGTTACCTCTTCCAATCACAGTACTATCAGGAATCACCTTACTGAACTCAAGTGCAACTTATGCTACAACATTTCATGATGAACTGTCAAAGAAACAAAACCATTTTGCTTACTTTTTAAACTCTTCCCAATCCATGGTTCATGCCTCCGTGCAGTTGGTGCAAAACCTCACAGCTGCTATAGTCTGACTGCCCCCATACGAATTCAAAAACTGACCTGAAATAGGATCTCAATGAGCCCGCAGCACGCTCTGTTACCTCCTTAATAGGAGCAGATGTGTTCCAGGGCCTGATCCCTCTCCTGCCCTTGTGAAAATGGCTGATGGTGGAAATGAAAGCAGGACCTCCAGCAAAACTAGGACCATAAAAGTTCAGCCTTAGGTATTTCGTGATGGCAGGCACTTTTATTGACCCTTGACCTTTAGCTAAACAGTAGAGAGCTCAACTTTCCGCAGTAAATGAATAATAATTTGGGAAGAATGCAATAGGTGCAGCAGGAGTTCTAGACCTATGCACAGCCATCTTCCAAACACAGTAGAGTACACCCTTCCTGGTTAAGGTTGCAAAAGTATTGCGTTAGCTGAGCTTAATATCTTTCGGGCATACCTGCATTTTAGTCTTCTCTATGAATTGTCTTATTTATATGGATACTGTTGCATTGAGATGCTATTCACAATATGTGCATGGTCCTTAAGAGTCCTGATGAAATTAAAGGAAATATCCTTTTTTTAAATTCTTTTTTGGGACGTGGCTGTCACTGGCCAGGCCAGCAATTTTTATTGCCCATCTATAATTGCCCTTGAGAAGGTGGTGGTGAGCTGCCTTCTTGAACGACCATAGTCCACGTGGTGTGGGTACACCCAGAGTGCTGATATGGAGGGAGTTCCTGGATTTTGACCCAGCAACAGTGAAGGAACAGCTATATAGTTCCAAGTCAGAGTGCTGAGTGGCTTGGAGGGGAACTTTCAGGTGATGGTGTTCCCATGCATCTGCTGTCCTTGTCCTTCTAAGTCGTAGAGGTTGCAGTTTTGGAAGGTGCTGTCGAAGGTGCCTTAGTGAGTTGCCCCAGCTCTCAGTGCATTACTGCCAACATGCATGTAAGTTCCCAAAAGTTTCTCGTCAGTCTGTAACCTTATACTTGAAGTAAAAATGTGCAGTCACTTCAAATTCATTTGTTTGTGGTTTGCAGAATATAATTTGGTACTTTGCATTTCCACAGGAACTCTTTTCTATTCATGAAATAGTTTTGGTCACAAGGAAAGGAAGCTGAACACAAAGAATACAGAGACATTAGTCAAATATGATAACCTACCATGCAACAGATCATTAAATGAAAATTAGAGGCAGGGCTAAGGGAAAGTACTTACAACAGCAGCTAGATTTTCAATTTCAAATATAACTTGGCTTTTGGAATGACCATTTATCCTTGAGTCGCAGAGAGAAACTTGTCTTGAAGTCAGACTAATCTGAATTTAGATCTGTTTAATTTATGTTAAAACATGTTACAACGATTATTCCCTCATAGAAGTATAGTTTATGTTTTAGAGTTTGAAGAAAGTAACTTTTTGCACTTGGCTTATTTGCAAATATAAGTCAACTACACAATCTAGTTAGTTAATTTTACTGGTATACCATTTATTATTCACAAGAGTATTTTTGAGATCAAAAGTGTCTGTTTTTGATATGCATGGCTTACAAATGTTAATGAAATATTATTAGCATAACTGATTGGTGATAATACAACTTTTCTGATTTTTGTTTCATGAATCAGTCATCACTAGTGAAACCTGAGAGGACTTAACTTTCAGATATTTGTTCTAAAAATGTCTAATATTATTTTCCTTCAGGTCAAAGTTGTTGTGTTATGGGTATTGACCAATGAGAAATTTGTGAGTGAAGTGATATAGTGCACATGCAGCCAAATACATAATACCATCGACTGATAAATAATATATTTACAATACATCCATAAAAATTGATTATTTTATTTCTAGAAACTCTGTACCTTCAGGAGAGAAAAATGTAATAATTTGCAGGGTATAATCAGCTGCAATGTTGGTTGTTCCTGAAAAGGCAACATATCTGGTGCTAGCTGACCAAATCTGGTTTTATACAGATACTAAATAATTCATTGTGCGAAGGAAGATGTCTGATTTCATGTCTATAGGCATTAAGATTTCACACATATTACTTGTTACTGCACCATTACGAGTGATCTATGTGTGCAGGGAAGAGGGATATAGGCAATTACTGTGCAGTACAGTTTCTAGTAAATAAATTTTGTTCAATAACAAATGAGTATGTATGGGTTATATTCGAATGCTTGTTTCTGAAAACAGTCATTTTCAAGAATTTGTTACAGCATTTTAAACACGGCCTTGGCTATTGCAGTTTATATGCATGGGCATGACCAGGTCAGGCACTTAAGCCAGTCCTTTATGCTGGTTTCTGGTTTCACTGCCACAGTTGTTTTCATGGGTATAGTGGAATCACTGTTGCCTTTCACTAAGCTATTCTATAGCCTGCTAGTCTATGTACTTGATCACTTGATTCCCTACCAGACATTTACCAGACATTTACCATTCAAAATTCATCTTTCTATGTAATTCTTTAATCTAGAAAGGGGTTGCTCAATGAAATAATCACAAAATCAGCGAATTGTTATGGTGCAGTAGGAGGTCATTTGGCCCATTGCACTGGCTCTCTGAAAGAACAACTCACCTTGTACCATTCCCCTGCCTTTTCCCCATAATCCTGCACATTCTTCCTTTTCAGATAACAATCTAATTCCTTCTTGAATGCTTCAATTGAACCTGCTTCCACCAAATTATCAGGCAGTGCATTCTAAATCCTAATCACATGCTGCATAAAAAAGTTTCTCCTCATATCACTTTTGCAACTTTTATTAATTACTTTAAATCTGTGCCCTTTCATTCTCTATCTTTCACTAGTGGGAACAGTTTCTCCCTATCTACTCTGTCCAGACGTCCCCCCCCCCCAAGATTTCGAATACCTCTATCAAATCTCGACTCTGCTTTCTTTTCTATAAGAAAACAGTCCTATCTTGTCCAATCTATCTTCATAACTGAAGTTCCTCATCCCTGGAACCAGTCTCAAGGATCTTTTCTGCACCCTTTCCAACACCTTCACATCCTTTCTAAAGCGCGGCACCCAGAGCTGGACGCAATTCTCTAGCTGAGGCCAAGTAATATAAGAAAGTGAGCTCTTTCATAATGAAGAAGGGTATAATTAATGTTTCTACATGTAGAATTATATTAAAGATATAATGACAATCAAAGAGCTTTTCTGGAAGCTAGATACTTACTAAATATGACAATTTTGGTAAACTTAATAATTTGCTATAATTTGGATTTTAGCCTGATTTAGAGGTGGAGGCTTTCACCTCTGAATTGGAACATTCCCACTCCAGAGACTTGAGCACACAATCTAGGCTATCACTCAATTGCAGTACAGAGGAACTGTTACATTGTCAAAGGTGCCATCTTTTAGATGAGACATTAAGTCAAGGCCCTTTCTGCCCTCCCAGTGAATGTAAAAGATCCCATGGTTCTATTCAAAGGAGAGCAACTGAGAGTTCTTCCTGGTTTCCTGGCCAATATTTATCCCTCTACTAACACTTAAAAATAGATAATGTGGTTATTTATTTCCTTAGTTTCTGTGGCGTCATGCTGTGTGCAAATTGGCTGCTCCATTTCCCTATTTTACAGCAATGGCTATACATATTTGTAAAGCCCCACGGGATGAGCTGAAATCATGGAGGGTGTGTTAAGAAATAGAGATAGTTTAAATAAGTTATATTTGTATTTGTGGGTGTTAGAAATGAGTTTTAGCTTTAAAACTTAAGTTTGATTTGTATTTCTATATCGGTGTTAAGGTCAAATTGAGTTTTAGTTTCACTTTATAAGATGCTTGCATTTCTAATGAAAGTTTTATAATTGTTGCAGTTAAGTTAAACAAACAAAAGTAGAAAAAAACAGTGCTGTTGCCTAGCAACAGGGGTCCAGAGAAGCAGGTCCCTCCCACAGACACACACAGAAAGAGCTAGAAAAACAGTTTTGAGTTCAGTTCTAAAGACAGCTGCCAGGCAGAAGCAACCTAGAAGGGGCAGATAGACAGTTCCAAGCTAAAATTGGTTGAAAGTAGCTGCCATAGAGAGACTGAAGCAAAAAGAACAGATAGCCAGTCCCAAGCTAAAGAAGAAAGTCCCAAAAAGATCTAGGGGAGTGAAACAGGAGGAAGTCTCAAGCAGACCGTTTAGTCAAAGGAAGGACAGGAACCTGGAAAAGGTCCTGTCAAGTGACGTTATGAGTGAGGGGCAGAGAAAAAGGCTCCAAGCTTCGGATTTAAAGAGACAAAAGGTGCAGAAATCAGATTTAGAGCGAGAACAGCTTGCAAGAGGCAAGAAAGTTCAAAGAGACAATTAAAGGTCTAACATTTTGCTATGAGCGTGTGAAGCAGTGATACTGTTGACAGATGAGAGAGACTGCATGGAAGACAACTTGAATGATGTGCTGACCCACGGAAGAGGAACATCAGAAGGAGAGTTTGAAACTCTGCAGGTGAACACTTGAAGGAAGGAGTCTGAGAGAAAGCATCAGTTAGGGAAAAGAGTCCAAGGTGAGGTCTTGGAGAGTGTAGATTGGAAACCCTCATGTGAAAGATGGGATGCAGTGAGACTGGTTGGCTCACAGTGTGAAAGC
Source organism: Carcharodon carcharias (assembly GCF_017639515.1). NCBI lineage: Eukaryota > Metazoa > Chordata > Chondrichthyes > Lamniformes > Lamnidae > Carcharodon > Carcharodon carcharias. Next base: position 107,497,283 of record NC_054477.1, read on the forward strand.
ATCCGGGGGGAGTTGAGGACAGATTCATAGCATCTGTCTGTGGTGGCATCTGTCACCTGGTTTCAGAATGTGATGTGTCTGACCACAGAGTGCCTATTGGTTTGCATGGACTGTGTAATTACAGTGAACATTAGAGTATAAGATAACTTTTGTAACTTGCGTTATCCTTACAAATCTGTATACATCTGTAAAGGTGTAGTTGTGGGTGAAGGAGTATTGTCATATAGTTCATTTTTCCTTGTTTAATAAATGTTTTATGTTTTTGTTAAAAGTTAATTAGCTGACTCCACTATCTCTGTTCAGTAGCTACTCTCCATGTATCTAAACAAGCAAATAAAAGTTAGGATCTATCAAGCCGGGTTCCACCTGGGATCAGGCTTGTCCGGTAGTAACCTCAGCTGGGTATCATAACAGGTGTTATAAATATGAAAGGTTTTTCTCTCTCTGCCAAGCCAACTCAATGTAGGCAACTTGCTAGCTACTAACAATAGAACTATGCCATTGAATGTAGGATTAGCGTAACATTGATTTTTTTTTCTCTCAGTGTAGATCACGAGTAAACAGAGAAAAAATAGATAACAATGAAATCCAGTGCTCCTGTGATATTTCTTAATGGGCCAGAAAATGCAGGTTATGTATGCAAATGAATCCAGCATTCTGGGACTTTTGCTGATGTGACCTAGAAAAGTACAATGAAGTTAGATTTATCTTAAAATTGTTAACTCGCAGTGATGCAGAAAATATTTTGAATGTCAATTAGGTTGAGTCCCGCAATGAGATACAAGCCAACCCAACCAGAATAGATGTCAAGTTGTTAACTTATGTATGTCACATTTGTTTGGAACAATGGGATTAATAATAGTCAGCCCTAGAAACTTTTGGCCATTAAGATAGAATGATTTACACTGAGTAGGGAGTTTAGGTGAAAAGACAATACAGGTCTTCTACAAAGCAGTGGTGGGAGTTTGCTCAGAGTGAAAACTTTCAATGGCAGCATGTAGAACCAATCTTCATCATACAAAGTTGAAAGAGAGGTTAAAAGACTTTTGTCATTCTCTGCCTTACGAAGGCAATATGATACAATAAGTAACACAGAGAGATCTAAATCTAAGCGGTGAGCGCAGGTGAGTCAGGCACACACTTCAATATGGCATAATACATGCATATTGTTACAACCAATATTTAGTGCCAGTCAATTTAGGAATAGCTAATTTACATAGGAACAACAGAGGACCATTTAACCCATCAAGCCTGTTCCACCATTCAATTAAATCATTACTGATGTGTTCATTAACTCCATATTCCCACCTTCGATCCACATTCCATGCCTAATAAAAAATCTACCAATCTCCATTTTGAAGAATTCAATTCTCCCAGGATCCACATTCTTTTTGGGAGAGTGCTCTGAATTCCAATACGCTTTGTATGAAAAAGTTCTGGTTACTTTCACTCCTAGCTAGTCAAGCTCTAATTTTAAGATTATGCCCCCCTTGTTCTGGATTTATCCACAAAAGGAAATAGTTCCTCTGAATCTACCCTAAGGCCTTGATTAGATCATCCCTCAACCTTATAAATTCAAGGAAATACATGTTTGCTTTGTGTAACCTATTCTCATAATTTAACTCTCTAATCCCTGATATCATTCTAGAGAATATTTACTCCACTTCACCCAAATTCAATATATCTTTTCAGAAGTTCAATGATCAAACCTGAACACAGTACTCCAAATAAGACCTAATAAAACTGAAGCATCACTTTCAATTTCTAACCCCCTTGAGATAAAGGCCAACAATCCATTAGCCTTTTTGATTACTTTTTGTACCCATGCCGTAGTTTTTATTGATCTGTGTACATAGACACCTAAATCCCTTTAAGATAAAAAACAAAAAACTGCGGATGCTGGAAATCCAAAACAAGAACAATTCTGTTGAAGGGTCATGAGGACTCGAAATGTCAACTCTTTTCTTCTCCGCCGATGCTGCCAGACCTGCTGAGTTTTTCCACCTAAATCCCTTTGTTCCTCCAAAACTCCTTGGACAGAATTTTTCCCCCATTGGGGGGGGAAGTCGATGGGCTGGTGCATGGAGGCGTGCTTCTGATTGGCGCCCCTGATCGGAGATGCGGTGCCATTTTACGTGGGCGGGCCCAATGTCACCCCGCCCCATTTAAACGTTCAGGAAGGCAGGGGTACAGCAAAATCAGCTGCGTGCCCGCCGACTTGTCAATGGCCAATTGAGGCCATTGACAGGATCAATTAAGCAATTAAAGGACCTGCCCGTCCAACAATAAGATTGGCGGGCAGGCCAGGAGCCCTGGCGACAACTACAAAAAACCGAAACCTCATCCACCAGCGGGTTGAGGTTTCATGTAGGGTTTTAAAAATTTTAATAAAGTTGCTATGGAAATTATGAACATGTCCCAACTCATGTGACAGTGACATTGTCACATGAGAGGATATGTAAGGGACTTTTTTTTCTCTATTTTTAATATTGTTGAAAGTAGAGCCGATCTCCCTGAGGCAGCAATAGCCTCAGGGAGATGAGTGTGCTCTTGCATGCGAATGCGTGAAAGAACGCACTCTCGATCTTAGGCATTCCCCCAGTCCACACAGAGAGCGCATAGTGCTTCCCTGTGGATGTCACGCTGGGTGGGCCTTAATTGGCCCACCCACGTAAAATGGCGGTGTGGCCCCGATCACTGGCGGCAATCAGCTCTGCGCCTGCCTGTGATTGGGTCAGGTCCACCCGCCCGACGAATGGAAAATTCAGCCCCTAGGGTTTCAGCCTGTCATAGATACAGGGATTCATACTTTGTTATTTTATGCAATTAGCAGTCATTGAAAGAAATTTGTCTCACTGAAAAAACTACAAAATAAATCAGTCTGCATGTTTAAAATCAGCCTCGTCTCAGTACAGTATTTTTCAGTCTGCCTTCCAAAAGGAGAGGAGAATGCATATTACAGCATGTATGAAATCATAGCCCCGAGTATGTGCAAAACAATGTTGTATTGTTATAGCCCCAGGCTTGTTATACAGTGTAACTGGATGTTGGATGGGAAAAGTATACTGTTTACCCTCAGAGATCTGGAGCTGGATTTTCAAAGGTCTGCGGTGTCAGGACTTGGTCCATGTGGGCTTTGAAAATTGTGGTCCTGGAGGTTGTCTTGGATAGTTACAAACTTCCAAAGTGCTGGTGAGGGGCAGGGAGTGGGGAGCAAGTTCACCACCTATTAACAGCTCCTTAAGGGGCTTGTTAAGGGGCCTGTCCCCTTAATTCCCTTAATTGCATTTGTGAAGGCAATTCTCAACATTTTTCTGACAGGCCCACACAGTTTTGTGAAAGTTAGGGCATAGCTGTCGGGTTCACTGTGGGGCCCAATCAATTTCTTTCATTATGATCTCGGTAGAGACCAGTAACATTTTTATTTTTTTGGAAATCCAGAACCCCAGGTGCTTACTAGAAGAATGAAACCCTTAGGTTCACTGGTTAAACAAAAGTCTTTTAATACCAAAAAATCAAGGAGCATGAATGCTAATAATTATATCCTATCTTAACTAGTCAATTATGTAAAAGATGTTAAAAGTACAAAAACCAAACTTCTTCACTCAACTTTCCTTCTACACCCATTTGACTTACACCCTCAAAAAACTCAAGTCAGCTGCTCATCAGAAAACCACTTTGACTACCAATCAAAGATTCATATAAGGGTTAAGATTTCTTGGACGTTCCTCTCATTTCTGGTAATGTTGTCCTTTCAAATCTCCTTCAACTGTCCCAGAGTTGTAAACTCCCAGTTCAACATAGGCGTCGTTAGTATCTTAAGCGTAGCCACCTCAGGTCAGAACTCTCTTGGTTCTAACATTCTTCAACTCTGAACTCTTGTATATAGAAACTCTCTCCTCTCAGCTTGGCTATCCTAGAAGTCAAACTTACTGGTAGTAGCATCCTTTGGTTATCGAGGGATTAAACCCTTTTAACTAGCCCACAGAATTTCAATTGATTCCTACTTGAAAGAGATATTTCCTGCAGCTAGCTTGTTCTAACCTAAACTAAACTAAACTGACTGAAAGAGAACATCAGAAATCTAATCCCCCTGTAATTAACTTTTTGTTGACCCTTTTCCTATTGTTTATCTCCCAGGCAGCTTGGTCACATGATCAAATCCTTCAAGCCAGTTACTTCAGACAAGAAATAATTTTCCAGATAAACCTAGTTCTTAAAGGGACCATAATCCCAACATAAAAGATAGGCTTTTTCCCCAAAGCACATGGGCCATCACACTTTACAGTTGTCTTTGAAATAAACATGTGGGACAAACTAGTGCCAGGACAAATGCTGGTTCTAACCTTGTCATTGCAAGGTCATTGTCTGTCTTGCCCACATTCTGGCCTTACAAAGAGCTGTGAGCTCTAATTCCCAGGCGGCCCCCAACATGCCTGCCACCTGCCTTTGCTGCTGTCACAAGGCAGACAGCTTTCACTTCCTTGAGGGACTCGGCACCACTAATTTGGTACCAAGCATCCCTCCTGGCCAACCCCACATTGAAAATATGACGTGTGGCCACTTATGGGAGGGGTCAGTGAAACTAAATTCAAGAGAATATTTACTGTGGTTCTGAAATTTGTAACACTAAAACTTGGTGAAGCATAAGCACTTTTCCAAAGGTGGTCAATAATGGAAGAGGGCAGGTAGCTATGACAGGATGGGATGAATATTGACTTTTCACAAGAGTGTTAAATAGGTGATAACAAGTCAGCAGCCCATTTATATTGCATAAATTAAATGAAAATAACAATCAGAGGAGACGTAAAACAAGCTGCCAAATCGCGATCACCTATTTTACATTATCGCATAAAGTCAAGATCTACTCCATTAATACCTGGTATTAAATGGGAACTTTCCTAATGTATCTAATTGGTATGATATTGGACCTCTTCCAATGTAAGTCATTAAAAAGAGGAGAGGTATTTAACACAAGATGAAACCTGATGACCCATTAATATTCTCCCCATGTGGGTGATAGGTAAGTCAGATAATAGATGTTAAAACTTGAATTAAACAATCAACGCAGGTAATGGTAACAGGTATCTAACATAATATAAATGCTGTTACTATTTTAATTTTTTTTTCCAAAATAGGTCACAAAGCAAGAGTGATAGCTAACGTAATTAAAACCCATCACTACATAGTACCCTTGCTTTAATTGCACCTCCAGACATCTGATCACAGAGCAGCACTGCCAATAGCTGTGCAGAAGTCCATGGTCTGAAGATTTTGACCTTACTAAACTAAGAAGAAGGGACAAATAGAAAAATAAATCTTGCATTTTACCTATTTTAAAATACTATCAGGGTATCAGATTTGTTATAGGGCTCTGTAACAAGTTCCACATTATTTGGAAATTTTGATTTTAGGTAGGAATTAATGTTATTGTGCAAACACTTAAAAGATTTTCATCAAAATAATTTCAATACTATTTTTATGTAGACATTAACCAATTTAATATAGACATGTAATGCTTTTATTGTTTGGGTGTGTTAATTGTTCAACTCCTTACAATCCTTACAAATTACTAATAAAGTAAAATAGCAATCCTGTTAGATTTGACAGACAATGTGGAAACCTCTAGGGTGGAATTTTCTGCTCTCACCAGTGGTGGGAATCGTGACAGGCAGGGGCACTAAATTTGGCATGATGGCAAAAGTCAGTTTCTCGCCGGCGGGAAACTACTTTGGAATTTTGGTCTCCCGACTTTGGTGGCGGGTTAAAGGCAGCTCGGGTTTCCTGCTGATCCATGCCGGGAACCACATTTGCATTGATTTACATCTCATGAATGTGCATTAAATGGCTAACTCACCAGAATCATGTTCTCCCTCCAAATTAAGTGCCCCGCCAGCAGATAATTAAAACGGTCTGATTCCTGACAGTGTATAAGTGGCACGTACCTGGCGAGCTTTAATTCATCAATGACTTTGAGGTACGTAGGTGCTGCTTTTCACCTACCTTTAAGACCATTGCTGCGAGATTTCAGAATCAGAAGCAGCGCCAAGGCTGGGCACGGGAGGCAGTACCAGCGGGAAGCAGGAAGATGGAGGCAGGACTGGGAGTGATGGTGGAATGTGGAAGAGATGGGGGAGGATGCAGCTGGGATGGGGGTTCAGGAACAAAATGGAAGACTGTCCTGTGGCAAGAGTTCCAAGGAGAAGTAAGAGACTGTCCGGGGGTTGAGGCCACACTGTCAGAGGCATATTGTGCAGACTGTCCTGGAGATGTATGGGCCATGTTAGAGGGCTCTGCATGGCACCCATGTCTTGGTCCCAGTCTTGGACAGGAGAAGGCTCTCTGGGCAGTGATGGTCATGCACAGTATGATCAGCAGAGGCATCTGCATTTAAGTCAGAAGCTGAAAAGCCACGGGAGGGTATTGGATGGCCTTATGATGGGGGCAGGGGGGGGATGCTGTCTGGAAAAATCAGGGTGCATGTGGCCCCGAGAAGAGGAGGGGGTCAGAACGACAAAGGGCATGGGGACATCAACACTAAATGGCTCAAGGGGAAGGACAGGAATCTGAACATGGATAATAATGGTTTCAAGGATAACGGGGGAGGCCAGATAATGCTAGGAGGAAGGGGAATTAGGATGGAGGGGGATGGAAGAGGCTTAATGGGTAATAAGGGGAGCTTTGAAGTTGGTCTCCTTCACAAATCTTTGCAACACCAATTTCGAATTTACCTTCCAATGACACAGTCTGAAGATCAAGTTAGCAAATAATCTGTTGAGGAGTAGCTCAGCACAGTAATTCTTGACCGATTGAAGGGGCACCCTATAATTGCCCTGCTCAAACCATGGAGAGCAGCTGAGTGCGGGACTCGAGAGTATAATGAACAATGAATGAGCTTGGTTCCTTTTCTAATAGCGTGCATTCAGGCGAGAATTTAATAGGTTAAGGTGTTGCGGTACACATGGTTCCAGTCGGCGTCTGATCCTCACAGAGTCATGTCAAAATGGATTCAGGCTCCAAAAATCAATAGCCACATCAACTGCACAGAAGCACCATGGGCCCTATAAGCATCCACATTCAAGTGCACAAAAGTCATTCAAGGCACCATGCTTGCAGTCAGGACAGAAGTGCAAGGACTGGGTATCCATAGTTGTTGTAAAGGCCGTTGGAGGACAACCAACATAAGCTGACTGTGGCTCCTAGGACTTGGGTCTTTTGAACCTAATGAACACCCTCATTGTGAATGTGCAGTCACATGTAAGGGGAAAGATCAACCACATGTCATCCTCCAGGGATGATATCAACCTGCAAGAGATGGCTTTGGTACGTGATGTGCAGATTAAACGAAAGTCAAGGGCTGGAGAATGCATAGCTGCGTTGTGTATGAAGGGAGACAAATCTACGGGAACTAACATTGATTGCCCATTGTTCAGTTCACAGGGACAAGGAGAAGTTGAGAATGCAGGCTGCAGGCAATGCTGCCTTCTTGATAGCTTTGATGCGAATGAGAAGAAGAAGGGCCTGTCACAGTTCATGGAACACCGTTGCCCTGAGGAACAAGTGCCAGCAGGGCTCTGCAATGACCAGATGCTGATAAGGGGGGACCAAAACCACCAAGAAATTTGGCACGACATAGGGTCTACAGAAGACATGGAGATGAGCGAAAGACAGTGCCGCAGCCACTTTGCTTGCCTAGAAATGTGGTAGTTCATATTGGTCACTTTCTCCATGAGGAACTCACACCACACAGACTGGGCACCTCTGTTGAATCACACATTTGGCGACATATAAATCCATAAGGGAAGTGACAGGTGCCCCTTTCAATAAAGCTCACCATCACGTGAAGTTCAGCATGGATGAAGCAAACCAGGCTGCCAAAGCTCTGTGATTCATTACAATCTCAGGCTTTCCACAAGTGCAGGACACCATAGGTTGTACACATGTAGCCTTGATAGTGCCCTGGCAGCAGCCTGGGAGTTTCATAAATAGAAAAGGATTTCATTCTCTAAACATCCAGCTAACCTGTGACCACAGAAAGCAGACCATGCATGCTCTTACATCTTGAGTCACTCACAGGTACCACAGATCCTTGAGGGACTTTGGCACTGAGAGGGTTGGACCCTGGATGATAAAGGATACCCCCTAAAGACATGGCTAATGACATCAGTTCATCATCTACAGAGTGCCTCTAAGGAGAAATACAAAGCTGCACATTCAGCCACAAGGTCCTTAATAGATACAGCTATTGGCCTCTTAAAGATGTATTTCAGGTGTTTGGACCCATCAGGTGATGCTCTCCAATACTTACCAGGGAAAGTGTCCCACATCATCATTGTTTGCTGCACCCTGCACAACCTAGTGCTGTGAAGGGGGACATTTTGCCACAGGGAGGCATGGAGGAGCTTCACATCTTCTCAGATAAGCAGGAAGTTGAAGGGGATGAATTTGAAGAGGGCATGAATTCAAATGAGCCACATGAGGATGCCATTGCAAGATGTGGAAGACATGCCCATGACAACCTCATAGTTACAAGATTCCAGGAGGAATAAGATTAAGACAAGCTAATATGAGCACAGGGCCCCTCCCTGACTCCTTGAGGAGTAGGGCACCTGGAGAGAAGTCGAAGTGCCCCACCCCCCCTCTCAACTAGCCACTGCTGGAACGCTCACATGGCTAGAGTTATGGAGTGCAGGTCTGAATGTGAATCTGGCAGAAACTGTGCATTCTGCTGGGCCTGGGTTTCCAAGGCAGCTGCCACCTTTCCCATGGAGATTTCAGTGCGCTCGTATGCCAGAACCACGAGATCAGATAGAATGTCGACAGACTCCTCCGTCCTTCGTTCCAGTCTGCTGACGGCCTCTGACAACCCTGGATGATGTTCCCCTGCTCGTCTCTGCATCTTCAACATTTCTCTCAGGGCCGATTGCAGAAGCTCATTATCAGACTCAGACTCTGCAGGGGCCTGGTCTCCAGCAATCTTCCAAGTGTCAGAGGCCTCGGCTGTCACTGCCTCCACCTGCTGTGACAGTGAGGTGATCATCAGATTGTGAATCCAAACCTAATCTAAACCTAGGACCCAGCAAGATGTGTGTATCGGTGCTGGTGGAGGGTGCAGGTAAACACAGTGACATATCTCCATCTGATGGGTCTTCAGCATCCTCTATTGAGGTGGTCTGGGAGCCAGGGCTGAGGCAGTTGCTGGAGGCCTTCCTCCGCCGTTTCTTTCTGGTGGTTGGAATAGAGAAAGGGGATAATTAGTGAATGACTAGGCAGGCTCCTACACAATAGGTCACTCACATTCATTGTCCTCATGCGGCTGATGTATACTGGATGGATACTAGTTGGCTTGTTGGGGGAGGCTGATCTCGCCTTCTGCACAGGAATGATATCTGTCCTCACCACCCAGCTCTGCAGCCTGCTCCGCATGGGAAGCGAATGCCTTCAGTTCCGGGATACCCCCTTGGGTCTTAGCCCTCTCATGCCATTTATGAGTGAGCTTTTGTCCTGCATAAAGGCAGATAGATTAACTGTGAGCACTATAGATAAAAGAGCAGTTCAGAAGCATGCGTGACTGTTGTGTGTTGAGTCCTCCCCAGTAAGGGATGAAGATGCCGTTTGTGCAGGATCTAACGAGATAAGGATCTTAAAGTGGCTTGCAGACATACAGTGCTGATGTCCCATCTACCAGTCCTGTGTGGCACCCTGTGGACTCTAACCCTTAGACTCCCTGATGCCCTTATGAGAGTGTGAGTTTGGAGTGAGGAGAAGGCACATCAGATCATTCATCCTTTTCCTGCAATGCAGGGCAGGCTTTTTTTGTTGGCCACAGTGCTGACCTCCTGGCGATCTCCTCCCAGGTCGGTGTGGTCGGGTCTGTGGACCTCCTGCTCCATTCCTCGGCAAGAGGACCTCCTGTCTTTCCTGTATGACCTAGAGGAGAATCCCCAAGGGAGTTTCGCTAAACTGTGGTGTGGAGGGTTTGGCTGTTTTCAGGGCCACTGCTTCACTGGCTGCCACAACACCCAGCCTGCAGTGACTGAATATGTGTACGGGTGCTATTTAAATATGGCAGCAGGACCTTTGACCCCATGAGATAATGGTGAGGTGGATGAATCACTGCTCACCCTGCTGCCAGATTCAACAAACTCCTCACTTATGCATAATTAATGAGCTGAAAAGGGGAAGATCTGGCATAAAGGTGCCCTGCTACCTAGTGGGAATCAGGCCGACTTTCCCACCCGCCACTGAACTTCGTCTACAGAAGGGAAAACCTTTGCTCATAGGGACCCATTATTTGCTAGTAGTGCTGAGCTTTTGCTTGACTTGTGGAAACCCAGGAGGGAATTTCAAAATCATAGCAAGATCATGGCATAGAACATCTCTATTAAATCATGTTGTGAACTGTTCCATTGGCCAGGATTTTTCGCTGAGCAGGGGGGTGCGCACCTGACCCCCTCGAGCATAGAATAATGCACGATGCAGCATGCAACTCACGCTGGGCAGGCCTTAATTGGCAGCCCAGCCCCGATCGCAGGCGGTGGGCGGTTTCCTGACCGCCCCCCCGCTGTCCCCCGCCAAACCCACCCGACAAGGGCAAAATTCTGCCGGTTGTATGCAATATAATTCATAATTATACAGCTAAATGTTTCTTGCTCTGACATACAATTTGTACTTTAATAATTTATCAAACGTAACATTCAAGGATGAAGAAAACAGAAATTGGTGGCAATGTTCTGGGACTAAAACTACTGAAATAATGTATTTTAATGTTATGCCTTCATTTTCATAGTCTGTACCGTGACTGATATTTGTAAATGTCTGCAATGCTCCAATCCTTATAGAGTGATGTCCTTTGCACAATCGTCCGCTTGATGAACTCAGAGTTGAGCTGTAAATATTGAAATATAACATCCTGAGCAATGAAATAATGTCAACTGACAAGGAACCAGGACTAATTTTCCAACAGAAAGCAGAAGATTTCAATTGTGACACTTCACAACCAAAAAGAGATGAACCATCGAGCATCTCAGGGCTAACACATTAAATTTAGATCTCTAATACAAGATCACCCGGAACTGTCAGGTGTTTGCATTAGTGTTTAATTCACTGTCACCCTGATAAAAAGTCATTGACCCTGAAACGTTAACTGTTTCTCTGTCCAGGGATGCTACCTGACCTGCTGAGTATTTCCAGCATTTTCTGTTTCTGTCAGGAAGCATTCCTATTCCATCCACCTTGGTGCTGAATTCATGTGACTGCTAATATGAGAATGAAAAACAGTCAAACTGCTCATTCCATTTGTTCATTTTTGGCTGCAATCCCATTCTTGATAACTGATTAAATCATGAGCACATTTAATTAATCATGATAAACTACAATAAGTCTGCAATTATTACATTAACAATTGCTATTGGTACCATATATGAATTTAAAGCATATATTATTTACATATAGTTAGATAAAGATATGTGTGTGTGAGTATATGTGCAATTACATTGATATGGGTTTATCATAAGCCAGAAACAAGAATTTAATTGTGGATTGTAGCAGTTGCCATGGCAGCAAGCTGCTGAAAACTCAGAGTGTGTCCAGAATCAGAATATTTGATTATGGAAGGTCAAAGAACACTATCAGACTATCTTTGACCCAATTTATGATGCATCTGAATAATGATATTATTTAATCAATGTTATTGGAATTAATGATGACACCAGTATGAACAGAGAGAGTTAGATTTGCATTGTAACTGTTGTCTGTGTGTTTAAGATTATTAACTAAAAGCCAAATGAAATTCAGAAACCATTCTGGATACAACAATTTCTACTTAAACTGCTGTGTATTTCAAATAAATAAGTACTGGAATTTAACATTTCAGTTGCCTCCTTGCCGACTGGTATGAAGAATTAATGGTTATTGCTTCTAAATAAAAAAAGAACTTTACCAAATTACTGGTTTGTTCATCATTGCAGTGCAAGTCCATTCTGATCTATTACCAGTGCTTCTTGTGATTTGAACACAATGAAGCTGTTTAAATTAATTCAATGCTCCAAATCTTTTTACTGCAGTCAAACAGGCAACATATACTGTTAATGTTCTAAAGAAAATATTATTGAAAAACAAATATGATTGTAGCAAAATGTGACTAATTTGATAAATCCGTACGATGTCCAACACAATCAATCAGCGATATTACATCTAGAATAATGGATGCCTTGGTGTGATTACAGGATTGTAATCTAATTGAGAGGCTCAAATGGTGCCATAAACTGCAAGATTGAAGCCTGAGTGATTTATAACCACCATCTAAACCTTCTTGTTAGGTTAGTGGCTGGAAATAACTCTTGGCCACTGCCTTCTGTTTTTCCACAATATAACTAATTCCAAAGGGTTGCTTTTTTCAGCTATGGGTCTGTTCTTGTGCTGCAAGCAGGTGTTGGCATGGGTGCTAGACTACTCTATATGGTTAATACCGACATCCCCACTGGAAAATTAATGATTGCAATATTATTAATGTGGCCTTAGGCAGAAATAGTTAGTAATTTATATCTCGTGGCCTTTGCATACGACAGCTCCGTGCTGCATCCAGTAATTGAAAGACCGCATACCACAGCAGATGTTTCATTCTCCAGGAGGGAAACCTAAACCTAAGAAGGTGGAAACCAAAAAATGTTTCTTCAAGGATCATTTAGTCATTATTCCAAATGAGTGCTCAAATTTTCAGATAGGAGTTCGAATATGATATGGGAAGTAGTTTTTTTTCTTTGATCTAGTCATTTGTTTTTCCCTTCCTCTCTTAGGTACATAGGAATTGCTAGATTATAAAAGCCCAGGACTCATTTAGTTCACCTTCTACCATCTTTGTAATCATATGATTCAATGAGAATGGAGCTGTTGCAATCAATCTCCACCAATTATTTTATAACAGATCCAGATATGAGACGAGGAAAACCCTTAGCTGAAGCTGTTGATTCAGAATGGCCTAAAGTTTCAGAAAGACCGGAGCCCTTCACTACCTCATTCAAAGAACCATTTTGGCAAGGCATCATAAATAAGACAAGCGTCTTCACCCAACAGGCTCACTCTCTAGCACTTGACACAGGTTAGGCAATTCTGAAAGATTATCCAGTCCTGGCCCATCCCCATGGAGCCTGGTGATCAATTATAGCACTTTGTTGCCACATTAGCTGAGGTCAACTCTTTTGTCCCTGCAGGAAAAATGAGCTCCCCGCACCTGCAAAAGGGTCCAGACTGGAGGTGGGGTTCCCTCCTTACATTAAGCCTTTTGTGGGCTAGCATGTTACCATGTCAATGACTGGGGGTGGGATTCTTTCTACTTCTTTCATGCCTATGGTAACTTTTTAAATATATGTTTTTTGTTTCTACTGGTGGCAGACATCCAAACATTACCTTGACATTGGTGTATGTAACAAAAGTCATTCCACACGTAGATGGAAAAAGTAGAAGGAACGTTGCTGCAGGACACCATCCGACCACTCAAGGCACCAGAACCACATCTTCAGAAACCCAATAACCTGCTCGATGGTGCTCTTTGTTAGCACTTGGCTTCCTTTGTAGTACCTCTGTGCCTATCTTGGATGCTATTAGAGGGGAGAGTAGCCATCTCTTCAAGGGACATCCCTTGTCCCCAGAATCCATCCATGGAGTTTGGGGAGTGGAATGAAGAGCTGCAGCAGCCTTGACTGGCAGAGGATGAAGAAGTCATGGCATCTACGAGGAAAATGAGTGCACAAATGCAAGGAGCTCCTGTTGCAGTTGCATACTAGCTGAACATTGAAGGAGTATGATTCATCAACAGGAAATGGTGCTGAATGTTGTGCAATCATTAGCGAACATCTCTACTTCTGACCTTATGATGGAAGGAAGGTCATTGATGAAGCAGCTGAAGATGGTTGGGCCTAGGACACTACCCTGAGGAACTCCTTTCCTATTGATGAATCACACTGGGTGATCACTCGATGACTTGAAGGCCACATAGGCACAACTGGTGTTGCCCTGCACCTGGAATCCAGTGATGGAGGCAAAACCGACTGCCCTCTGTCCCTTTGAGGCTATATCTGTCTGGGATTGAATGCACCATCCAGCTCTCACAATTAGGGCGTCAGTGACCTGCGAGATGTAGTGATGTGCAGCCATTTGTGAGGCACCACCAAGGTCTGCAGCTGACCCTGGGAAGAAACCAGAGACAAAGAAATTCAAGGCATCAGTGAGTTTGGTGGCTACTGGCAGGACATGGCGAATAGTGCTGCAAGCTGTGAGGTCTTTGGCAATGAGGTCTCAGATCTCTGACTATCTGCCCGGAGAGCCGCAGTCTCCTCTGGCACTGGGTCTCGATCTTCACAAGGTACCTCCGTTTTTGGCAATAGATTCTATGCTGGGAGAATGGACTCCATCGTCTTACTGCCCCTCATCCCTTTTCTCTCTTCTGATGCCTGGGGCTCTGCCCTTCCTGCAGAGGATGCTGCTCCTCATGGCTGGGTCCAAAATTCGCAGCTGCTGCCTTCTTTGTGCCCAGGCAGCACCCCCAATTGTGTTTGGGAGCCTCGCCCTTGATTTCTTGGTTGTCATGATGGTGATGACCCCTGCACTAACAGATCGCTTACTGATAACTTTCCCAGCCGCCTGTGTTGAGACAATAGCACCTGTGTGTTGAGTCACCCTCTGAGCCCTTCATACTTTTATGCACCCACCTAATTTGCTGGGGTGACCATGACTTGCTCCCAGCAATGTAACTACCTCCATGCTCCTGGTAGGCCCCAGGCCCAGCATGGAGACTGTGCACTCCCATCAAAATCTGAACATGGCTGTCAATGAGCTCTCATTAAATTCTTTAACACTCTTATTTATACCCATAGCTGGATTGGGTGGGTTCTTGGGACAACCCTTCCTCATTCGGGTGAAACTTGCTGGTGATGGCAACAGCAATGAGAAGCTGGCATGCCAGCCGGCACCACTATTTTCATTACCTGCCCACCTCCATTTCCACCCTCACCAAGACCTAAAAACCCAGCCCCAGCTTTCATGAGAACAGGAAAAGATTAGAGATGTAACAGGTTTAAAGCAACTACAGGGCAGGGATAAGGTAGAGGGGAGGATTTTTTCATGTTTGATCAGAATTCCATCAAAATGCTTGGAATCCCCCAGGCAAGCTTTTAGGAGCTGACTAGATGCAGCCTAGTCCATCACTAACAACCTTTTGAGGGAGCAATGTTGTAAAAGAGATCTAACAAGGCAGAAAGAAATGCAGAGTTGACTAACAGTAGTAAGTCTACCATTTATTGATTGTCACTATAAAGCCTTGTCACTACAGTACCAAACTTAACAAGTGCAAAGTCTAAACACCCAAGTGCAGGTAGGTGCTCTTCTGATGAAGTGCTGACAACTGGCATGGAGGCAGGCTGCTGATCATGCTGCCCCATGGCTTGGGATGACCTTGGTGGCCATCCTCTGGCTGCCTGAAGCCTGGGGAGCCCCAGCATGCTGACGGTCTTTTGCACAGACATGGGGCCCTCATTTCTTGTGGCTACTGGAGGTGCTGAGGTCACAGGCAGAGGGGCTGAGAAACTACTCTCCACATAGAGCACTCTGAGGGAGGTCCCAGATGCAGAAGGCAGCTGTTACTTCTTCCTTTCAAGGGACACTTGCACCTCTCTGGTGACCAGAGAAAGACAAACAACTAGTGGAGACTCCAGACACCTCATCTCCCTCTCGCCCTGCAACCATTACATTGAGCCCATGTACAAGGCATGGCATGCAGGTCAAAATCTCTGGCATTCACTGACTGGTCTGTCAGATATGGTTCTCCATATGCATGCACAGGTCTGAGACAAGGTATACCATATGAGGTCTCCTCCTGTGTTCACAGTCTGTCACTGCCTGTGACAGCTGCTCACTTCCGTGATGTGCTCACCAGTTTGTGACCCTGGATTTAATCATAAGTGTACACCCACCTGGTAACATTCTGGTGAACCTGAGCTGCACACAATTCCTGGTCAATAAATACTTTCTAAGATCTAGTGCTCACATTAGATGTGGTCTAACCAGGGCTCTGTAAAGCTGTGGCAAAACTGCCCCCCTCCACTTCATATTCTGGTTCTCTAGTTCTAAAGGCTTACATTCTATTTGCCTTTTTAATTGACTACCTTTGATATCAAGGGAGCATTTGACCAAGTGTGGCATCAAAGAGCCCTAGCAAAACTGGAGTTAAAGGAAACTGGGGGAAAACGCTCTGCTGGTTGGAGTCATATCTTGCACAAAGGAAGATGGTTGAGGTTGTTGGAGGTCACTCATCTCAATTCCAGGACAGCACTGCAGGAGTTCCTCAGGGTAGTGTCCTAGGCCCAACCATCTTCAGCTGCTTCATCAATGACCTTCCTTCCATCATATGGTCAGAAGTAGAGATGTTCGCTAATGATTGCACAACATTCAGCACCATTTGCGATTCCTCAGATACTGAAGCAGTCCGTGTCCAAATGCAGCAAGACGCGGAGAATATCCAGGCTCGGTTTGACAAGTGACAAGTGACATTCGCGCCTCATAAGTGCCAAGTAATGACCATCTCCAACAAAAGAGAATCTAACCATCACCCCTTGATGTTCAATGGCATTACCATCACTGAAACCCCCATTATCAACATCCATTGACCAGAAACTGAACTGGACTAGCCGTATAAATGCTGTGGCTACAAGTGCAGGTCAGAGGCTAGGGATCCTGCAGTGAGTAACTAATCTCTTGACCAAAGCCTGTCCACTACCTACATGGCACATGTCAGGAGTGTGATGGAATACTGTCCCCATTGTCTGGATGTGTGCAGCTCCAACAACACTCAACCAGGACAAAACAGCCCGCGTGATTGGCACGCAATCTACAATTATTCACTCCCTCCACCACTGACACACAGTAGCCGTAGTGTGTACCATCTACAAGATGCACTGCAGCAACAACCAAGGTTCTTTCCAAACCCACGATGTCTACCATCTATGACAAGGGTAGCAGACACATAGGAACAACACCACCTGGAAGTTCCCCTCCAAGCCACTCACAATCCTGGCTTTTTTTTTATTCATTCACGGGATGTGAGCTTCGCTGGCTGGACCAGCGTTTATTGACCATCCCTAGTTGCCCTTGAGAAGGTAGTGGCAAGCTACCTTCTTGAACCGCTGCAGTCCACATGGTGTAGGTACACCCAAAGTGCTATTAATCCAGTTCCAGGATTTTGACCCAGTGACAGTGAAGGAACAGTGATATATTTCCAAATCAGGTTGATGAGTGACTTGGAGGGGAACTTCCAGCTGTTGGTGTTCCTGTCTATCTGCTCTCCTTGTCCTTCTAGATGGTAGTGGTCATGGGTTTGGAAGGTGCTATCGAAGGAGCCTTGGTGCATTCCTGCAATGCATCTTGTAGATGGTACACACTGCTGCTACTGTTGCTGGGTCAAAATCCTGGAACACACTCCCTAACAGCACTTTGGGTGTACCTACATGGACTGCAGCGATTCAAAAAGGCAGCTCACCACCACCTTCTCAAGAGCAATTAGGTGATGGGCAATAGATGCTAGCCTAGCCAGCAACGCCCAATATGAATTTTTTAAAAATTATTGTAACTTACTGCTACACAGTATACATGGAACCCTAAAACTTTTCATCATTTAATACACGGATCTATTGTCTTTTTGTCTCAAATGGATGCATACCTGCATTGAAATGTTCCTGCCACAATTTCGAGCACATGGTTTTCTGCCAATATTTCTTTGTAATGTTATTCTCCTGCCTACACTACTTTTCATACCACCCATCATTGTGTCATTAGCAAACTTGGAAACATAGCTCCTCTATTTTATTACCCAAGTCATTGATAAATATAGTGGGCTGAATATTGAGGTTATTGGCTGGTGCCGTGGGGGGGCCCAGGAGCGGCCGTGAAATGGCCCACTGCCACATTATTGGCCCCCAAACGTGACTTCACGCTGGCTGGCCAATTAACGGCCAGCCAGTGCAAAATGCTCGCTGAAAGGCTCAGCGCTGCCGGGGTGGGGGGGGTGGGAGAGGGCAAGTGCTGAAGTCAGTGCAGGTGCTCAGGAGTGTGCAATGAAAGCTCCCTTAAGGCAGAGAGCTGCCTCAGGACGCTGAAGAATTTAAATTCGATAAAACAGATTTAAAAAAAATGCCCATGTATCAGAATGAGGCACCTAAACATATGGATGCTGAAACTTGTGTCCAAACATTTTAATTCTTTTTAAATTAATTTCGGAAACCTCATACTGCCCTTGGATGAGGTTTCCTCAAAAATTCAAAGGCCACCTGGCTGTTTCGCCTACCCGCCAACTGTAACATTTGACGGGCAGCGAAAAATCCCCTTAATAGGCCTCTTAATTGTTGGCGGGCACATTGCCAACTCTTGTGCATGCCTGCCAAGCGAAATATCACGCGAGTGTGCGATGATGTCAAGACATTCACCAGATGTCATCGCGCGCTATTTTATGCCTGATTGGGTAGGGTGCATGCCCACCCACGGGATGTAATATTCTGCCCAGTGAATAGTTGAGGTCACGACACAGAGCCTTTTGGGACACCACTAGCCAAATCCTTCCAATTCATGTCTGTACCTACTCTCTGTCTTCTAACACCTACCAATCTGATAAACAAGTGAAGAAGTTGCCTTCAATTCCATGAACTTTAATTTTAGTTAATAGTCTCTTATGTAAAATTTTATCAAATGCCCTCGGGAATTCCATATAGTCAACATCTTCTTCTACTTGTCTTGTCTTCTACTTTAGTCACTTCCTCAAAAAAGTCAATTAGGTTTAAGCAAAATATTGCGGATGCTGGAAATCTGAAACAAAAGCAGAAAATGCTGGAAAAACGGAGCAGGTCTAACAGCATCTGTGGAAAGAAAGACAACATTAACTTTTTGAGTCCATATGATTCTACAGGTCAAATGGGTCATATATCCAAGTCATACGGACTTGAATCGTTAACTCTGTCTTTCTCTCCACAGATGCTGTTGGACCTGCTCAGTTTTTCCAGCATTTTCAGTTTTTGAGTTAATTAGGTTGGTTGGATATATCTTACCCTTTACAAATCTATATCAATGCTCTCTAATCAACCCAAATTTCTCAGTACTCAGTTACTCTGTCCATAAATATAGATTCCAAAAACTTCACCATAATGGGCATTAGACTAACCAATCTATAATGTCCTGGTTTCTAGTTCTCTCTCTCTATTTCTCATTAAATATTAAAGGTATCAGTCCAATTTTCAACCTGATGAGCCAATTCCTGATTCACGAGGCTTTTGAAAGATTATGGTTAACGCATCTGCCATTTTTGTAATTACTTCCTTTAAAACCCTGGGGTGGAAACCATCCAGATCTGAGGATTTGTCAGTCTTTGATGGCATTATTTTTTTCTGATATAATTTTCACGCTGATGCGAAGTTTGGTGTGTTCCTGGCGTTGATCCATTATTAACTTCCCAGGAATGTTAGGTATATTGTCCTCTGCCTTTTCTGTGAAGACTGACAAAAGGATCAGAATTTTAAGCCCTACTGGTTGCCAGGGATGAAGGCAGACATGCCCTGCTGACTAACATGCTGCTTCCCCGGCTCCATCCCACCTCTGGGCCATTTTTGCAGAAGAATGTATCAACATGTATCCACCTACATGGAGTGTTGTGCTCATATGCTCATTAAGAGCAATTGAGGCCAAGTAAAGGCCTCCAGGTTCGCTCAAGTGGGAGCTCCAATTTAGGTGCTTGGAGGAAGCTTCTTAGTGGCAAGCTAGGGGGGGCCTAGCACTCCAGGCAGGTGTAGAGGCCCTCCCCACCTTCTTGGGTGCTGTAGCAGCAACAGGGGGCTCTGCAGAGAGGGTTCCCGCCACCAGCCTCCCTCATCATCCATAAGATTGATGGCCTGACCACAAGATCCATTTTTTAATTAAAGTTTTAAAAAAGCGGGAGAGAAGGCGGTTCACATAAGGAGATATTAGCACACCATAATGGAGTTGGAGAGAGGGCGATTCCATCTTGAAGTGATCTGTCCCTCACTTACCCTCTGTTGAAGCATGCTGCTTCTTTCAAGCTGGCAGACCTCTAATTGTACCTCCAGCTTCGAGAGCCCACCTGCTGTCTTAATTGGATGGTGAGCCCATCTCCAGGCCAATAAAAGGAGTACCCCTTTGGAAGTCACAATGAATGATTTGCAGACCTGGAAACTGTCCTGACTTCTGTTTCCCACCCAAGGAGGGAAAATGGTCCCCAAAGTAATTTTTCAACAGTTCAGCCATTTCCCTATTTGTAATATTACCAGCATATATTATTGAAGGGCTCACATTAACCTTGACCACCTCCTTTCTTCTAATATAGTTTTTAGCTTGAGGCCATCCAAAACTCTGTCGCCCATGTCCTAACTCACATCAAGTCCCATTTGCTTATCATTCCTTGTGCTTACCGACCTACATTGGCTCCCATTGAGCAATGCCTCAATTTTAAAATTCTCATCCTTGCTTTCAAATCACTCCATGGCCTTACCCCTCTGTATCTCTCTTATCTCCTCCAGACCTGCAGCTCTCCAAGATTTCTGTGTTTCTCTAATTCTGGCCCCTTGAATATCCCCAATTTAACTGAGCTTGCCTTTGACAAATGTATCTTTAGCTGCCAATGCTGTAAGCTCTGGAGTTCCTTCCCTGAACCTCTCCACTTCTCTATTTTTTGTTCCCTGACTTTCCTTAAAATCCATCTCCTTCACTTAGCTTTTAGCTATTTGCTCTAATATCTTCAACGTGGCTCAATGTCAGATTTTGCTTCATTACATTTCTGTGAAGACGTTGGAATGCTTTACCATGTTAAAGGTGCTATATAAATGCAGATTGTTATTGTTGTTAAAAAATTTTGTCAATCTTGATATTCTAGCAACCTTCTTTGTATTTACATTTACAGCTCTTATCTGTTTTGTTTCTTTTTGGTGTTCTTTATATCTCTCCAAGTCCACTGGATTTATATGATTCTTTGCACTTTTATCTGCTCCTTCCTTTATTTTTAAGTTATCTCTCAACTATTTTGTTGTCCATGTCTGCTTTATTTGGTAAATAAAGCTCTTTTGCTTTAAAGGTATCAGTCCTAGATTAATCTACATTTTCTGTGAATACGTCTCATTTTTCATTTGTGGTTATACCAGATAATTTTAACCAATTTGCCAGCATCAGTCTCTGTCTCATGCCATTGATGTTCATCTTACAAAACTCTATAGTCTTATGGCGGTATTTAATGGAGGCAGTGGGAGTCTTGTCTGCCAGCTGGGAAGGCTTCCTTTTAGGGAAGGCCCATTGAATTAAGTGCCACTCAGGAGCTTATCTGGACAGCAGTGGGCATTACTTGGGATCAAGGACCCAGGAGTGGAAATCCCGCCCACTGGGTCCCAGGCAACAAGTGAATGATAGCGGCGGGGGTTGAAGGTTGCAGGTGAGGAGGGTGAGCGAGAATGCAGCAAGGGCAGGAGGGTTACACTCAATGGGCTCCCCCCTCCCCCTGCCCCACAAATCCCCACTTCCAGATGTCTGGTACCTTAATAGGCACTGAGTGCTTTTGCTTGAGGGATCCTTTGGGAAGCCCAGAAGCAACCCCACACAGGTTTTCTTGTCATACCCCCTGCATGGCAAGCACCCTGCCTTCCACTGGGTTAACACCAACAGTGGCAGGATGAGGCCTTTAAGTGGGAATTATTCCCTCTTAAGGGCCTCAATTTACGAAGGGGTGGGAAGGCTGTTTAAGTGTTATGTCAATAAGACATGAAAAGAAATCCAAACCTATATCAAAACTTTATTGTTTTTGCTATTTTTAAAATAGACTTTCTGATTAAACAAAAAAAATGGCTGCTACAAGTCACATGACCACAGGATGTACCCTTTGTTCTGGAACCTACCAACAGGAGTTACAAAAACAAAAGGCTCCTCCTCTCATCATTATGGAATCTCACACCCAGTTGCAAGAACATTATATTCACAAATCCAAGGGACTCAGATTGAAACTCGTTATTCCTGCAGAGTTGTTACCAGACCCATCTTACAGGGCTGTCCAGGTCTACTTCAAAGGAGGGCAATGGACAACATTTGTTTCTTGATAAGCTTAATCCTCTAGCAGAGTCAGAGGATCTGTCAAAACAATGGCATCCTGCCACAAGACCCTCAATATGGATGATAACTTTCAAAAGCTAATAGCTGAGACATTATCTGTCCTGAAATCAAAGCCAGTTCGAGAGACTGGATAAACATCCCTTTTGAAATCATTGTGGAGAAATGATTCAAATAACCATTTTGAAATCTCTATATTTCTTTGAAATCTGGAAGACCCTCAGTTAGCTGTTTAACATCCAACCAATGAGCTACCAAGAAGCAGAATTCCAGGCTGAACAACAGCCTACTCCTCAAATCCTGTCTCTGCTGGAAGATTTTCTACCACCATCTGCAGAACTGACCCAATCTCTATCCACTAACTTCATCTTGCAGTATCAGCATGAGCTATAAAGAGAAATCTACACCTCTGGTCTTCAGCCAGCTGAACTCAAGCTCCTACATGAAAGAGCTCCTCACTGGACTCTGATTCTGGACTCTGATAATCACGTGTACTAATATTAGTTTCTGTGGTTGTACTGTTACTACGCATAGTTGTAAAACTTTCTTTTCTTTTCTTTTCCCCCTTAGCGTGTGTGTGTGTGTGTGTGTGTGTGTGTATAGTGGAGCGGGATGTAGCAAACACTCTTCCCCTGGGTTATGAACGTGAATAAACTAATCTCCTAAGTTAATCATAATGAAAGTTTGCTGCGAATTATTAGTAAATTGAATCCCACAAACTGAGGGTTTGCTAAAACATGCCACAGCCTAATTTAAAGATAATTCAAAACATCTTCTGCTTATGGACAGTTGGTGAGAGGAAAAGTGCAGCTTGCCTATCTCTCCTGTGCATAACAATTGATCTTCCCACCACCCTCCCACCTTATTAAATGCCCCCCCAATACCAAACCTGCCAAAGGTCAGAGCATTAAATCCCACCCTCAGTAACTGTTTTACCTTTCCCCTTTTCAAGCCTAACTTTAGAATGTTAGGCATGCTGTTAGATTAATGTTCCTTTACTGTTAAATTATTACTCAGTATTAGATCAGAGGCCTGTCCTCATTTTACTTTTAGAACAAATTGCTCCAAAAAGTAAGCTTGAATGCACCCAAGAAATCCCCAAATTTTCTGACTTGAGCTACTCTGCTTTTCCCAATCCATAGGAAAATTAAACTCTTCCATTGAAGCAACTTTGGTTTTGCCACATATCTTTCTAACTTGTGAATTACCGCATTCTACCACTTCTTTGCTATTTTCAGGAGGCTCGTACATAAGTCCCATTACAAATTTGTGTCGCCTCTTATTCTCAATTCTAACAATAGAGTTTCTGTTGATTGCTTTCCCTTGCTTTTTTCTTCTACTAATGTTTTAATTAAGAAGGTTACTCCTCCTCCTCTTCCAGTTTCCCTATACTTTCTATAAACCTTAATTCCAAAGGGTGAAAACAGCCAGCAACAGGTACAATGTTAATGAGACTTGCCTGTATGAATGACTGGATTCAGCAAACAATTTTGGTCCTAATTGCTGTTTATCATGGCCACGATTTTTAAGATGGCAGGTTTCCTTTCCAACCATCCGAAGAGTCAGTGACAATGCATCGCCACCAAAATTGTCTACTCCACAGTCATTTAATGATCCAACAAGCATTAATTGACTAGAGATGGTATTTACACCCCTCATTTGGGAGGAAGTCCCACCTCAGAGAGCTGCGAGCTAATCTGATTGGGCAGCAGCCCTCTAGCCCCAGCAGTGCCAGAAGCTGCAGTGAATAGGAATGGGGCTGCAAGCAACACCACCACCGCCCTCCCCTCCCCCCCAAACTTAGAGTCAAAATCGCAGGAATTGAGGACCAGCTAGTGTGTGGGTCTCAGGACAGGGAGAGGAGGTGAGGTCCATGGGGTTGGGGCTGTTGATGAAGAGGGGGAGCACCCACAGGGGCCAGACCTCACTGGGGGTGTGCCTAATGTTGAAATGAGGCTGTTGTTGGTGGAAACACCCACTTCCCACCTAAGGTATGATCAGGGTCAAATTTCTGCCCCTGAGCTCCTCCCACCAGCCTGAAAATTGAGGCTGGGCTTAAGCACTTCAATTGGGGCAAGGTCGGGTGAGCTGGCCTGGGCCTCGTCTGTCCCACCATAATATTGCGGAGAAGTTGGGGCATGCAGGACCCTGGTGAGAAGGCCTGAGGAATTTTACAGTAGTCACTGGTATAATGTAGGCAAAGTTATCAAATGGTAGAGCTGGCTCGAAGGGCCGAATGGCTTATGCCTACTCCTAATACATATATTCGTAAGTCATTCTGATTAGACTAGATGAGCTGTTTTGAGGAATGAAATATCGTTTTAAAGTTGTGTGGCATAGTAGATATTGAAAATATATTGTAGTGAGAAGCAGCAATCAGCAGAGTCTTCAGACTTGCTGATCAAGAAATCACAGATACAATTATGAACCATTCAGTCTTTGTCCTCTGGCCTCTTAAAAGTTGTGTCGCACAGAGACACCTGAGGACTCCAATGATTCACAGAGAAGACCTATGGGCTGGATTTTCAGCTTGGCATGCGGGTGCGCACCCTACATGCACAAGCGTAAAATGATGCGCGATATTTATGTTGGCAAGCGCCAGCCAACTGAAATATTGTGCAAATGCACGATGACGTCAAGTTGCTCGCCCAATGTCATCACGCTTCATTTTACTCTAGTTCGGGTCAAGCACATGCCTGCCCGACGAGCACAATATTCTGCCTCGTGTAAATGTGCACAATGTTATAAATAACTAATAGGACTTTTTTTGTCAAATGAACAATTGTGCACTATGCTGACAAAGTAAAATTTGTTTGATAGTCATGGTGGGGTCACCTATAGGATGCACACAAGCTAACACTGTGTTATATCGTTGCTGCTCTTAATATTAATGACCCATGCTACATGTATATCACAGCCAGATGCCAACAATGGACGTATTCATTTTACTAGTACCTTTCTGTGATCGGTGAAATGATTGGTGAATCTTGAAAGGAGGAAAAATATCATGCATTTTTGAGGTGGAGGGTTAAGTGGGAGGGGTGTGAGGAATAAGGGGCCCAGACAGAGGAAAAGCACAAGGGCTCATGATTTCTCTTCCTGGTCCTGGCAATATATGTAGGCTCCTTGCACCCACTTCCCCTGAAGCTGTGAAGCACTGGCAGGCACAGTAGCAAATTGCCAGATGGCTCAGGGTGCACAGGTTCTTAGATAAGGCACTTGAGGCCCTGGTAGACAAGGTGCAGAAGAAGAGAGATGTCCTGTACCTGCAAGCGAGGACAAAACTGCATCCTCATTGCCCTCCTGTCACTCACTCTCTCCTGTCACAGCTGGTGATCGTCTGCCTGGCCTCATGTCCTACATCTATTCCTCATCCAGACCAAGGGGTCCCTAGCAAGATGTCATGATCAAGCATTCTTGTTCTCCTGCTGACTCTTATAAGGTGTCCAATAAGTTGGGGTAGCACAGCACTTACTCTTTTTGGATAAAGTTCTCAGAGAATATCTGGAATAAAGGTTGCTGGAGCATTGGTCGGGTCATGATAAAGAACCCCAGGATGTTTCCTGATGTATTTCAGAGATTCTTTTCATAGTTTTAGAATATTGAGCATGAAATGATGACTATCTCTTTAAGTAGCTCTTGAAATTGTCATCCATCCCAAATAACTGGCTGATACCTGTTAACAGAAGGTGTTATAGTGCCAGTGCTGACTTCCAAGATGTTACAGCCTCTTTAATGAACAACAGGAGATTTTTCAAGTGGTAATCATCTGCAACAAGCCTCTGGGCAGCAGTTCCTAGCACTCACTTCAACTCCTATACCAAGATGGCATCTGTGCTAAATCCGAGCTAAACTGGTGTTGCAACTGAAGACCCTACCTTAGCTGCCCTGGAGGCTATTTAATGCCTATGGTATTTGGTGAAAATTGCCCACAGAATATTTAACTCATAATCATAACCAATTTGCAGTCACATCTTCATAACGATCAGCATGCATACCCTTTAACTTTATTTGTGTCTTTAATTCACTCAATTTTATTTGTTATATTTCATGCATTAATATCTTATTTGTTAAATGACAAACAATTGTTAATTAAATATTTTCTGTGTCAAGGTCGTTCATCCAACATTCTTCAACACATGTTCTAAATAATTAATTATGCGTTGAATTAATGTGGCAACGCAGCTATGACAAAACACCTGTCTCTCATGTGCAGAGAGGAACATAGGAATATAGAGACAGAACTACGCCATTCAGCATGTTTCATTATTTAATTCAATTAGATCCTTACTAGTCTGTATCTCCACTCTTTTGCCCACCTTTGAACATTTATCCCTTCAAACTCTTACTAAATAAAGACTTGTTGATCCCAGATTTTTGATAAAGTCAAATGACTCAACACCTTTTGCGGGGAGAGTTACACATTTTCACTATCCTTTTGGCAAAAAGAAAACCTTCCCGATTTAACTCCTGAATGGCCTGGCTCCAATTTTAAGGGCAGGATTTTCCCGTCGGCGAGTGGGGGGTGGGGTGGGGGGGGGGGGGGCCCGCTCACCAACGTGTAAAATGATGCGTGTGATGTCAGGCGGAACTCCCGACGTCACCGCGCCCCATTTAAATTTTCAGGTAGGTGGGGGCTCAGAAAAATCAGCTGTGTGCCCGCCAACCTGTTATTGGCCAATTGAGGCCATTGACAGAGTCATTAAACTAACTAATGGACCTACCCGTCCAACCATAAAGCTGGCAAGCAGGCCAGGAGCCCTGGTGGGAATTAGAAAAAGCATGAAACATCATCCACGGGCGGGATGGGGTTTCATGTAGGTTTTAAAAAATTTAATTTTTTTTTAAAATTATGGACATGTCCTAACTCATGTGACAGTGGGGACATGTCAGGGAATTTTTTTTATATTTTTGACAGTGGAGCCGATCTCCCTGAGGCAGCACCTAGCCTCAGGGAGATGAGTGCGCTCTTTCATGTGCATGCACGAAAGAATGCACTCTCAGGTTTAGGGATTCCCTCCCCCGCCCGCACAGGGAGCGCATAGCGCTTGCATGCGGACATCACGCTGGACGGGCCTTAAATGGCTCATCCACATAAAATGGTGGCAAGCCCCCGCACTTCAACTTCACCCCCGACGGGGGGAAAATCCTTCCCTAAGAGTCTATTCCCTTGCACTGGAATCCCCCACAGGTTATAACTTCCTTGCTTTTATTCTAAAGAATCTTTTTATTGTTAAAACAGTTCAACCCCTCAATCTTCTAAACTTAATACAACTCAAGTTTATGAAACCTGTACTGCTAATTAAAACCTTTATAGTCCCAGACAAAAATAATCTTAATAATTGCATCTTATTCATTGATGATTTCCTTCCATTGGATCATAGTAAACCATATTCACCAAGAATAGTACAATATATGCAGCAAAATATTTTGCTTGCAGTAGACAAGGTACCAAAGTAGCCATTTAGCTGTAAGCACAAATTGGATTCTAATATCCCAAAATGAATATACCTCCCGTTCTTCCCCTAAGCTCCAGTCCTTTAAATGCTAATTGCAACACATTAGAATGGCTATTCTGGCTACAGTCAGTGTGCATCAGTGTAACACCCTAGGCACCTCATTCTATCTTCGTTGCCTGAGGGCTTCTGCTCACCTACTGTTAAGCTGAAGTTCAAGTCAGAATTTTGTGAGGACACTTATGTGAGAAATAAAAATTTTGCAAAAGAACAGACTATGGCCAGGATATTTTGGATGGTGGGGTTTCCCTATCATCTCAAATCTGCCAACTCTGCTTGCTTCGCAACTATTTCACCCTTGAATGAGCATCAATTGGCTGTGCCCCTCACTTGGGAGGAAATCCCGCCTAGAGAGCTGCTGGCCATTCTGACCTCTACTCCCTGCAGTGACAGAAACTGCTGTGGCCAGAAGTGGGAATTCATGAAGATGACGGAACCTAAGTCCAGGGACCAGGGTGCAAGGTAGGTTTAAGAGGCCCCAGGGTGCGGAGGGTAGGGGAAGTCCTAGGAGGTGCAAAGGAGGCTATTGGGGTGTTGGGGGAGAGGCCAGTGGGGAAGGGAGGTCCAGAGGCCCACCAGACCTTAAGGTGGAGGCAAAGTCAGAAGGGGGATTCTGATGCAGGGGCCCCCCTTTCCTGTCCAAGATCTAAGCCCGTTCATTTTTGGGCTTCCCCCATGTCACGTATATCCTCCTGCCAAGCTAAAAATTGAGGCTGGACAGGAAACAACCCTTAGGTGGCCAATTAAGAGCCTCAATTGGGGTGAAGCCTTGCCCACCCCAGTGTAAAATTGCTGAGATGTCGGGGTGGGCGGGAACCCAGAGAGAATCCTGTTTCTTCATTTTCACAATCCCCCCACCCTGCTTAAAAAACACGTCGGTGGGGGAGGGTTAAATTCAGGCCTATCTTGGAAATGGACTCATATTTCAAAAGACACTGAAGCTTACATTGAAGTCCAATTTAAAAAGAATATCTGAAGCATTCAAAGGAATGGCATTCCTTTCAGCTACATATCACTTCTATGACAATTTAAGAATGTCAGGCCTTAATAGGCTTGAGAAAACAAGCAAGAATCATTCATATATATATATATATATATATATATATATATATATAGATATAGATATATAAATATAAAAACAAAAAACTGCGGATGCTGGAAATCCAAAACAAAAACAGAATTACCTGGAAAAACTCAGCAGGTCTGGCAGCATCGGCAGAGAAGAAAAAAGTTGACATTTCGAGTCCTCATGACCCTTCAACAGAACTGAATATAATTAGGAGAGGGGTGAAAAATAAACTGATTTAAGGTTGGGGGGGGTGTGGGGTGGGGGGAGAGAAGTGGGGGGGGTGGTGGACAAGCAAGCAGTGATAAGAGCAGATAATCAAAAGAACAAAGAGGTGTTGAAGTTGGTGATATTATCTAAACGAATATGCTAATTAAGAATCAATGGTAGGGCACTCAAGGTACAGCTCTAGTGGGGGTGGGGTGGAATAAGACTAACAGGGCATAAAAGGTACAGATTTTAAAAATAATGGAAATAGGTGGGAAAAGAAAAATCTACATAAATTATTGGAAAAAACAAAAGGGAGAGGGAAGAAACGGAAAGGGGGTGGGGATGGAGGAGGGAGTTCAAGATCTAAAGTTGTTGAATTCAATATTCGGTCCGAAAGGCTGTAAAGTGCCTAGTCGGAAGATGAGATGTTTTTCCTCCAGTTTGCATTAGGCTTCATTGGAACAATGCAGCAAGCCAAGGACAGACATGTGGGCAAGAGAGCAGGGTGGAGTGTTAAAATGGCAAGCAACAGGGAGGTTTGGGTCATTCTTGCGGACAGACCGCAGGTGTTCTGCAAAGCGGTCACCCAGTTTGCGTTTGGTCTCTCCAATGTAGAGGAGACCGCATTGGGAGCAATGAATGCAATAGGGGAAATGCAAGTGAAATGCTGCTTCACTTGAAATGAGTGTTTGGGCCCTTGGTAGGTGAGGAGAGAGGAAATGAAGGGGCAAGTGTTGCATCTTTTGCGTATGCATCGGGAGTTGCCGTAGGTAGGGGTTGAGGAGTAGGGGGTGATGGAGGAGTGGACTAGGGTGTCCCGGAGGGAACGATCCCT
Source organism: Carcharodon carcharias (assembly GCF_017639515.1). NCBI lineage: Eukaryota > Metazoa > Chordata > Chondrichthyes > Lamniformes > Lamnidae > Carcharodon > Carcharodon carcharias. The sequence continues at coordinate 107,527,050 of NC_054477.1, forward strand.
ACGGAATGCCACCGGGGGGGAGGGTGTGAAGGAAAGATGTGTTTGGTGGTGGCATCATGCTGGAGTTGGCGGAAATGGCGGAGGATGATCCTTTGAATGCGGAGGCTGGTGGGGTGATAAGTGAGGACAAGGGGGACCCTATCATGTTTCTGGGAGGGAGGAGAAGGCGTGAGGGTGGATACACGCGAGATGGGCCGGACACGGTTGAGGGCCCTGTCAACGACCGTGGGTGGAAAACCTCAGTTAATGATGAAGGAGGACATTTCAGAGGAACTGTTTTTGAAGGTAGCATCATCAGAACAGATGCAACGGAGGCAAAGGAACTGAGAGAATGGGATGGAGTCCTTACACGAAGCAGGGTGTGAGGAGCTGTATTCGAGGTAGCTGTGGGAGTCGGTAGGCTTGTAATGGATATTGGTGGACAGTCTATCACCAGAAATTGAGACAGAGAGGTCAAGAAAGGGAAGGGAAGTGTCAGAAATGGACCATATGAAAATGATGGAGAGGTGGAGATTGGAAGCAAAATTAATAAATTTTTCCAGATCCAGACGAGAGCATGAAGCAGCACCGAAGTAATCATCGATGTCCGAAGAAAGAGTTGTGTGAGGAGGCCAGAGTTGGACTGGAACAAGGAATGTTCCACATACCCCATAAAGAGACAGGCATAGCTGGGGCCCATGCGGGTACCCATAGCCACACCTTTTATTTGGAGGAAGTGAGAGGAGTTAAAGGAGACATTGTTCAGCGTGAGAACAAGTTCAGCCAGACGGAGGAGAGTAGTGGTGGATGGGGATTGTTCGGGCCTCTTTTCGAGGAAGAAGCTAAGGGCCCTCAGACCATCCTGGTGTGGGATGGAGCTGTAGAGGGATTGAACGTCCATGGTGAAGAGGAGGCGGTTGGGGCCAGGGAATTGGAAATTGTTGATGTGACGTAAGGTGTCAGAGGAATCATGGATGTAGGTGGGAAGGGACTGGACAAGGGGAGAGAGAAGTGAGTCAAGAAAACGGGAAATGAGTTCTGAGGGGCAGGAATAGGCTGACACGATCGGTCTGCCGGGAGAGTCCTGTTTGTGGATTTTGGGTAGGAGGTTGGGTAAGAATCATTCACATTTCATTACTGTAAGTTTTTTCCAAAGATTTGGACATATAACATTGGCTGACACTTAAGTGCAGTATGAGTGAATTCTTCAATTTAGAGGTATTATCTGTCGGACGAGGAGTTAAACCGAAGCTCCAGCTGCCCTCCCAGGTGGATATTAACAATTCCGTGGCATATTTCGAAGAAGAACATGAGAGTTCACTCTGGTTTCCTGGCCAGCATGCATCCTCAGTGAGTACTAAAACAGATGTTATTGTCGTTCATTCCATTCCTGTTTGTGGTAGCTTACTGTGTGGAAACTGCCTGCCACATTTCCTACATTATAACCGTATCTACACTCAAAATTACTTCATTGCCTGCTAGGCACAATGGGACATCCTGAAAGTGAAAGGTGCTATATAAATGAAAGTTCTTTCTTTTTTCCTTTCTGGCATTCAATTCATTAAGTAAGCAAACTACTGATGCATCACTGCCCCAGATTTGTGGTTCTCCATAGTGATGACTTCCAGCAATCAGACTTTCACTGAAAACCGGAAGTTGCAGTGAGCCTCAAGTGACTTTGAAGGAGCACATACTGATGGAGCACTTTGTAAAGTGGCAGGGACCAGTTATTTGACAATTTAGACTGACCAACCAGCTTTGCTGATTTTCACGCAGATCTACTTAGGGCTGGCATCACTAGGTGCAGAGCTTGCTAGGGAGTGTATCCACATCTGTAAACAACATTGAAAGGAATAGTCTGCTTCTGCTTAACTGTTACTTCACTTGATGTTCCCTTTTCAAAATGTAAACGCAAGACTTTAAAAAATTATTCAAAACAAAATAAAAAATCCGTAATATTTGGACATATGCTTAATATAATTCTAATTCCTCCTCTTGCAATAATATGCATTTATATGTGTTCAATAATAAATATGAAAATTAATAAATTCACAATTTTAAGATTGGCCAGGCTGTGTGATTGCTAATTTATGATTAATATGGGTAATATGTTTTAAATCATAGGATTGAGCTGGGGTATATTAATAGTGTTCAATTGTAAGATGTAAAATGTTTACATGTTACAAATAAAGACTTGGCTTTATCGTTAGCTTGTAAAATTGAAAACATAGTTGATTTACTATGAATGGGGATGGGATGGATAATTATTGTAATCCAGTCTAGTCTGTGGTGAGACAAACCATATACATGCAATTCTCTTGAGGTTCTATAAAAGCCTACTGGAAACAGTGCCATAACCTTGGATTTTAGACTAATTTATACAACAAAAAAAGTCTTGAAAACGACATCTTAAATAAGCATAAATTTGTTTAAGCTTTCTGTTACCTTTTCTTGACCATTGATCAGAAGTACTTATTTAATCCACATATTTTGGAATGTTTTCAAAAATTTAAATACATAAAACATTAATTACACATGACCACTGAAATGGCTAAAATTTCTGTTCCATTTTGTTTTAAATCATAGGATTGAGCTGGGGTATATTAATAGTGTTCAATTGTAAGATGTAAAATGTTTACATGTTACAAATAAAGACTTGGCTTTATCGTTAGCTTGTAAAATTGAAAACAGTCTTATTTTTCAAGGACCAAAATCTAAACCGATGATTTATTCTTTGTGTTCCTGCACTACATTATAATATTTTTAAAATAAGGCAGTTCTGAATCACTGTTTAATGTTAGGTAAGGTACATGCTAATTGAAATAATTTCAGAAGCCTGGGATCAGAAAACATATTATACTCTAACAACTTCAAGAAAGATACATTGAATAAATCTATGCTTTCATTACCTTTAGTCACAAAATAAACATACAATAAGTTTTATTAAATCATCTTTCACATTAGTTTGTGCTGCAATCAAGTTTTAAGTAAATAGCTGAAAAACAGAATATTCACTCTTCCGGAAAGCTCAACATTCAAACACACCTTAGGGAAAAAACATTAAAGAATGTGGAGTAAGAAGGCGACCTGGGCATTCTGGAGCATATGTCTGTAGATTGTGATAGCTAAAACAAATAGGGTGTTAGGTCACACTGTAATACAAGACGTACTGGCCTGACCTTCCTGTCGGAGGAGTGAAGTACACCATTTCTACATTTAAAAATATATTGGGCTGGACTTTTGAAGGTGAAGTGAGGGGCTCATGTAAAATCCAGCAGCTGGCTTTCCCACTGTCTACCCTCCCACCCCCAGCCTGTCTGAATTTTACGAGGATGGCCTGCCCCACCCTTGCTTCTATTGAGGCCCTTAAGTGGTCAATCCTGCCCCCACCAGTATTTACCTGCAGCAGGAGAGGGCCCATACCAAGCAGGAAGCCCGGCAGCTTTAGCTGTGTGGCTGATGTCAGGAAAGGGGGTGGTACCTCCTTTGCAGGTCCCTTGGGCCTGCTCCCCCCGCCCCTTCCCCCAAGGTCAGACCCTCCTTTAACCCTTCCCCCTTTGGACTGGTTAGGGAATTTGATATTAGAACTGTGATGACAGCTTCTGCTCCTAAAGCCATACAAAAGCAGGCCCTTCCCCTGGCCTCTTGAAACCCACCTCCCACCCCACTCGCCACCCCACTTGCTGAGACACCCAAATTTACCTAGGCCCCTCGGCATGTTGGAGCTGCCTGTAGTCCCAGCCTGGCTACTGCTCTCGGCTGGCACTACTGGTACTACAGAGCTCCCGGTTATCTGATTGGTGGGCTGCTCCCCAAGGCGGGGCCTCCTCCCAAGAAAGGGGCAGAAGTCTCAGCTTAAAGAAATACTGTGGAGCACCCATCAGAATCGTAGGTGGGCTTCCTACAACTACACCCTCCCTCCCCCATCACCGCCCACGACATTTTAGCCAAGAGGTCGGTGACCACGGGTGTGTAAAATCCAGCCCATTGTTACCATTTTGGTAGGCTGCAGGGGAACTTGCTCTCCCAGCTGCAGCGTGGATCCAGCAGCAGGGTAAGTGGAGAAGCCCTGTGGTGAGGTGCAATTCCAGTGTGGCCATACAACCCTTTGATGTCATGAGTTGAAGATACACTTCTTGAGGTTTCCTCTCAATTCAATGACAGATAAGTGTTTTTAAGCATTTTTAATCTTATCTTTAAACTATTTTTAATTCTAGTTCCATCTCTCCCCCACCATCCATCACCTCCGCCTCATTCCTCTCCTCCATCACCCCTGTTTCCTCTGACATTCTCCACATCCTCCCCCATCCCCCGGCCCCCCACCTCTCGGCTATCCCACCCCACACCCCCCTAGCATCACAGGCTTTGCTCACCCTCCCACCACCCGCAACCCCGCCCCCCCCGCCCTGTCATCCCTGGCTCTGCTTTGATATCAGCAGGACTAAAAACCTGAGGAACCAGGATGGGGGTGATGTTGAGCGGTGCCGGGGGTGCAGGAGTGTTTTAACACTCCTACTGATTTAAAGGGCTGAGCTCTTGAACAGGCTGTACACCAACTAGGAGCAGTCATTAATAAACCCTTGTAAAAACTAGGGGGAGTACCAGCCTGACAGACCAAAATGACATGCTGACAGGAACCAGCCAGATCATCGGTGTGGGCTCCCCCCAGAGCCCAAGAAGGTGCACTGCAAGCCCCAGATTTGAGTGTATGTGTGTTCCTGAGCACTCGCCACTACTGGGCTTTCAAGATCCAGCCCGTTGTATTCTCTTTGGCCAGGATTTTATTGTCCCTCCTGCCCGGCAGGATTTTACGGTCCCACCGAACGGAATGGGGATTTAAATGGCTCCCCACATCTGCCAAGGGGAGACACGCCACAGCGGGGCTGTAAAATCCTGGCCTTTGTGCAAGGCTTCAGCCAGGCCTCATTTAGAACACTGTGTCAGTTTTGTTCTCCTCACTTGGTGGGTGATTAAGACTTTGAAAAGGGGACAGAAGAGTTCAGCTGGAATAATTGTACACCTTAGAGAAATGTGGAGTTGGGGTGATCTAATTGAGATTTATAAATTGATGAAGGGAATAGATTGTCTCACAGTTGACAGTTTATTTAAATGGGTTAGGGAGGACTGGGAGCGGGGGTGGGTCACAAGCTTAAATACCATAAAGCCAGATCTAGATTAGATTTCAGGAGGTGATTCTTTCCTGAGACAATAGTGAACCTTTGGAACAGACTATCTGCTTGTGTGGTGGGTGTTGACTCCTTGAATCCCTTCAAGTAAGAGCTGAACCTATTTGTGATTGGGGACATCGCTTCTTACAAAGTGCTCGTGCTTCAGGGAATTTAGGGCAAGATTGAGTTCATGGTCTAGGTTTGATTGCCTGGAAGGGTCAGAGAGGAATTCCCCAGACATTCTTTCCCCACAAGTTAGCCTGCACTTCTTTCTGGTTTTTCGCCTCTCCCTGGAGATTGCACAGTTTCAGATGGCATAACAAGTATTTATTGTAAAGCATTTATTGTAAAGCATAAGGTAGCACAATTGAGTGGACACACTGGATGGACCAGGGGGTCTTTGGATATCCTTCATTGTCCGCATGACCATTTGTTCGCAAGTCCAAAGAATGGGTACCAGGCATTTCACATTCCAGATGTCCAAATATCTGTTGCTCCAGGCTCACGCTCATATACCTGACCACATTAGAAGAGATGTGCTTATATGGACTTATATGCTTATATTTGCCTTTAAGAGTAGAGAAGGTAGCTACTCTTCTATACCATCTGTTGCAAACAAACTTGCAGACAAACTCAACCACCAAAGCCACAGTGCCAGTGGCAGTCAAGGTCACCAGTACCTTTAACCTTTATGCCTCTGGCTCCTTCTAGGCAGCCACAAGGTACTTCTAATTCAAATTACGTTGGGCACATGTCACCCATGAATTATTCAGCAAGGTCAACATGCCCACTATCAACTTGCTATGAAGCCTAAAAGGAATTAAACCAGATTGACCACCTGACATCGACCTAGGCACTGGAAATGACATTAGCACACCCTGCCCTGTCAACCCAGCAAAGTCCTCCTTACTAACAACCGGGGGCTTTGTGCCAAAATTGGGAGATCTGTCCCATAGACGGTTCAAGCAACAAGCTGACATATTCTTGCTTACGGAAGCATACGTTACAGACAATGTCCTAAACACCACCATCACCATCCCCGGGTATGTCCTATCAGGCATATCAGAAGTGGTGGCACAGGAGGGAGTTGCCCTGGGTGTCCTAAACATCGATTCTGGACCCCATGAAGTCTCATGGCATCAGGTCAAACATGGGCAAGGAAACCTCCTGTTGGTTACTACTTATTGCCACCCTCAGCTGATGAATCATTATTCCTTCATGTTGAACACCACTTGAAGGAAGCACTGAAGGTGGCAAGGGCACAGAATGTACACTGGGAAGGGGACTTCAATGTCCATCACCAAGAGTGGCTCAGTAGCACTACAGGCCAAGCTGGCCGAGTCCTAAAGGACTCAGCTGCTAGACTACGTCTGCAGCAGGTGGTGAGGGAACCAACAAGTGGGAAAAATGTACTTTACCTTGCCCTCACCAATCTACCTGTCACAGCTGCATCTGCTCATAATGGTACTGGAAGAATGACCACTGCACAGCCCTTGTGCAGTTAAAGTCCCATCTTCACATTGAGGGTACACTCCACTGTGCAAAATGGGATAGATTTGGAACAGCAACTCAAAACTGGAAACCCATGAGGCGCTGTGGACAATCAGCAGCAGCAGAATTGTACACAGCCACCTTCTGTAACCTAATGACCCGGCATACCCCCCACTCTACCATTACCATCAAGTCACAGATCAACCTTGGTTCAATTAAGAGTGCATGCGGGCACACCAGGAGCAGCACCAGGCATACCTAAAAATGAGGTGCCAATCTAGTAAAGCTACAATACAGAACTACTTGCATGCCAAACAGAGGAAACAGCATGTGATAGACAAAGCTAGGCAATCCCACAACCAACAGATCAGATCTAAGCTCTGCAGTCCTGCCACATCCAGTCATGAATGGTGGTGGACAATTAAACAAGTCACTGGAGGAGAAGGTTCCACATATATCCCCATCCTCATGATGGAACAGCCCAACACATCAGTGCAAAAGACAACGCTGAAGCATTTGCAACCATCTTCAACCAGAAGTAACGAGTGGATGATCCATCTTGGATCCTCCTAAGGCCCCCAGTATCAAAGATGACATTCTTCAATTTGGTTAACTCCACATGGCATAAAAAGTGGCTGAAGGCATTGGATGCTGCACAGGCTATGGGGCCTGACAATATTCCAGCAATAGTACTGAAGATGTGTGCTCCAGAACTTGCCATGCCCCTTGCCAAGCTGTTCCAGTACAGCTGCAATACTGGTATCTAGCTAGTAATGTGGAAAACTGCACAGGTGTGTACTGTCCACAAAAAGCAGGACAAATCCATTCTGGCCAATTACTGTCCCATTAGTTTACTCTTAATCATCAGTAAAGTGATGGAAAGTGTCATCGACAGTGCTGTCAAGCAACACTTACTCAGCAAGGACCTGCTCACTGATGCTCAGTTTGAGTTCTGCCAGGACCACCCAGCTCTTGACCTCATTACAGCCTTGGCCCAAACATGGACAACAGAACTGAACTCAGAGCGTGAGATGAGAGTGCCTGGGTGTCTGCCCTTGACATCAAGGCAGCATTTGATTGAGTGTGGCATCAAGCACCCTTAGCAAATTTGGAATCAGTAGGAATAAGGGGGAAATTTCTCCATTGGTTGAAGTCATATCCAGCACAACAAAGATGGTTGTGGTTGTTGGAGATCAATTATCTCAGGCCCAGGTCATTGCTGTAGGAACTGCTCTAAGGCCCAACCATCACCAGCTGCTTCATCAATGACCTTCCCTCCATCATAAGGTAAGAAGTGGGGATGTTCGTTGTTGATTGCACAATGTTCAGCAGCATTTGCGACTCCTCAGATACCGAAGCAGTCTGTACCCATATACAGCACGACCCGGACAACATTCAGACTTGAGTTGAGAAGTGGCAAGTAACATTCCTGTCACACAAGTGCCACGCAATGACCATCTCCAACAAGAGAGAATCTAACCATCTCCCCATGACATTCGATTGCATTACCGTCATTGAAATCCCCCACATACGACATCCTGGGGGTTACCATTGACCAGAAACTGAACTGGACCAGCCGAGTAAATATCATGGTTACAAAAGCAGGTCAGAGGCTAGGAATTCTGTGGCCAGAAAATCACCTCCTATAACTCTCACTTTCTGTGAAAGAATTTTAAAAAATACTTTTCCCACAAGTACAGCAGCATGACAGTTCATTGAATTTCATTGCATTGCTGGACTTCTTTAAGTGCAAGGGCTGATTGATTTGCCTAAGTGAATCAAGAGTCACACACCAGCCACCAAGAAAGTATCTTTCCTTCCCTAAATTCCCTAAACATTAGTGAATCAGTTGAGTTTATATGATAATTTGACAGCTTTTTAGTTCCAGATTTGTTAAACTGAATTCAAATTCTCAAACGAACATTTTAGGATTTTAAATCCATTTCTGCTGGATAATTATTTCAGGCCCCTGGAATACTTCTGGTGAGATGCAACATTAGCCGTAGGCATATCATTAAAAATCTAAAGCAGAGGCACATGTTTGAGCTCTCATTAAATGCAGCTCCATTTATGATTGTGTGCATTTTGGTTGAATCGTGACACAGGAGGCGAATGACAATCAAAATAATTGTAATTCCTATGATATGATTAAATATGAAAAACATATGTCTCATTTGGATGTTTGATAGAAAAAGTGTGCCAAAGCTGTAGTAACATTCAGATATATTATTTTCCTTTATGAGAATTAAAGGAACTTGTATCCATTCCAGCTACTACTATACAATATCATTCATATTCTTAATTAGGGGGTAATTATGTTGAGTTTTAGTAAAATAGCGGTATTAGACTTAAATTTCCATAATATTCCAATAAGGAGTCTGGTTATGTCCACAGCGACATTCAAAATGTAGCTTATGGGCAATAATAATAATACTCTGGCTACCATTAAACGAGCATAGATCAATTAAGCAACTGTTTCTTTAACTTCGGTTAAAGTGCCATGCGGATTTACTCCTTAGACTGCAAGTCATCACATTTTGAAAAATCTTTCTGAACATAGTTCCAGAAAAGTTCAGCTTGCAGGATGTGAAGGATCCTTCAAAAATGGCAGACACCATTTCAACCAGACTTACAACAATAGTGGCATTTGTCTAAGAATGAAGAAGTATCTTTTGCCTGATCCTCCATATCATGGTAGCAGTTTGAGGCATGTCAGAGAGGGTACTTGAGCTTTTCTAGCAATTTTATCTATGTTATCTCCATTAGGTTCAAGGATCAAGCTCCCTTGATGTCTCCAGTGAAGGTGTAGGACCAAAGATCCCAAAGGGATTGAATATTTACTGCTGCCCCACTATTCCATCCAGGGAATGAAGGCCTGTTTTTACTTACTTCTTTGGTCAGATAAGGGCCTTAAGTCATTTCACCCCTTGGAGTGGGATGATTCTACACTGTAAAGGAGCAGGGTCCTCTGTTTTGGGAGATGCAGCAGTGTGGTGGCATTGGGCCGCCTGTTGCGAGGAAAGGGAATGAGAATGCTGACTACTCTGTCAGTCAATTGCTTCATATTTGTTGGAAAGCAGATTGCCTGGGAGCACATATCCGAGATAGATAGGTTCTTGATTGGTAAGGGGTTCAAAGGTTACGGGGAGAAGGTGAGAGAATGGGGTTGAGAAACTTATCAGCCATGATTGAATGGCGGAGCAGACTCGATGGACCGAATGGCCTAATTTCTGCTCCTATGTCTTATGGTCTTATGGTCATAGAATGTCCACAGAAGGAGAAGGAAAGAAGAAAGTGCAATGTGCTAGTGACCTTCCCTGGCAGTGTCAAAGCTGGCTTGGATCAATTGTTTTTATGTAGCACAAAAGTTATTACTACCATGGGCAATCATAAGCACAGGCTAAGTATACTTGTCACAATTTTGGCATTTTTATACTTCAAAGTCTCACATGGCTTAGAGCCAGTGACCATCCCTATTAACTGATCTTATAATTCTGACAGGCCAGAATGTGCCTTTTCCAGTCCAATAGGTAGGTAAACATAGTGAGGTTCAAGAATCAAACAGGAGATTCTCGCCAAGGAATTCTGGTATACTAGAATGTATCTTTCAGTCTCCTTGACAATAGAAAATGAAGAATATAGGAGGTTATATTGGGGAAAAGGTAAAAATGAGAGTTAAATGGGTGATGTTTAAAAATATTATTTTACCTTGCACTTTTGGAGTTAAATGCTGATGACCAAGATTTAAATGTGCCTGGAAGCACTAAAGTGGAAATCTGCATGTTTAGCAGTATATTTAGTCTTCACATGCACACATCCAATGAAGGTATAGAATGTGCTGGTTGTCAGACAACAGCATGGTCCAGATCTTCCAGTCTCCAGATGGTCGTCCCGAGAGGTGCCCCATAAGATGCGCTGGGGGACCCCCAATGCAAGGGCTACATGGGAATTGTCCGTGAAGTTTCAAATGTAATGATGGTAACTGGGTAGTGATGTAATTCGTGACCTTTTTTATTGTGTTCTTCTTGGGGAAGAGGTCGGATGGCTGTTGATGGTTCCTGCATCCTAGAAGTTAAGAAAGGTGGCAACAGTGCTCCAAAGTCTGATGGTAGAGGTCATCCCTTAAAAAGATTGGATGTTAGGTGACAGCGAGTGTCCTTTCCCAGGTGCAAGCTGTCTACTTGGAATTTTCTGGTGCTCTCCCGGAATCCCTTATCTTTCTCCTCCTCCCCAACCTCCTCCTCTTCTTGTATCTCCTGAGATTGACTCTCTTGCACAGTTCCTGGTGGTAGCTGCTGGCCTCCCATGATCACCAGATTGTTGAGCATGGAATGAGCCATGATGAATGTGGGGCCCTCAATGCTGTCCTGGTTTTCCTAACTCTCTCTTTCCTCTATTAGCTGGTCCTGCTGTGTCTGGCTTCATCTCCTCCTCCCATTCCTTCTCTAGACCTCAGGGTCTAGAAAGCTCCTAAAACCGTTCTCCCTGGTGACTCCTAGAAGGTCTCCAATAAGGTAGAATAGTACAGCGTTCAATGTTTTTAAGTAAAGTCCTCAGGGAATTTCAGGATAACTACTGAATGTTGGTGAAGTCTTGACATAGTGCCCCACAAAGCCTCCTGATGTGTCTCAAATGTCCTCTTCAAATGAAGTGCATCTCCAATAGCAAGTGAGCCTTGAAAGCTTCTTTTGAGTATGGCTTTAAGTAGTATTTGCAATCCTCACAAATTATTTCCTCCTGTTCACCTGGTCGCTGTTAGGAGAGGCTGTTAACTGCAGGGCTAGTCGGCAGACCAGCATGTATTCTCTTTAGTGATTGACAAGATCCAATTTAATTGGTCATCAGAGCCTTAAAAATCCTCCAAGCACCCGTTCCTACTGTAAACTCCTTTTATCAAGCTGGCACCTTGGGCTAACGGTTGATTAATCAGGCATTGTCACTCAAGACTTCATCTTGACCACCTCACAGAGTCTTTAGCATCTAAGATATCCAGGGAAAATATCACCCATACACTTTTATAAGACTGTGGCTTAGTTATAAGCCTTTATAAAAATTTAACAAACATTCAACAGGTAAGTGCACAATACTTGATGCAAACAGCATACTTACTGGAAGTACAAACAGTACTACTCTCAGTTATAAAATTTGAAACCTTTAACATAAAATTGATCCTTGAAATACAAGTGGGTATTTGTTACATAGCTAGCTGCTCCCTAGGAGACTTCTAACCTGCCATGTACACTGATCGCTCCAGACTGGATGCTCTCTTGCTGCAGTTCAACCAAGATCCTGTCCCAAATCATTTGAAAATAGACCAGGAGAAAGGACATTAAAATTGTATTGACATTCATTAAAAAGACATTGGCACACACAACTACAGATATAATTGAATAGGTGCTGTAAGCAGTCCCACAAGATGCTTGCATTTGAATACAGTAGCTTGATCCATTGATCTGTTCCAAACATCTTAATCAATCTGTGATTGTAGGAAATTACCAGTTTGTCCAGACAGTGATCAGGGACACTGCTGGAGAAAATGGCTCTGCATACAATAGATATTAGCATATTAAAGCCCCCAGTGTTCCATGATAATGAACTATAAATACATGTTAATGTCTTTGGAATGCCAGACCATTATGCATTTATTCCCAATTGCCAGGAAAGAAAATTAGGGACCAGAACCAATTTTAGCCCAACATGTAACATGACCAAAGAAAAGGGAATCAAGTTGGCAAAGCACATGAGTTTTGGCACACTACCTCAGCCTGTAGGAATGGTATGGTGATTGCAGTGCCTATAGGCAATTTTCTGGTGCAATGCCACCTGTTGCCATGCCTCCTTCTCTTCTACCATAAATGTTGCTTGATTCTCATAGGGTAGTCCCCTCTCTACATTTCCAGAAATTAAGCAAAGTGTATCATTGTCAGAAGCCTGAGGCACAAAACCTTTGGAAAAGCCAGTTGGGAATAGAAAATGGAGATACAAAACATTCCAAAACCTTCTGTAAAGTATCGTTCAGAATTATTGCTTTGACATCTCTTTGTGCTTTAAATCTTCACTTGCACTTTATTCCTTAGTAAATCTGGACAGCTCCTTGCTATGAACATGTAGGTGATTCAGCTTAGGTCCAACCTGTAAATAGAGGAGACATTCTTATGGTGCCACTCCCACACTATTGCCAAAATATTCAGCTGAAATTTCAGCTTATATCCATTAGATCTTCTTGCACTAGATGTACAGACGATGTGTAATGTGTACTATGCACATGTAGACACAAATCTGGCTTAAATGGTTTCCCCCACATTTCAGCTTCATTGTACCCTGAAATCATCAGTTTATAGGGTGTAATGAAAGAAAGACTAAGACTTATTTAACACTTTTTACAGCCTCAAGACATCCCAAAGCACTCTTCAGCCAATAACATATATTTGAAGTGTGCTCACTGTTGTAATGTGAGAATCTCAGCAGCCAAATGCATACAACAAACTCCCACAAATAGCAATGAAATCAATAACTTTAGCTGTTAGCTGAGGGTTAGCTCCAGGGCACTTTTCCTCTCTTCTTTTACCGTGGGATATTTTACTTGCACCTGAGAAGGCAAACAGGACTTCAGTTTCAATGCCTCATCCGAAAGATGGAATCTCCAACATTGCAGCACACCCTTGGTACTGCACTAGAGTGTCAGCCTGGATCACGTGCTCATCTTCTGGATTGTACTTTCACCTCTTTAACTCAAAGGCAGAATGCTACAGTGACCAACACCCAATGGAGCTGATGTTCTTTTTAGGTTGACCAGGGAAATCCCTGAAATTCAATTGCTTAATCTGGCAATGGCCCAGGAATGTTAAATTGACTCCAATAGCCCAAGGTTGAGTGAATTTGTTAACTTGATGGATGTAAAATAACATGGAATACATTGAACTGTAATGGTGTTAGGTTTTAGTTTACTGCTAGTTGCAAAAAGAATGGTATTCTCAGGGCTAGAGATATTAGAGGAATGTTTTTATGTCTTGGGTAAATGAGTTAGTTGGCCAACTGAACTCTAACTGCACGCCTTCCTATGTTTGCCTCAATTGCTGCTTACAACCAATTACAGGAAGAGACTGATGTAAGAATTATCAGTGATGGTTTATTGAGACTAGGGCAGAGCACCAGGTCATACGTGCTCACTTAGAAACCTCCAGAACTAGACTTACAGATACCAGTTGCCCACGCTGTACAGTGATTCATCAGTGCGGTCACATGATCCGGACACTTTCATTCTCTTAAAGGGACGGGGTACCTCACTTTACCACATCCCTCCCTCTTTACTTAAAAGCACAGCAAAGAAGCTTAAAACACATTAATTATTTACACAATAACTATTTACAAGTCAAGTCTTTCAGGAGGCCATCTTTGACGGGTTGAGCGTCATAGCCCAACAATCTTGGTGTTTCCGAGACCTCCTTTTCAGGGGCAGTTGCCCACTGTGTCCCTCAGTGGATGATTTCATCATCTTCCGGGTGCAGGCACATTCACTCCTACTGCCCCTCTCCTCCAAGCTGAAACAGATAAAGGGCAACAAGCACAAAGCAATACAGCAATGAGTTACATGATATGTGAGGAGAAAGAGGAAAAGGGAAAAAAAGCTATTTGTTTTTCTTTCCAAGGACTGTCAATAATTTCTCTTTTCCTTCCTGTGTGTCCTATTTCTTGGTAGCACTGACCCGGATCTCTATCTTCTCTTTAATTTCGTTGTTGGCTGGATTAGACGCAGGTGCGAGCTGAACGTGAATGAATTCAGTAGCTGGGTTTTCCAACAGCTCTTCTGAGAATTCAGGGCTTTCTAGCTTTAAAACCTCAGGGCTTTTACGCAGCTGCTGCTTCAGCTCTTCCAATTCTCTCCTGTTCTCATTAATAGTTTCCTGGAAAACCGCATATTAATGCCCTTCTCACCTAATTCATTCCTTAACTTGGCCAGGGGCAGATTTGACTCTTCCTTTTCTTCTTCATATCTTTCTTATGGCACAAATTTTTTAGCACATGAAAGTCCTTTAATATATTTTCCATTTCCTTTCGAAGGATGCTGACTTTAGCTTGAACTCTGTCTCAGTGTAACACTTCTACAGGCTTCTCCCGTTGGATCTTTGCATACTCATTTTTTCTTGCAGCAACACTTCTGGTTTCGAACTGGGAACTTAGCAGGTTCACAAGATGTATCTCTCCCAGCCAGTCCCTTCCAAGGAGACTCAGCTCCCTGCCTGACATTTTTTATTTGTTCATGGGATGTGGGTGTCGTTGGCCAGGCCAGCATTTATTACCCATCCCTAGTTGCCCCTAGTTCAGGGGACATTTAAGAGTCAACCACATTGCTGTGGATCTGGAGTCACATGTAGGCCAGACCAGGTAAGGGCAGCAAATTTCCTTAAAGGACATTAATGAACCAGATGGGTTTTTACAATAATGGTTTCATGATCATCATTAAGCTTTTAATTCCAGATTTTTATTGAATTCAAATGCTATCTTCTGCCTTGGTGAGATTCAAACCCAGGTTTCCAGAGCATTACCCTGGATCACTGGATTACCCAGTCCAGCGACAATACCACTACGTCATTGCCTCCCCACACTGTTCCTCATAACGCACCTTGACTTGACATAACCCTTTTACATTTGTTTCTTGGCCTGTGTATGTCCTCAGCCTTGTGTCCAAAACTTCTAACTTCAAAGGGTGAGTTCTTTTACTCAGATATCTAAATGTATGCTCTCCAATGACAGACATCGACGTGCCCTGTATCAACTTCCATCTTAATGGGTTGCCTGTTACTGTATGACTACTTGGATTGGCTCGGCTCTACCCACTTTGAGGCTATATAATGAATGGATGTCTGATTCTATTTCTTCTGGCTTTTCCATGAGGCATACCGCATGATTTTTCCTTCTGTCTTTATAGTGTTGTTTTAGCCTTTCTCTACAATGCCACCTTATATGACCATTGCAATGGCAGACAAAGCACTTGACTTGTTTGTTGAGCTGTCGTTCACTCACTGGAGGCCTGGATGTATCTCTCTCATTCATTTTGTGGGATTTCATTACAGTATCATTGTTTTTCAATATCCTGGAGCTAGAGAGCATTTCCCGCCTTTCTGTGGAGCCTGAGGTTTTCACGACTTTTGTTGCGAGATTGTCCCACTCGACTGGATGGACGGCACCATTTTGTGTCTCTTTTATAACTTCGAAATTTCTAACAGCACTCTGCATCGCGGTAGCTAATTCTAATGCCTATTTGAAATATAGACTAGGTTTGGCCAGCAAACGCCATTGGATAATATCATCTCCAATCCCGCATATCAGTCGGTCTCGCAACATATCACTAATGGACGTTCCAAATTCGCAATGCTCAGTTAATGCTTTTAAAATGGCCATATAGTCAGCTATTGTCTCCTCTGGAAGCCTGTTCCTTGAATTGAACTTGAAGCGCTGCATAGTACCTAAGGGCCTTGGTCTCAGGTGGCTCTGTACAGTTTTTATCAACTCATTAAAAGTCTTCGTGTCTGGGGCGCTAGGTGACTTGAGGCTGCAGATCAGCCCGTATGTTTTGCTCTCGCATGAGGACAAAAGAATTACCCCTTCTTCTCCTCCCCTGCAATGTTGTTAGCAGTAAAAAGAACAGTAGGCGTTCGACATACTGAGACCAGTCACCTGGAACGGGGTCAAATGGATTGACGCATTCAAACTGCGGCATCGTGAACGACTGCAAGGGGACTGCACTTCCGATAGCTTCCCAGTAAATAACAAATTCAGGTGTTTGGCTTATCACAGCTTTCTTGACTGCCGTTGATCAATTCGTGTTTTGCCCTCCACAGAGTTCCACTCTCTCTGGGGTGTCTTAAAATTTTCTGTCAATAGCCATTTTTCATGTATTTACCAGTTTTAATGCATTGCTGCTTTAACAGCAGTCACCATTTTTTAAAACAAAAACAGAATTACCTGGAAAAACTCAGCAGGTCTGGCAGCATCGGCAGAGAAGAACAAAGTTGACATTTCGAGTCCTCATGACCCTTCAACAGAACTGAATTTTTTAAAGCTGTCTCTGCAGCTGTCGGCTTTTCTCTGCTAGGTTTCGCACTCTCTTTTTGAGTTTTGGCAGAATCCCCGTGTTCGCGATTCTATAGGGTTTTTTCTAAATTTTAAACTGAAGCATTGCTTTCTGCTCTAATTGCCAGCTGTCATCTATTTTATAAGGAAAGATGCTCTTTCCAATGCTTTGCTCACCCGTCTTGAAATTTATTTTCTTTTGTTCCTTATCCTCGTCGCCACTTTTGTGTCTTGGGTAAATGAGTTTGTGGTCAACTGAACTCTAACTGTACACCTTCCTATGTTCTCAGTTGCTGCTTGCAATCAATAATGTGGAGAGACTGATGCAAGAATAAACAGTGATGGTTTATTGAGACATTGGGCAGAGCACCAGATCATAAGTGCTCACTCAGAAACCTTCAGGACTGGACTTACAGTTCCCAGTTGCCCATGCTGTACAGTGATTCATCAGTGCTGTCACATGGTCAATAAACTTGCATTCTCTTAATGGGACAGGGTACCCCACTTTATCACAAATATATTGTAGAGAAGTTTTGTAAATTAACAAGCCATAGCTAATTTACATGATTAAGTCAACAACTGAGGTATCAGAAAGTACTGCAAACATAGAACTATTGTATCAGGAACGTTTACACATTTTCAGGAACACAGTGTCATGCATTCCCTAAGATGTTATAGAAACATCTGAGAGGTTTATATATAAAGTCAGAAGTGAAGAAATAAGAAAAAGCTGAATTCCAATTTGGTAAAAGTCATAACAGATCTGGTAGGTATACTGTTAGTTCAGTCACAAGTCAAAAACTTGATCCTGGACAGAATAAAATACGAATGATTAAAACAAATACAGAAATAGGGACAGGGAACTGATGGTCTCCTGAACCTTCATAATGAATATGAGAAATAACAACTTTTGGAAAAATGAGAGGTGGAATAATAGATGCTGTCTAAGGCCACTTCTATCTGACTATACTGATGAGCTAGAGTAAAAACAGGACCAGAGGATATTCTTTAAATTGATCTGTTCTGCAAAATATAAAGTGAAGGGTTCTCTAATTTCCAAAGTTTAAAACCTGACCAGGAGTTTGGCAGAAAGAAGGATTGTGACTTGAATTTTGAGCTTTGATGTTGAAAATTCAAGGAACATCTTAAAATTAAATGCCTTCTCACCACAGGACTCAAATTTAAATACATCTATTTTTAAAATCTGACTGTTCATGCATATTTCCATTTTAGAAATATCAGAACGCACCATTCATCTAATCCAGAACCAGATGAGTGGGCATCTTATAAGTGTTACAGATGTCCATCTTACAGTTCACTGTTTTAGATAACAGGGAAACTTATGCTGCATGAAATCAACATCATCGATGTGCATGAGCCTGTGTTGGCGAACAGGACAATCTATAACAATGAGATGCCACCCAGTGGCTGCTTTGGATGGATGATATGATGCAAGTCAGGTTATTCTCCATACTAATAAGGAGTTTTATTTTTATGAGTCATAAATGTGCAAACAATGCAAATAGGTCAAAAGGTGTAACTTCATCATTGCTCTAGATGAGCGTTGCACTTTTCGCTGCACTGTAAATTGTATTAAATATTCATTGCTATTCAGAATCTACCTCCACATTTAGATTAACAGCTTGAACACAATGACACAAGCAGACAAATCCTCTTTGGGAAATGCAAATGTTTTATTTTTGTAACAGTAGTAGTACTTTATCTAGCATAATGAAGGCACTGGAGTGCGTTTGGATAGAATATGCCTTGAAAATATCTCCAGTGTCAGAGTGTCCACAACAGAGTTAGAGCACTTTAAATGTAGCCATTTCTTTATGTATTCTTGTCACATAATTATTTCTCCCTGCCACATCCATTGTAGGCAGCTCTAATTCACACCGGATTTTCAGTTGTGTGAATCATAATTAAAATGAAATGGGCAATGTTAAACTTTTTAAAACTCTTGAACTATATCGTGTTTTGCATTGTGATTTAACACTACACTTAACTGGCACTGTTGAGGCAGTATGTGTGAGTTTATTGAAGATTATTTCAGCTGCTGTTCTACTCCATCACAGTGATTGAAGTTTCAGTATATGCACACAAAAAAAGTATAAACAGAAATAAATTTTTAAATTCACTTCTGCACTTGTCTCTATGAGGAGGTAAGCTATTGGATTTCTAACATGCGGAGCAGATAGTGAGCCAACCTTAGTTGTCTTGGTTAATATTATACCTCACTGTGCTCTACAGTCCCAATTTGAATTGGGGTGAGCAAAGAACCTGTGGAACAAGTGTCAGGCACGGAACAACTTTAACCCTCTGAACATGTTTAAAGGAACATCAGGCCCCAATCTAACCTGTGCCAGGTGTTGGTTACATGAGGTCAGCAAGTGGACAGGAGGTTGCTGCTGAGGACCCATCTAAATGACATCTGACACTCAGGGAAGCGGGTGGGTGGGGTACAAAGGAGATTGTGAGCAGAGGGGTGGCTATAGCTTTATTTCCCTGTGATTATTTTTGCTCCTTCCAGCCAAAACCTGAAATAAAACCTACCTTTTCAGCATATTTCTGGACCTGCTACTCCTTGGCACCAAGACCAGCACCTGATGTTGACTTCACTGAAAATTAGTCAAAATAGGCATCCAAGTGGCATCATAAGACCCCTACATCTGCATGCAAATGAAGCCCTCATCTGTCTGGGCCTCATATGATGTCTTAACCATGCTTGCTAAAATGGCACCTGGCACAACTGAAACAGCTGATGAATTGCATGCTGCTGATATTTGACTCCTTTCATGCCCTGTTCTTGTTTTGTGAGAGTTGAAAATCAGGATGATACATGCTGGCATATTTTACAAGCACTAAATTAAACTTCACAATTCTTTTCTCAAAAAAATCACACTTTGGACCTCATTTCTATCTATGGTCCACATATCGCACTGGAACTCACATTATAGGAAAGATCTCAAGGGCTTGGAAAGCATAAGGGGCAACACTAGAATGGTACCAATGAACAGGGAGATCAGTTATGTGGAGAGACCAGAGCTAGATTAGAGAAGGTTAAGGGGAAATTTAATAGAAGTGCTCAAAATTATGAGAGGATACAGGTAAGATTAAGATAGTTAAAAAAAGAACCAGGGAGGACATGAGGAGAATTACATTATGATATGGAATTCACTGCCTGAAAAGAGTCATGGAAACAGATTCAATAGTAACTTTCACAAGGACGTTAATTATAAACTGAAGATGCAAGATTAAAGGGAAAGAGCAGGAAAATAGGACTAATTAAATAGCTCTTTCAAAGAGCTGGCAATGACACAATAAGTTGAATGGTCTCCTTCAGTACTATATGATTATATAATTCCATGATTCTAACACTGTAAGTGCTATAATAATGATGCACAATTTTAAGCTGAACTGTCAACATTAGTTTGGTTTCCATTCGTGAAGTGGCTGCACAACTATGGCATTGCCTTGCACCAAACACATAAACAGTATTAATTGCATTTATTGCATGTATCACACCAAGAAGATTAGGCATTGACTGTGATATAAAAGCAACACATGTCAAAACCCTCCAAAAATGGTTGGTTTATAAAATTAAAGTAAACTCAGCTGACCTTTTGAATCACTGATCGATTTTAATAATTGAAGAGAACTGACTGAGGAGGAATTTGCTCTAGACATTAAGTAGTTGACTAGTTGAAGCATGTAGAGGCAAAATCAGGTGTGGGGAATTGTAAACCCACTGCAATCCTCCATTTAAATGAAGGAATGGAAGATGTGGATAGTTTCTTTCCCGCGAGTGTGAGCATCCAGAAAAAAGAACTTGCTTTCATGTTCACAACCTCAGAACATCCCAAAATGCATTACAGTCAATGAAATACTTTTCAAGTGTAGCCGCTGTTGTAATGTAAGAAACATGGCAAATAATTTGTACACAGCAATATCCCATGAACAGCAAGGAGATAAATGGCCAGTTAATCTAAGTTAGCGAAATTGGCAGAGGGTTAAATATTAACCAGGACACGGGGGGATAAATCCCCTAGTCTTCTTTGAAATTCTGCCATAGGAGCTTTTACATCCACCTGAGAAGGCAAGTGAACTTCAGTTTCTCATCCAAAGGGAGGCATCCTCATTTTGCACTGACATATCAGCTTAAATTACATACAAAAATCCCTGGAATGGGACACAAACTTATGTCCTTCTGGCTCACAGAACATCTTTGTGTTCTGACCAGGCAATTATTAGATGCCTAAATGGAAAAGAAGCAAATCTGTCTCATTAGCACTACAAGCTATTTTTAAGTAAAGTGGAAATGGGATACATATATGCAGCATTACATAAATGTGTTTGAGTACAATGATGAAGACAAGCCTTCACCCAAATGATTCTAACAACACAACTTGCATTTACATAGCACTTTTAACGTAGTAAAGTGTCAAAAGGCGCTTCAAGGAGCATTGTCAGATAAATTTGATATTAATTCATGTAATGAGATACCAGTAATTGAAAGCTGAAGAAAATTTCTGCTAAGTTCAAATTGGCAGAAATCTCTTGGTAGTACTTACAAGGACAATTGGGGAAGGATCTTATGATTAGTAGATGTTTATTTTATAAGCGAAGAGCAATGGGAAACCAGGGGATTGGAAAGCCTACAAAGACCAACAGAGGACAACTAAAGAAATAAGGAGGGAGAAGATTAAGTATGAGGGTAACTAGCCAGTAATATAAAAGAAGATTGCAAGAAGTTTTTTTAGATATATAACGGGTAAGAGAGAGGCAAAAGTGGACATTGGGCTGCTGGAAAATGAGGCTGGAGAAGTAGTAGTGGGGAATAAAGAAATGCCAGACGAACTGAATAGGTACTTTGTGTCAGTCTTCAAAGTGAAAGACACGAGTGACATCCCCAAAGTTCAAGAGAGTCGAGGGGCAGAAGTGAGTATAGTGGCCATTATCAAGGAGAAGGTGCTAGGAAAACTGAAAGGTCTGAAGGTGGATAAATCACCTGGACCAGATGGATTACACCCCAGAGTTCTGAAGGAGATAGCTGAAGAGATAGTGGAGGCGTTAGTGGCGATCTTTCAGGAATCACTGGAGTCAGTGAGGGTCCCAGGGGACTAGAAAATCGCTAATATAACCCCCCCTGTTTAAGAAAGGAGTGAGGCAAAAGACGGGAAATTACAGGCCGATTAGCTTGACCTCAGTCGTTGGTAAGATTTTAGAGTCCATTATTAAGGATGAGATTTCAGAATACTTGGAAGTACATGGTAAAATCGGGCAAAGTCAGTATGGTTTCATCAAGTGGAAGTCATGCCTGACAAATCTGTTAGAATTCTTTGAGGAGGTAATGAGTAGGTTAGACAAAGGAGAGCCAATGGATGTTATCTACTTTGACTTTCAGAAGGCCTTTGACAAGGTGCTGCACAGGAGGTTGCTCAGTAAGATAAGAGCCCATAGTGTTAGAGGCAAGGTACTAGCATGGATAGAAGATTGGCTGTCTGGCAGGAGGCAGAGAGTGGGGATAAGGGGGTCCTTCTCAGGATGGCGGCCGGTGACTAGTGGAGTTCCGCAGGGGTCAGTGTTGGGACCACAACTTTTCACTTTATACATTAATGATCTAGCTGAAGGAACTGACGGCATCCTGGCTAAGTTTGCAGATGATACAAAGATGGGTGGAGGGACAGGTAGTATTGAGGAGGTGGGGAGGCTGCAGAAGGATTTGACCAGGTTAGCAGAATGGGCAAAGAAGTGGCAGATAGAATACAACGTGGTGAAGTGTGAGGTCATGCATTTGGTAGGAAGAATAGAGGCATAGACTATTTTCTAAATAGGGAGAGAATTCAGAAATCTGGAGTGCAAAGGAACTTGGGAGGCCTAGTCCAGGATTCTCATAATGTTAACTTGGAGGTTGAGTCGGTAGTTAGGAAGGCAAATGCAATGTTGGCATTTATTTCAAGAGGACTAGAATATAAAAGCAGGGATGTGATACTGAGGCTTTATAAGGCTCTGGTCAGACCACATTTAGAATATTGAGCAATTTTGGGCGCTGTATCTCAGGAAGGATGTTCTGGCCCTGGAGAGTGTCCAGAGGAGGTTCACGAGAATGATCCCAGGAATGAAAGGCTTAACATATGAGGAACATTTGAGGACTCTGGGTCTATACTCAATGGAGTTTAGCAGGATGAGGGGGGATCTGATTGAAACTTACAGAATATTGAAAGGCCTGGATAGAGTGGACGTGGGGAAGATGTTGCCATTAGTAGGAGAGACTAGGAACCGAGGGCACAGCCTCAGAATAAAGGGAAGACCTTTTAGAACAGAGATGAGGAGAAACTTCTTTAGCCAGAGAGTGGTGAATCTATGGAATTCATTGCCACAGAAGGCTGTGGAGGCCAGTTCATTGAGTGTATTTAAGACCGAGATAGATTGGTTCTTGATTGGTAAGGGGATCAAAGATTACAGGGAGAAGGTGGGAGAATGGGGTTGAGAAAGTTATCAGCCATGATTGAATGGCAGAGCAGACTCGATGGGCCGAATGGCCTAATTTCTGCTCCTATGTCTTATGGTCTTATGGTCTTATTCAATGTCGTGACACTCAAGTTTGGGACTGTTTAGCTGGAAAGGTGAATGCTGCTCATCTTATGTGATGAATTATAAAGGGAATAGGATTGTTAGCGTTAACATTGTCAGCCATAATTTGATTCTATTTGATACTTAAACCAGTGATAGTGAATCGGAAATGTGTTTTATATCTCTCTCAACTTTTACTTACATTTAATTCAAATCAATGCTGACTTGTGATCACTCATTTTACAATGTTGTCCAAAGTTACACCCATTGTCTTATATTGGTTGCAGGGAAGCAAGTTTTGTGCTGAAACCTACTTCAACCCTGCCATGGAGGCTTGGCTCAGAAGGACACTGTGCCCTTTTCTTTACAGTAGCAACAGAGGCTCACAATGACATTCTGGGTCACTGTTGACTTTTTAACTACTTGTATTCACTATATACATATGCCCTGCCTGGAGATATAGAGAATATGTCTGTCTGCTATAACTGGAATGGCTTCCATTCTATTAACCTGAGTGCTATGAAATGCCACCAATATCATCTTGGCAGCACTTGTAACTCTTTTATGGTTGCTAATTCTGAACCAGACAGGACGCTTAGAAAAGAGTTGGAAAAATGTGAGATAAAACATTAACCTATGCATCTCAGTGTCTGTATGCCTGTTAATTGATTCCAGTCCCTCTTTGCCAAGTGACAGAATCTATGGTTTAAAACTCTGACTGCTGATTCTGATGCAAAATCCTCTGAACTGTACACAAGAGTGCTATAATGCAACTCGTAGTACCACAATAATAGTCGTACAGAGCACATTTGGCATTTTAAAAATGAGATTTTGATGTTCAGCCTTCGCATGGGAGAGATAAGGCAACAGCCGTGGGAAGGTCTGTGAATATATTTGTTGGCTGCTCCCTAAGCAGCAGAGCAACATATGCTATCGCTGTTGACCTCTCAGAAAGAAAGATACAGGAGCAAGATCACAGAGAGCCACCAACTATCTTGTAATGTCTATAATCACCATTTCTAAGAGTATTTTCACTCCAGTGCCATTGCAGCTCATTTTAACTGATAAAAGGCAATGCTACATTTCAACAGTTTCAGTTTCCTGTCTAGCATTTTGATGTGGTGTGACTTTGAGGCCATTTTGCTGTTTGATACAATTCACCTGTCATTGGGCCTATGTACCTGGCATCACTCCAGCACTAAAATTCATAGACCACTATACTCATTTGTGTGGTATGCAGAACATCCTTTTGGTTTCACGGCAGCATTGCTAATGGAAAACACCACTCACGCTGCGACTGCATAGTTGCAGCATGAAATGGCTAGCTTCACCCCTTGCTCAAAATTTTGATATATTTTATCTTTCCAGGGTAATTTGAAGTAGACTGGGCACTTTTTAGGTCTGAAAGCGATGGCCCTAGGTCCATTCATGATAACGCATGATACAGAGCAAGTAATGATCTGATTGGATTATAATTGGGAAAGCTATCCTGTGGGATAATGGCTACCATGTTCAGCTCATTGCTCGCTGCATGTCGCGCATTCTCACAAAAAGACATTCCGTCTGCCACACAGTCCTATGGTATATGAATTTCAGCACAGGTGTGATACCAGGTACATGGACTGTATATCTCAATGGCTGGCAGACTGTGTCAAGCAACATGTCTCTTCAGCTGTTCACAAGAGTCAGAGTACTGACTGAACTCAACTAACCAGTGTTTGCAAAAGTCAAAACATAATGTCTGTCATAATAGATGTGATTCTGTAACTAGACAATACTTGCTGAACAATCCCGACTGTGCTAATTAAGATTATCAATTGGGCTCGCATTTGTAGCTCATTTACGCTTACCAGAAGTTATATATATTCATATGCAGGGACCTGTCCTCTGCAGGCAAAAGGAATATGTCCAGACATTGCACTTTTTTAAATAAACAAAAGCTTGGGGAGCAATGTGCATTTGCCAGGATGACATCTCAACCAATCAGAGCTGAACTGCTAACCAATTGGCCCTCCTTTCTTTATGCAGTATAAATTGTTGTTCCTTTTGAAATTTGGCATTCTTGCATCTTTCCTGAGGAGTGTGAGATGTAAAGCTTTGACGGCAGGTCTCTTTTTCAGCAATACAGCTTTCATCAGTCACTTTCAACCAGTGTGATATTCTATAGATATCCACCTTTCCACTTTATAACTTTGAGTAGCTAGTTTTAATGTAAGAATTCAATTTGTATACTTTTCAATACAACTTGAACACATAGGCTTTGATGTAATATTTATCAGTTCAGAGAATATCAAAATTTCAACATTACATAGATACTAACTGAATTCAGCTCATCATTTTTTAACTCTCCAAATAAATAATAGAATTTAACCAAATGTACACAGCATGTTTACTATTTCAGATGATTCTGTGTCAGACGGAAAGGCTTGTAACATTTTCAGAATGGGATATGTCCATTTATTCCTGTGGATTATGGCATCTAGGTGACTTGCTTCCTTATATTGCAGTCACTGACCATTCTTTAAGAAGCAATGTCAGAGGAAATAAAGGATCTTTTAATCCTTCCACCACATCTGCAGCTTAGCAGGGTGCAGGAACGGGAAGAAATATTGTATTGCCAGCTGCTCCCCAGGGTTCTCTCAACAGCTGCCAAAGAGAATGACTGCTGTAGCTTTGAAGGCCTGTTCAGAATACATCAGCATTTTTAAGAATTAATTTCCAGAATGTGGTTCTCGCTGACAAGGCCAGTGTTTATTGTCCATTCCAAGTTGCCCTGAGAAGAGGGTGAAAGACCTTCTTCTTGAACTGCTGCAGTGTAACAGTTTGATCCAACTGAGTGGCTCACTAGACCACATCAAAGGACACATAAGAGTCAACCACGTTGTTGTGGGACTGGAGTCATGGGCCAGTCAAATTGGGTAAGCACAGCAGGTTTTCTTTCACATAAACTGAATTCATATTCATAATCAGTCACAATGGGAACTGAATGTACTAGATTACTAGTCCAGGCCTTTGGATTATTAGTCCAGTAACATAACCACTAAACTACCATAACCATTAGTGCTATGTAATTTTAATAACTTCATCCATCAAAATGCAAATGTTCAGTAATAGTAGATTTTTCAAATCTGGCAGAAAGATCCGTCACTGCCAAGGAAATTACAACTCTGCTCTCCAAAACTGTTTCAGTGTGCAACCAGAGCAATTTATGGTGTAAAGGAAGGGATTGTTTCACTCTGAATTTCTAAGCCCAATAGTGCAAATCAAATGGCAGCAGTTGGATGTGAATTTCTTCTTACAAACTAAACAAAATTTATTGAGATCATCATAGGTATTTTCGCTAACTAACTTCAGTCCAGCTGTTACAATTTAAGCTCTCCACAGATAGCTATTCCTCATGCCCAGCACAAAAGTCTACTTCCATAGAGAATCATGTACTCTGTGTGAAACTAAACATGACGTTATGCATAAAGGATTTTGAGATAGCCATGGGGTGAACTGTAAATGCTTTCCAGCACCAAGGTATGCACTGGTGATAGTATAGAATCCTAGCATACACGCTTGGGACTGGATTTCCATGGAGGAGGCAGGAAGGTCAAGTCGGAAAACTACCTGACCCAGCAGAAACGTCTCTTTTATAAAATGCCCCACCCACCAAATATTCATTCTGGGGAGGCAGGGGGCATCATGGGGTTGGGCCCATTGCCTCTGGAGGCATGGCAGATGCAGCAATGGAGGTAGGCAGATGCCAAGGACAGCAGGCTAGAACACCCTCCCCCACTTACTGGGACATTGGGCCAGTTTTAATGATGAATGTTCAACCGTCAAATGCTCAAGCCTCACCCTCTTACCCCCACCTAGCCCTCATTCCCCCATTCCCCCATGTCCAATTGCCCTTACATACCACCTTTTAATCCCATGACCCCTATGTATCCTCCATACTCACTCATCCCCCAGTATCCACTATGGGCAGAATTCTGGAGCCATGTCTTTGAAATGGAGAGATTAAAAACAAATTTCCAACAATTTAATAGAATATTTACTCTGACACAATTCATACTGAAAAAACTCTCATTCCTAAAACCTATTCAAAAGTTTTCAATCCCCTTGATTTAACACTGTTGTAAAGCCAAACAAATTCACAGCCAAATACTGGGAGATTTAAACAATGGAGTCTATTGAAACTGATATCCTTTTTTTCTAAGCTACACCAGATGTCCTGTGAATAAAAACAGTCCAGGGGAAGGTTTTTATTCCGCTAAGCTGCTGAAGCTTTTTTAAAATTTAAATGGGATCTGAGCATTTAAATCATTTCATATCATTTCTTCCTAGCCTTTTGCAAGTCAGCCCAGGTAGGGGTCCAATGTTCAGGGTTACAAGCTATGACCAATAACAGAAAAAATACATTTTTAGTGGTGATGACAGGAAAACTATAGACCACCTACTAGTGGGAAAGATATGGAGAACCATATTTGCAAGGACATTACAGGAAGGTGCAAGAATTATAGTGTAGTTATAATGGGGGACTTTAATTATCCGAATATAGACTGGGATAGTAATTGTGTAAAGGGCAGAGAGTAGCAAGAGTTTCAAACTTGTATTCAGGAGAATTTTCTATATTAGTATGTTTCCAGTTCAACAAGGAAGAAGGTATTGCTGGATCTGGTTCTGGGAAATGAGGTAGAACAAGTGTCCGTAGGAGAACGTTTAGGGGGCAGTAATCATAGTATCATAAAAAAACTTGCATTCATATAGCTTCTTTCACGACCACTAGACATCTCAAAGTGTTTAATGATATGCTTTTTGAAATGTAGTCACTGTAATATAGGAAATGTGGCAGTTAAATTGCACACAGCAAACTCCACAAACAACAATGTGATAATAACCCGATGGTATTTTTTATGACATTGATTAAGGGATAAATATTGGCCAGGACATGGGATAACTCCAGTGCTCGACTTCAAAAAAGTGCCATGGGATCTTTTACATCTACCTGAGCATGCAGATGGGGTCTTGGTTTAAAGTCTCACCTGTAAAACAGCACCTCCACCAGTGCAGCACTCTCTTCATACTGCTCTGGAATATCAGCCTTGATTTTTATACACAGGCACTAGAGTGGGATCTTGTGACTCAGAAACAAGCATGGTACCAACTGAGCCACGGTTGACTTAAAGGTTGGATATGGAAAAGGACAAGAAGCAATCCAAAGTAAAAATGATTAATTGGGTTGTGTGGGGTGAGGGGGTGGGGAATGGGGTGGGGTGTTGGGGGGTGTGATCGCAGTGGAAGAAGCTACAGTGGGGTGAAACCAGTTATATGGCTCAGTTAATGTAAGAGATATCAAAGACTGGCAGACAAAATTATAACAGAACGATGGTCTGGCTTTAAATGGAGATTGTTTGGGTACAGCCAAGGTACATTCCCATGAGGGGGGAAGGTAGGGGAAACAAAGCCAGAGCTCCTTGAATGGTGAAAGAGATAGAGAGTAAGTTACTGTGAATTGGACATTGTTGGGCAATTACCAGCACAACTGAGCAGATGTCAGTGTCATAGCTGTAATGTCAGAGCTCTGTTGGCTCCGGTAAACCAGCCTGCAGCTTTACATATCAAATAAGAGCAATGCTATCAGTCAAGTGTCCTCCACTGAGATATCAGGGCAGATTTTGCAAATAAAGAATACTCAGGAATTTTGATATGGAATTGGGCCAATTTTCTGGAGGGAAGTTACTCTTTTGTGAAATTCCATGCGATTCCAAGTGAGGACGTTCATAAAGTTTATGCTGCCATGTGATGATTTTTTGTTACTGTTAAATGCTTCAGAATATGGAATTTCCCTTTTAACTTCTAAAATTCACATTTGTTCAACAGTAATGCCTTCAACAGTTATTGCAATGAAAAATATCTAAAACTTATCATTGTAAAGCAGAACAGAAGATATGGATTTCAGATTGCTTAACGTGCTTATTATTGAAAATGCTGAAGGAAATTAAAAGCAGGTTCTAACCTCTAATGGATGAAAAATCCCACAGTCTTCAACAGAGCTAAATCAAATAATGTAGCACTGTAAAAGCCAACAATAGCTGTATTAATGATCACAGAAGAACTACAGGAGTAGACATGATGTTATTTTAATAAGGCCTGGAGCTTGTTATCTAGGAGCTCAGTTTAAAGATTGATACTATCATTTGATACTAGGGAATAACAGAATAACCTAACAATATGAGCTGTGAACTGGGATGTAAACAATTTTCAACAATCTTTTAAAATCTATGTTCTTGGGTATAATTCCACACTGGATTAATGTTTAACAAGGCGTTCTTTTTGTTATTTAGACTTAGGAATACTTTTAATAGCCAAATCGTTTTTTTTCTCAGACTTTTCTCAGCAGATTTTCTTTAAAGGAAAGCTGGAATCGATGCACTAAATTTTGGCAGATAAGAAAGTCTGCTTAAAATGCATGTCAAATAAATGTCCTGGAATGGAGGAATATATTAAATTAACCAAATAGTCACATTGGTTCTATACAACTCACCAGTTCAACAGAGATTGATTGCAGAGCAAGTTACAACTGTATTACTTGATATATTCATGTGTTTCAAAGTATTGATCATAGTTCATTCTAGAAAGATAGTAAGCAATGTATTCCTTTGCAAATGTAACATTTTTTCTATCTCAGATCTGTTTCCTGTGGTCACCAGGATATATTTTTGATCACCTCTGGCAAATTTAAATCAATTAGGAAACAATTTTAACATCTAAATAATATATTAACTAAAATTAAAACAGCTTTGTTTCCAATGGTTGGTCAAGTTTCACTTGTTATTTATGATAATAAAAATTGTGCTCCTGTGTGAATACAGTGTTATGTGTTGTAGTGTCACAGATCCATTCAATCACTTTGCTGCCATAGACACCAGAAAAAAGGAAAGATTTGCATTTGCATTTCATCTTTCAAGGCCTCAGGGTATCCCAAAGCACTTTACAGTCAATGAAGGAACAGCACTATGTAGCCACATCAGGATAGTGTGTAACTTGGAAGGAACTTGCAGGTGCTGGTGTTCCCATGCACTTGCTGCCCCTGTCCTTCTAGGTGGTGGAGGTTGTGAGTTTCGAAATTGCTGTCAAAAAAGCCATGGAGAGTTGCTGCAGTGTATCTCGTAGATGGTACACACTGCTGCCACTGTGTATCAGTGATGAAGGGAGTAAATATTTAAGATAGTGGATGGGGTGCCAATCAAATAACTTACTTTGTCCTGGATGGTGTCCAGCTTCTTGAGTGTTGAGGGAGTTGCGCTCCTGCAGGCAAGTGGAGATAATTCTATTACGCTCCTGACTTGTACTTTGTAGATGGTAAATAGGCTTTGGGGATTCAGGAGGTGAGTTACTCACTGCAGAACTCCCTGCTCTTGTAGCCACAGTATTTATATGGCTGGCCTAGTTCAGTTTCTAGTCAATGGTAACTCCCAGAATATTGATAGTGGCGGATTCAGAGAGGGGAATACCATTGAACATCAAAGGGAGATGGTTAGATTCTCTCTTGTAGGAGATGATCAGTGCCTGGCAGTTGGGTGATTTGAATGTTATTTGCACTTAACTACCCACACCTGAATGTTGTCCAGGTCTTGCTGAATATGGACAGGGACTGTTTTAGTTATCTAAGGAGTCATGAATGGTGCTGAGTATTGTACAATCATGAGAGAAAATCGCCACTTCTGACATTATGATAGAGGAAAGTTCACCATCTTCTTTTAGGAACATAAGAGCAGGAGTAGGCCATTCAACCCTTTGAGCTTGTTCCGCCATTCAAATAGGTCATGGCTGATCTTCTACCTCGATGCCATCTTCCCACACTATCCCTGTATTCTTTGGGATCATTGATATCTAAAAATCCATCAACTTCTGCTTTGAACATACTCAATGACTGAGCCTCTGCAGCCCTCTGGGGTAGAGAATTCCAAAGATTCTCCACCGCCTGACTGAAGAAATTTGCACACTTCAGTGAGGTCACCTTTTATTCTTCTAAACCCTAGAGAATACAGGCTCAGTCTCCATAATTTTTTATAGCACAATCTCGCCACCCCAGGGATTAGGCTGGAGAATGTTAGTTGCACTCACTATATGGCCAGTATATTCTTCCTTAAGTAAGGAGACCAAAAATGCACACAATACTGCAGATGTTGTCTCACCAAGGCTCTATACAATTACAGCAAGACTTCCTTACTCCTGTATTCCAAACCCCTTGCAAAAAAGCTAACATACCATTTGCTTTCCTAATTACTTGTTGCATCTGCATGTTGGTTTTCAGTGACTTATGAACAAGAGCACCTAGGTCCCTTTGGACATTAACACTCCCCAATCTCTCCCCATTTAAGAAATATCTGCATTTCGGTTTTTCCTAACAAAGTATATAGCTTCACATTTTTGCACCATATATTCCAAACTGCAAAGGCTATGGGCCCTGATAATATTCCAGCAATAGTATTGAAGACTTGTGCTCCAGAACTTATTGTGCCTCTAGCCAAGCTGTTCCAGTACAGCTACAACACTGGCATCTAACCAGCTATGTGGAAAATTGTCCAGGTATGTCCTGTACACAAAAAGCAGAACAAATCCAACCTGGCCAGTTAGCGCTCCATCAGTCTACTCTCGATCATCAGTGATGTAATGGAAGGGGTCATCAACAGTCCTATCAAGTGGCACTTGCTTATCAATAACCTGCTCACTGATGGGAATTTTGGGTTCTGCCAGGGCCACTTAACTCCTGAACTCATTACAGCCTTGGTTCAAACATGGACAAAAGAGCTGAACTCCAGAGGTGAGGTGAGATTGACTGCCTTTGACATCAAGGCAGCATTTAACTGAATTTGGCATGAAGGAGCCCTAGCAAAGCTGGAGTCAATGAGAATCGGGGAAAACTCACCGCTGGTTGGAGTCATACCTAGAACAAAGGAAGATGACTGTGATTATTGGAGGTCAGTCACCTCAGCTCCAGGACATCACTGGAGGGGATCCTCAGGGTAGTGTCCTCAGCCCAACCATCTTCAGCTGCTTCATCAATGACCTTCCATCCAACATAAGGTCAGAAGTGGGGATGTTCGCTGATGATTGCACAATGTTCAGCACCATTCACCATTCAGCAGAGACTGAAACAATCTACGTCCAAATGCAGCAAGACCTGGACAACACCTGGGCTGACAAGTGGCATGTAACATTCGCACCACAAAATTGTCTGGCAATGACCATCTCCAACAAAGGGAAATCCAGCCATTACGCTTTGATGTTCAAAGGACTTACCATCACTGAATCCCCCACTATCAACATCTTGGCGGTTCCAATTGACCAGAAACTGAACTGGACTAGCCATGTAAATACTATGGCTACAAGAGCAGGTCAGAGGCTAGGAATTGTATGACAAATCACCTCCTGACTTCCCAAAGCCTGTCCACCATCCAAGTGGCACTGGTCAGAAGTGTGATAGAGTATTCTCCACTTTCCTGGATGACTGCAGCTTCCACAACACTCAAGAATCTTGACCATCCAGGACAAAGATACCAGCTTGATTGGCACCCCTTCCACAAACATTCACTCCCTCCACCACCGACGCACAGTAGCAGCAGTGTGTACCATCTACAAGATGCACTGCAGGAACTCACCAAGGCTCCTTCAACAGCACTTTCCAAAGCCACGACCACTACCATCTAGAAGGACAAGGGCAGCAGATAGATGGGAACACCACCACTTGGAAGTTCCCCTCCAAGTCACTCACCCACCTGACATGGAAATATATCACCGTTCCTTCATTGTCACTGGGTCAAAATCCAGGATCTTCCTTCCTAACAGCACTGTGGGTTCATCACATGGACTGCAGGGTTCAAGGCAGCTCACCACCACCTTCTCAAGGGTAACTAGGGATGGGCAATAAATGCTTGCCCAGCCGGTGAAGCCCACATCCCATGAATGATTTTTTTGAAAAATTGCTATGTTCTTGCCCACTTACTTAGCTTCTCTAAATCTCCATGAAACCTCTTTGCATCCTCCTCACCACTCACCCTCCCACCAAGCTTTGTATCAACAGCAAACTTGGAAATATTACATTTGGTCCCCACATCCAAATCATTGATATAGATTGTGAATAGCTGGTACCCTTGCAATACCCCACTACTCACAGCCTGCCAACCTGAGAATGATCTGTTTACCCCGCTCTCAGTATTCTGCCTGTTAACCAATCCTCAATCATGCCAGTATATTACCCGCAGCCCCATGTGCTTTAATTTTGTTTACTAACCTCTTGTGTGGGACCTTAATGAAAGCCTTCTGAGAATCCATTTACACCGCGTCCACTTGATCTCCCTTAACTATCCTGCTAGTGACACCCTCAAAAAATTTCAACAGGTTTGTCAAACATGATTTCTCTCTCATAAATGCATGTTGACTCTGCCCAATCATATAATTATTTTCTAAGTGCCCAGTTATAACATCCTTTATAATAGATTCTTTGTGCTAGGTGTGGCTCCAACCAGTGGAGAGTTTTCCCGTTTCCCATTGACTTAAATTTTGCTAGGGCTCCTTGACACCACACTCAATCAAATGCATTGATGTCAAGGACAGTCATCCGCTTCACCTCTTGTGTTCAGCTAGTTTTGTCCGTGTTTTGACCAAGGCTGTAATGAGGTCAGAAGCTGAGTGGCACTGGCAGAATCCAAACTGATTGTTAGTGAGCAAGTTATTGCTGTGTAAGTGCTGCTTGATATCATTGTTGAGAAGACGTTCCACCACCTTGCCTATGATTGAGATTAGACTGATGGTTAGGTAATTGGTTGGGCTGGATTTGCCCTGCTTTTTGTGTACAGGACATACCTGGGAAATTTTTCACACAGCTGGGTAGATGCCAGTGTTGTAGCTGCACTGGGACAGCTTGACCTGGGGCACGGCTGGTTCTGGAGCACAAGTCTTCAGTACTATTGCTGGAATGTTGTCAGGGCCCAAAGCCTTTGCAGAATCCAATGCCTTCAACCATTTCTTGATATCACGCGGAGTGAATGAAATTGACTGAAGACTGGCATCTGTTATGCTGGGGACCTCTGGAGGATGAGGCCAAGATGCATCCACCCGATATTTCTGGCTGAAGATGGTTACAAATGCTTCAGCCTTATCTTTTGCTCTGGTGTGCTGGGCTCCTCCATCATTGTGGAGGGAGATATTTGTGGAGCCTCCTCCTCCAGTGAATTGTTGAATTGCCCACCACCATTCACGGCTGGATGTACCAGGACTGCAGAGCTTAGATCTGATCTGTTTGTTGCGGGATCACTTAGTTCTGCCTATCACATACTGCTTCTGATGTTTGGTATGCAAGCAGTCCAGTTTTGTAGCTTCACCATGTTGACACCTCATTTTTAGTTATGCCTAATGCTGCCCCTGGCGTGCCCTCCTGCACTCTTCATTGAACCAGGCTTGTCCCCTGGTCTGTTGTTAATGGTAGAATGGGGGAGTTGCCAAGCCATGAGGTTACAGGGTGTGGGTGAATACAATTCTGCTGCTGCTGATGGTCCACAGCACCTCATGGATGCTGAGTATTGAGTTGCTAAATCTGTTCGAACTCTATCTCATTTAGCATGGTGGTAGTGCCACACAACATGGTGAAGGGAACCCTCAATGTGAAGATGAGATTTCATCTTCACAGAGATTGTACGTTTGTCACTCCTACTGATATTGTCATGGACAGATGCATCTGTGGCAGGTAGATTGGTGAGGATGAGGTGCAGTAGGTGTTTCCCTATCGTTGGCTCCCTCACCACCTGTCTAGCGACTATGTCCTTTAAGACTCAACCAACTCGGCCAATAGTGGTGCTACTGAGCCATTCTTAGTGATGGACATTGAAGTCCCCTACCATTCTGTACCCTTGCCAACTTCTGTGTTTCCTCCGATTAGTTTTCAACACTAATTCATCGTTCATCAGCTGAGGCATGTGGGGTGGGTGAGGGGTGGTTGGGGGGGGTGGGGGGGGCGGTGGCATTGGGGGTTGTGTGGTAGCCAGTAATTAGCAGACCTTATTGCCCAATTTTTCACAAGATGGCATGAGACTCCATGGGCTCTGGAGTCATTGTAGAGGACTCCCAGGGTAACTCCTTCCTGACTTAATACCATTCTGCTGCCATCTCCACTAGATCTATCCTGCTTTTGGGACAGGACATATTGCCTGTAAGGTATAATGCACTGAGAGTAACTATGTCAGGCTGTTGCTTGACTAGTCTGTGGTATAGCTCCTCAAATGTTAGTAAGGAAGACTTTGCAGGGTTGACTGGGTGTGCTGGAGGTCAATGCCTGGTGCGCTGTCCGATTTCATTCATTTTAGGCTTTGTAGCACATTGTTACAACTGAGTGGCTTGCCAGGTCACTTCGGAGGGCATTTAAGAATCAAAGACTTTATTGAGTGGCTGGAGTCCAAACCAGGTAAGGATGGCAGATTTCCTTCCCCAAAGGGCATTAGAGAACCAGATGGGTTTTCACAACAATGGACAATGATTTCATCATCTAACTTTTAATTCCAAATTTATTAGTTGAATTTAAAATTGAACAGCCACCATGGTGGGATTTGAACCCATATCTCCAGAGCTATGACTGAAACTCTTGATTACTAGTCTAGTAACACTACCACTATGCCAGCTGTAGCTGTATGAAATGCACCAGCCAACATCTTTAAAAAACACAGCTGGGAGTTTTAACCCCCCTATATCCGATGGTTTTGGGTCAGGCTGTACACTAAAATTTTAAAAATCTCAAACCTGAATCCAACCCTGCTTGAATCAATCTGGTTTAATAAGAGGCTGGATGGTGAAGCAGGCAACCATAGGCAAATGATTTGTTTAAATATCTTATGAGTTTGCTGCCTCACATTTTTCTTCATTTTACGTTTAACCCTGGCCAACCAGGTTTCTCGGATGTCACAGCTATAGGGGCAAAGGCTGCTGGGTCCAGCAGTTAAGTGCCTTTCCACCATAGCTTGTGAGCCAGGAGTATCTGGAATGCATCCCCTCAAGCTTCCCAGTAAATCATTCCAGCAATCGACAATACCCTATCCCTTGATCAGCTGCCTACTGCTTCCCCTCCTCAATGTGACGATGGTCCCTACCTTTGTGATTGAACACCACTCCTGAACTCCAAGCTACAATGGTCCCCCGTGATACAATTGGGCTTTTCAATTGCCTGTAGGGTGAGGTCAGGTGCTTTGAAAATAATGCTCTTGTATGGTATTTTATTGTCCTGAGATTTCTGGGGCCCATTGGTATTTTCAAAGCAAACGCTGGGGCAGTGGGGTTGCCGGCAATCCATTTGCCTCCAATCAACTGCCTATTGAGCTCCATGAGGAGATTGTTAATGGGCTGGGAAGGGCCAGATGACTATTTTCAAGATGCAAATTGGCAAACCCGAATAGTCTCTTGCATGTTAGTGCACAGATATCGGATACAATGTGGGGAAGCATTAAGACATGTTTCTGCTGAATACATTTTTGTAAAAAAGGTATTCTCTAAGAGCAGGTTTACTACCTTTTAACTGACCCTTTAGTCACATGTCTGCAGTGTGATACTGCAGATCCCCTGATCTCATGCCTCCTCTATTCCACAAGCTCTTTCATGGCTGCCATCTGCCTTTGAGGAATGTACTCTGGAGTCAGTTCCTGCCCACTGTGCTTGGGGGAACTAATTGTTCTGCTGAAGGGTCATGAGGACTCGAAACGTCAACTCTTTTCTTCTTCACCGATGCTGCCAGACCTGCTGAGTTTTTCCAGGTAATTCTGTTTTTGTTTTGGATTTCCAGCATCCGCAGTTTTTTGTTTTTATCTAATTGTGCATTGAGTTTGCCGGCCTTTTTAATTTCCTCTACCTTTGTCCTCCCCAACTGTCGTCACTGATCTTTCAACTCTTCCCACTCCCCAGCCTTTCCAATCTCCCCTGTGGACTTACTGATCTCCCTCTGGTCTTTCCTATCTCCCCTATGACCACTAATCTCCACAATGCCACCACTCCCCCCACTCCTGCCAATCCCCTTCCCCAGCCTTCATTCGTTGCACCCTCCAAATTCCCCACCCCAGCTTCCGATCCTTTGATCTCCCTGGCTTCTGGCATCACCTGCTCTCCAGTCCCCCAATTCCTCCCCCATCTGGCTTCAGATCCCTCATACCTCTAGCCCCCAATCTCCTGGCTCTTCAGTCTCCAATCCTCCCCCTTCAAACCTCCAATTCCTCTCCCTTCTGGCCCGCAATCCCTCCTCTGTCCAGTCTCTGATCTCCAATCATTTTCTGATCCCCCACCTCCCTCTCTCTTCTCAACTATGCAGCTGTGCCTTATTGCAGAAGGCCTCCTAGCATGATAGCTGGCCTCCTCCTAATCTGGCTGACTGTACAGGAAATAAAGACAAAAACATGTTAATAAGGTCCTGGCATTAAATTCAGAAGGACCTGAGAGAAACCCATTCAAATGTAAATAAAAGACCCCAGCCACAGCCATTCCCTCCCTGCTTCCCTGTAAATATTGGAGATGATGGCAGTAAATCAACTTTCAACCTCAAATATGCTTGCCACTATTACCAGGCAGAAGCATACTGACTGTACTTCTGGACCAAGATGCCTGGCCTTAACATGAATATCAGATGTGCAGATACAAAAGACTAAAGAAATGTTTAAAATCCTGTTACCCTCTAACCACCAGAGATGACTCTGATTGCTCCCCATTCTCTTCCCTGTTTTATGCTGTCCTATCATTCCCTTTCTCAATTTTCTATTGGGTACACACTTGATATTCACCGTACTGCCTGGGTGCAGCCAGCCTCCGACGGTTTCTTGATTTCCAGAGCAGTGGCTCATAGAATCATAGAAACTTACAGCACAGATGAAAACCAGTCAGCCCATAATGCCTGTGCCATTCTTTGAAAGAGTCATCCATTAGTCCCATTTCCCTATTCTTTTTGCTGAAATGCTATTTTCCTTTTCAAAAACATATCAAATCTCTTTTGAAGGTTACTGTTGACTCTCCTTTCTCAGTGTAAGAAACTATTCTCCTCATCTCCCTTTAGGTTCTTTTGACATTTATTTTAAATTTGTGTCCTCTGGTTAGTAACCTTCAAGTCAACTGAGAAATTTCTGCTCATGTGTCTGTCAAGACCCCTCATAATTTTGAACACCTCTATTAATTTCTCCCTTAACCTTCACTTTGCATTCTCAGTTCTGTTCAAAGGGTCACAGCTTAACCTTGTCTCACATTTTCCCAAGCCAATGCTTCCTGAGTCCTGCCTCAAGCTCAGTTCAACACATTCTCCACCACCCTCATGCCAGATTCAGACTCGGTCAGCTATGTACATCACGTGGTCTCTGCGGTGCCAAAGCCCATCGATAAATGAAGCTGTTACTCTAAGAAGATGAACATTAATTTTCCATGAGCTATAAAATGCGTCACTGAAATAAATGTCATGAAGCCTGTATGATTAGAATGGCACAATTACAGGGTCTCAAGTTGCAACAGAAATCTTTAAGTATTTATAACCATCAATATTGATCCAACCAAATGGCCTGCAAAAAGACTCTGTGAGGGAGGGGAATCATTTTAACTTTGGTTGACGGCACAAAATTGGCAATGTCAAATTGTTTGGCAATTATACAGCAAGTCAATGGAAGTGAAAATCAGGCAGGCTGCATAATGAATGGTTAATTTAATACGGCTTGTGTTACACCATCCTCCAAAGTCATCATTACCCCCAGGAGGTGTATTATGTCTATTTGAAAAGGAATAAAAATTCTGAAAACTCTAAATTATGTTTTGAATTCTGTAATATTAATCAAAAATGATAAAAGGAACACTGTAAAATAATTTTAAAAAATATGTAGGATGCAAACATGTATGAATGAGATTACCAAAGTACCCTGAATGTTAAAAGTATTACAAAAAATAGCAAGAGAAAGTGTCTGAAGAAACAAAGAAGAACAAGGAGAGCAAGTGGAAGAAAAGTAGAGTGGGAGACAAACAGGAAAACAAAGAGAAGTGCACAGGCAGAATGAATGGGTGGAATTCCACCCAAAGGCAGTGGCCCCACCCCTTGGCTGAAATGTCAGGCCAATCCTGTTTCTGTGTGACTGGGAAGTCCCCAGACAATTTAACAATTTTATGGCTATCAGCAAACCCACACCCCGCCCCCCCCACCCCCACTACACTCCTCCCCCCGCTGTCCCAAATCTGGGAGGAAGCCCTGCCTCTAATGAAATGGCCAGCAGCTGTCCAGTCTCAGCAGCACCGATGGGAACAGTTGGCCACTGCTGGGACTGCATTCGCACCCCAATGACAATCTTTGCTGGAGCAGATTAGAAGGTGGGTGGGGAGGTTTCCACTGGAGCCAGGATTGCAGGAGGGGGCACTGGTGGCCAAGGTTGGGAGGGCAGGGCAGAAGAACATGCAGGTGAAAGTAGTGCCATGGGGAGAATGTGGGGTTGGGTGTTGCCTCCACTGTGCAGAGGGTGCTTGAATATGATAGAAACCTCACAGGCAACAAGGCCACCAGGTTCACCATGTGGCATGGGTCCCCCAGCCACTGGTGGCTGGGCAATGTACATGCCACCTCTGCCCCGCTACCCAATTTTGTGCCACCACTTGTCACCCCCCAACCCCTCCAGTCTCCCAGCTGCTCCTGGGTTGGGCGAATAATTCCACCCAAAGAGTAGAGTGAGAGCTAGTTATAGGAAGATAGGCACTTTTTTTTTATCTATGAGTAATGCCACGTGTAATTAACTAGTTAAAGTAAATAAAAGTCACCAGATTAGAATAGTCTTGATTTAGCGGAGCTCATTTAGCCATTTCAATTAATGCTAAAGTTAATGTGTAGGCCAGAGATGGCCATACTAAAATGTTCAAAGTCATGGAAGATAACTTTGGTCTACCAATGTTCAACTTAGAATATTCTGGTCAGCCAGTTAACGTATTGGAAATGTGAGAACCTATCAGCCTTAGATTCAATGAACTTTACTGTACAGTTCTGCCAGATATCCATCGGCTCAAAACCTTTGTGAAAAAGGATAATGGAGAAACTAAGCTTACTCTGTGATGAAATCTCAGTTACAAAGACAAACATTTGAAAACCTCAAACAGTGGAGAATCTCCCATGCACATCTGATTTATTCAAAAGCATGCCGACTGCTGAGAAGAAGTAAGTGAAAGCCTTGAAAAAAGGGGGGAGTGAAGTGAGGTGGGGGGGTGGGAAAATGATGAGCTGGAAAAAATTCAAATTACAGGCATCTCCAGGGTGCAAAGAGCTTCTAGCCAGCAGTATCCTCTTCACAAATGATCAAAGTCAAGCTGAACATTTCACTTGAGTTTCTGCTTGAATAGAAACAGGTCTATGAGCTGTCTGGTGGCCCACTGGAATGTGCTTTATTGTGAAATTACTTTGCTCAAACATCTTCATCTCTTCAGATTTGTTTATTAAACTTGATCAGCAGTGTAAGATATGTGATGCTGTAAAAGATTCTGAGGAGAAAGCAATCCAAATGTGTCCCGAGGCACTTGGTTTGGCTCTATTGCAAATAATATTTGTAGCTGATTTAGAGGTTGCATGCTTTGCAGATACGGTGACTGTTAAGGAGGTAAAGGAAGTACATGTATAGGAGTAACTTTATTTTGTTTCCACCGCTGTTCTTTGATCTCTCATTGAGAAATATTTGTATGATACACTTTGATTTACTGTAACACTTTTGTTGCGTTCACTTATTCAATTGCCATGGCAGCTATTTTAGATATTATTATTTTATGGCATCCCTGACCACTATCAATAAAAACCCTGAGGCACTGTGGTGAGATTTGTTAGGCCCCTGTGTACTGCTGCCAATTTAGTATTTTACTGTTTCTGGACATTGGTGACATGAAATAGTAAGGGTTTACTGGTGGCCTGAATTGCTTCAAACCAGGTAACTGTAGGAGTTGATATCTGATCAAAATGTGATAGCCGTGACTCCAGGAAACAGGAGTCATTTTGACAGGCTGACTTAGTTTTTTCATGAGGTACAGGAACTTAAATACTACTCAATGCTTGAGCAGTCAGTGAAGAATTTGTGAAGCTGATCCCAAAACTATTGTGTCCTAGATAAGAATCCCAGGGTTTTTTGCCTAAAGTTTAAAATTAACAGTTACTTCGACAAGGATGAATTGATTAAGGTGTTTTCATGAGGTAGCAGAGATGGTTGGTGAGGATAATGTGGTTGGTATATATGGACTTCCAAAAGGCTTTTGATAAAGTGCCACTTTATCAAAGTGCCTACTTTGATAGGTTTGCCAGCAAAGTTGAAACCCATCGAATAATAGGGATTGGGATGAGTGACAGGAAACAGAGAGTAGTGATGAATGGTTGTTTCTGCTGGAAGGTATACAATGATGTTCTCCAGAGGTCGGCTATAGGACCACTGCTATCCTCAACATATATTAATAGCTTAGAATTGGATCTACAGGGCACAATTTCAAAATTTATAGATGACACAAAAAGTATAGTGAACTATGAGGAGGATAGTGATAGACTTCAAGAGGATATAGACAGGCTGGTGGAATGGGCAGACAGGTGTAGATAAAATTTACCGCAGAGGAGTGGTAAGTGATACATGTTGGAACAAGGAGAGGTAATAGAAAGTAAAGGGGACAATTTAAAGGGAAACAGGTAGACCTGGAGTATATGTACACAAATCATTGAAGGTGGCAGGGCAGAGAGAGATGGTGAATATAAATTATAATTTCAATTATGTTATAATTATTATAAATGATTATAAGGCTTTACAGATAAAGGCATAGAGTACAAAATCAAGAAAGTCATGATGAACATTTATGAAATACTGGTTCGACCGCAACAAGAGCATTGTGTCCAATTCTGGATAGTGCAATTTAGGAAGAATATGAAGCTTTAGAGAGGGAAGAGAAAGATTTACAAGAATGGTTCCAGGGATGAAGAACTTCAGTTACATGGGTTGATTGGGGAAATTACATTGTTCTCCTTGTAGAAAAGAAGGTTAAGAGAAGATTTGATGATAGAGATGATCAAAATCATGAGGGGGATAGACAGAGTAGATAGAGAGAAACTGTTCCCACTAGCAGAAAGGTTGAGAAACAGAGGACACTGATTTAAGATGAGCTGGTCAAAAGAATCAACAACAAGATGAGGAAAAAAAACATTTTCTTTATGTAAAGTGAGTGATTACAATCTGGAATGCAATGGCTGAGGGTGTGAGAAACAGATTCAATCATAGCTTTCAAAATGGAATTAGAACAGCAACTAAAGGGGGGAAATTGCAGGCTATGGGGATGGGAAAAGGAATGGGGGCTAGCTAAATCATTTTCTCAGACACCTGGCATGGGCTCAGCAGGCTGAATGACCTCTTTCTATTCTGTAACTGTTCATGATTATTTCTATGATTCTAAGTTATCTGAACTAGATTGCTCATTATTCTAGTATTTCCTCTTTTGTTTACATTAGGCCATTGGTGAAATCTATTAGAATTCTGTCGCACCATA
The DNA here is from genome assembly GCF_017639515.1 of Carcharodon carcharias. Classification (NCBI taxonomy): domain Eukaryota; kingdom Metazoa; phylum Chordata; class Chondrichthyes; order Lamniformes; family Lamnidae; genus Carcharodon; species Carcharodon carcharias. The sequence goes on from NC_054477.1 coordinate 107,569,871, forward strand.
TCAGTAATGAGTTAATCTGTGACATTTCTCCGTGGCTTTCTTCAATTACTGAAGAATCTTGAGGAAAGTGCTGCTGTCTGATTCTGGTTCTGTGTTGGGATTGAAGTGACAGCTTTAAAGTACTGAGATATCAAATGATACATTCTTTCTGGATCTTCATGCCCTCTTTAATTCTTTTGAGATGGGCAAAAGTTCAGGGGCAGAATTTCTCACTCGTCAGCTGGGCGCACACCCGGCCCAAATGAGTGGAAAAAGATGCGCGATGATGTCGGGCGAGCATCCCAACGTCATCGCACTCTCACACAATATTTTGGTCAGCAGGCACACATGGGAGTTGGCAGCACACCCGCCGACGATTTAAAGGCCTATTAAGGCCATTAACAATCCAGTTGATTTAAATTTTTCGTTGCCTGTCCAACCTTATGGTTGGAAAGGCCAAGCAGCCTTTGCATTTTTTGCAAAACCTCACCATGATGGGATGAGGCTTCGGGCTCTCATTAAAAAAAATCAAAAATGTTCATACTAATTTCTAACATGTCCATGCTCATGAGGGGGCATGTTTTTTTTAACACGTTACAATGCTTTATTCTTTGTTTTCAAAACTGTTCATCTCTCTGAGGCAGCTCTGTGCCTCAGGGAGCTTTTCCAGTGCGCACATGAAGTTGCACCGTTGCCTTCTTTCCCCCCAACCTAGGCAGCGCTGAGCGCTGCAGCTCGTGTTTCACGGTGGGCAGGCCTTAATGACCCTAGAGCGTGAAATCGCGGTCCAGCCCCGATCGCAGGCGGCGGTCAACTTCCCGACTGCTCCCGCCTGCCCCCTGCTGAGACTGCCTGACAAGGGCAAAATTCTGCCCCAGGACATGAGGAGAACTCCCCTGCTTTTCTTTGAATAGTTCCACGTGATATTTCACATCAGCTTTAGAGGGCAGTTGTGGCTTCAGTTTAATGTCTCCTCCAAATATGGTACCTTCGACAGTGCAGTCCTCCTTCAGTGCTATAGTGTGGAATCCAGCAAGATTGTGTCCTCAAGCCTCTAGACTCGGATCTGAACTTACAACCTTACATAGCACTTTTCATAAACACCAGACATCAGAGTGTTTTCCTACAAATGAAGCACTCTTTGAAGTATAGTCACTGGTGGAATGTAGGACATGTGGCAGCTAATTTGTGCTCAGCAAACTCCCACAAGCAGCAATTTGAGAATGACTAGATAATCTGATTTTTGTGATGTTGATTGAGGGGTAAATATTGGTCAGGACACCAGGGATAACTCTCCTGTTTTTCTTCAAAATAATGGCATGGAATCTTTAACAGATCAGCCATGATCCTGTTGAATGTCAGGAAAGCCTCAAGGGGCCGAATGGCCTACTCCTGCTCTTAATTTGTATGTTTGTGTGTTCATACATCCATCTGAGCAAGCAAACAGGGCCTTGTTTTATCACCTTATCCGAAGGACAACACCTCCACTACACTGGAGGGTCAGCTAGACTTTTGTGCTCAAGCCCTAGGCCAAAATTTTCCAGTCCCACTTCTGTATTTGTTTTGATCATTTGTGTTTTGTTTGGCCAAGGATCAAGTTCTTTACCTGTGACTGAACTGAAGGTATGCCTACCAGATCTGTTATGCCTCTTACCAAGTTGGAATTCAGCTTCTTCTTATTTCCTCAACTCCTGACTTTATATTTAAAACTCTCAGGCTGGAAACTTGCAGCCCTATTGACACTGGCTGTCATGGCGGGCGGTGAGGGACAATATGATGAGATGGCCAAAAATTGGTTTCACGCTGTTGTGAAATCAATTTGTGATCATCTGCTCCATCTGCCAATGGTGGGCTGCGTTTCCTGCCACCACATATTGGGAGCCTAATTTCAATACTTTAGCATCTCATTGTAAGCACTGCTCACCGGAATCATTCACCCCACACTCGATCACCCGGGCACTTCATGCCAACATGTTTCACAACTGTACATAAGTAATGTGCACCTGGCGAGCTGCATTTCACTCAGGGCCTTGATCACATCACGGACATCCAAGGAGCAGGAGATACTGGAGCCCTACAGCAACCAAACCCTGGAAGAACATGTCCATTGCATGCTGGATTGATTCTGACAGATTCTGCTCCACCGCAAAGCAGCTCACGGAAGATCACCGTTGAGGGTTCGCTGCGGGATATCAGTGTCTTGGCCATGGTTTGCTATGGTTGATCATCCAGGGGGTGGAGAGGAAGGGCCAGCTGTGAATGGGAGAGGAAGATGGAGCGGATTGGGCGGGGTGGGGTGTGGTGGTGGGAGAGGAAGCTCTAGGTTTGACTGGGAGAAGAAGGTATACAGGCTTGGGGGGGAGGGGTGAGGTTAGGAGGAGGCAACAATGGTATCGGGGAAGTAAGATCGGGAGGCGGGAAACAATTGTGTCAGTGGAGGTGAGTTGGGGGGTGGAGAGAGTGTATGGAGGGAGGAGGGTGTAACAGGGGACAATATGGCAACTGAGGAGATAGTTGTAGGGGGGAGGAAGGTGTAAATGTAAGAGTTCGGAGGGGGGAAGGAGTTCAGAAGGGGGCAGGAGTACAGGGGGAAGAAGGAGTTCGGAAGAGAGAAGGACTCCAATGGGAGGAAGGAGTTCGGAGAGAGGAAGGACTCCAAGGAGAGGTCTAATGTGGTCCATTCCGCCCCAGTCTGGAACCTCTCCCTGCTGTTGTGAGGCAGCTTCTCCTGCATCAAAACAGATGGAGAGTGAGTGAGCAGGACGCATGGCAATGTGTAGAATATTTGTGTGGTGAGTGGAGCCATGGACAGGATGAGAACGTGAGCTCCAGAGGATATGAGCCTGATGGAGATGTGAGGGTGTGTGTGAATAGGTTGTGTTGTCCTTTCAGCTGTGGGATCCCTGTGGATGTGTGATGGGTTTGTGAGTGTGTGAGTTGAGAGCGATGAGAAGAGTGATTTACCCTGACGGAATGGGGGAATCACTCATCCTCTTGCGGCACTGGGCGGCTGTCAACTTTTGTAGGGCGTTGGTGTTGACCACCACCTCCCATGCTGGATTGATGACCTTGCTTGCTGGTCTTCACCTAGAGCAGGGATAGAGGACATCGCGGTGGGCCTCCACTGCATCTAGAAGGTGCTCGAGGGAGGGGTCGCTAAATCTAGGGGCAGCATGTTTCCTCCGTTTGGCAGCCATCAGTTCACAGAAGCTTCCTATCCCTTGAAGAGTGCTTGGTCTTTGCAGGGAGAGCTTTTAAATATGGGGCCCGATTTACTGAAGGATAATGGCGGGGTGAGCCAATCAGAGGGTGCCTCCACCAGTGACCCAGCATGTTTTCTGGGAATGCATATTTAATGAGGCGGGATTGGGACGATAAGGCATGAAAAGCCACCATTGTGCCCAACGGGTAAAACATCATTTTTTCCCGCCTGCTACCGCACTTAGTGCAAATCTGGCATTATTCCACCCTCAGAGTTTCTTTGTCTGTGCTGTTGGAAGCACTGACATAGAACATCTGAATAAAACTTGAGCACCAGGAGGATGGTGAGTCTTCCTATTCAGAGAAGTGGCTGAATCTAGTACTGGGAATATCTAGTGTGCACTAAAACCTCTCAGCTGCTATTTAGAGCAAGCACCAATACTTGGTCATTATCATTAAAATGTATCAGCACAGAACATGGCCCTTGTTTGAGGTTATGTTTGAATCTCAAACGCTGGCATTTCATCACATTGTAAAAAGAGGTCTGTTGCCTGGAGTGCTATTTTGTGAAATCTGACAACGCCTGAAGGTAATTGACAAAACTTGTATGAATGCGTTAATGTCTAGGATTTGTGCCTTTAAATGGAGTAACTTGCATTTCAATCATACATAACGTATGTTGATTATTCTTTTCCTTTAAAAATCGGTTAAAATCTTGATTGATGAAAGAAATTTTTTCTTGCTTATATGTGCTCTAAGATTTCATCTGTTGTACAGGATCTTCATTCTTAGGCAACTTTGCAATGTTTCATTGGACAAATCTTAAGTGGTAATGAAAAACCTAAGCATGGATCTTTTAATTCTATTAATTAAATTAAAAATAATTGAGGTGTCTTTTAATTATAAATGTGTTAAAAATATATCAAAGACTTTGTTCACTTATTTAAACTTAAACAGCATAATTCACCAACGATATGTGAGTTTATTGATTTTCAACATTTTATCTTTGATCTTCCATGTTGAGTTACTTTATATTTATCTGCTTTATTGTCTGACAAATTATAAGGTTTTTAAGTAAAAATATAAGAAGTCTTTGTGCAGAACTAACTGTGATGAATTCCCATCATAACATCATATTTAAAATACTAACTGGGCAGTCTCAGCCAAATCAGGTAAGGTAAGAACTTGCATTTGTATAGTGCCGTTCACAACTTCAGGTTGTCCCAATGCGCTTTACAGCTAAATAAGTACTTTTTAATTTACAGTCACTGTTGTGCTATAGGAAACATGACAACCAATTTGCACACAACATTCTACAAACAGCTTTGAAAAAACAGTCAGATAATGAGTTTTAGTGATGTTGGTTGAGAGATTACTACTGGCCAGGATACCAGGGAGAACTCCCCATTTCTTATTCAAATAGGGATGCTTTACATGCATCTAAGAGGGCAGACAGGGTAAATGTATGGTCTCATTTGCAAGACAGTACCTCCAACAATGTAGATCCTCTCAGTATTATGCTGTAATATCAGCCTCGCTGATGTGTTTAAGGGACAGTTCTTCCCATCAGAGACAGAAAATAGGAGATGGGCTGGATTCCAGATCGACAACCTGCCTCCATTTTGATGGGGTTGGGGCCCTAACTCATGGAAAGATGGGTCTGCTGCCCAACTGTAATATACAGAGCCAAGGCGGGAACTGAGGCAGGCCAACTATGGAGTGGACAAGATAAAAGCCCTGCCTCAGCCATTAGCATTGTGCCTGCCAATTTGATTGCTGTTCGAAGTGCTGGCAAGTGTATTTAAGATGGATATAAAAATTGTCCTTCAGCCTCTCTATGCTGTATTCCATCTGAAACACCCTCTACAAGCATCCCTCCCTAATAAGCCAAAAAATGTCAGTGAAAAGCTTTGCACTGTTCATTGCTTTGGACCTTCACTTTGCTGGCTCAGAGTTCAGTTGAAAATAAAGTGAATGAATAATAGTTCTCTGCTTCCCTCTCTTCTCTCCTGCATGTGTGTGCATTCTGTAATTTTCAGATAATGCAGGTGTCAATAAAATGGTGCAATTGAGCTGACCATTCTTCAAATCTCACCTTGAATTCAATAGCCCCTCCAAATAACCCTATGTGAACATCCTAAAGATGTGAGACCACTGAGTAAGCAATGCCTTGGACATTCCAAACTCCACATCATCCCATGAGGTCAATACTTCATAATCTTGCCACACGGCAGGAAGCCATTCCATGATGGATGGCCTGCATATATTGGCCGTGAGGCAGCCATGCCTACATACCAAGCACCCATTAATTGTATGTAACCGAGAGCTCACTATCTGCCCATATTCCTGGAATATTTCCGAGTTGATGATATACTTAGGATGAAGCAAACACACATTTGATCTCTGTAACTCTTCCACTCCAATGCCAGGATGTTCAAGCACCCAGGAGAACCAGGGCAGGACTGCTCCTTAGTGTTCGGAACCCGACCTCCAGGCGCCCATTGATGCAGATAGTGAGCTCTCGGTTACATACAATTGATGAGTGTTTAGTATGTAGGCTTGGTTTAATAGTTAGGATCACTGTATAAATAAACTCACTTTTTGTTTGCACAAGATGGATGATTTTATAAACTTTGTGCTATACAGTAATAACACTGTGTGTATAAAACAGTAGTTCCTCACCGGCAACAATTAAGGTGTTGTATAATCCAGCTTTCTGTATCGGTAGGATTGCATACTGGCCTACCTCCGTTCAGGCTCAATGAGGTCAGGCTGTCTCTATAATGAGAGTGTGCTAAAAACTAAGCTAATATTAAATGGAAAAGTCAGAGCAGCTGGGGTACTCTTTTTGAAAAAGTGTAGAAAAAAGATTATTGCATTGTAAATATGGTGTGGTTCACAAAAATAACTTACATTTGGCAGATTTACAGCAAGTCAGGGAGTAGAAGTTTTAGTTCCTGACATTATCACACCTCTTGATAAATTTTGTGTTTCCCTGAAGTGTGAGAACAACTTTTTGCTAATAAGATATATCAAGATAACTGTTGAAAAGAATCAAAATGTGATAATGTTTTCACTTGGTTTGTTTTTTTTTCTCTCTGCACATTGCTGAGAAAACTCAGGTGCCTGAGGCTAGACAATGATGTGCTGCTGCTGACATAGAGACTACATAGGTTACATTTTCTTTTCCACCTGTAAATCTAGTATCTGGGGGCGAGAGACGGTCTGCTGTTTCTCTTTGTCAGAACTCCGTCTATTTTAGCACTTGGCCCTCAAATTTATAATTTCCAGCAGTCACGGGAAGTATTTGTCCATTTTGTCCACATGCAAATGAGCCAGTAATGAGATGGTAACATCACTGGCCTGATTTTCCCAAAGTTCCACTTTATTGCCACCTCTTCCTTTTTTGTTCTGTTATAAAAGGAATGTCTTGGGTCTCTAGACAAAAGCTCAAAAAGAAGCTGCCTCTTTTTCTTATTTTTCCCAGGAGAGAGTGCAAATGCACTTCCCCACTATCACACTAGCACATTCCTCAACCTAATTTAATGTTTCTTCAATGTGTTGCCTGAATTGCAAGACTAAAAGAAAGCTAAAGAAAAGAATGAAATTGTATTTATATATGCCGTTTCACAAGTTCAGGATGTTCCAAAGCGCCTTTGAGGCAATGAAGTACTTTTGGAGTGTAAGCACTGTTGTAATGTAGGAAGTTTGATAGCCGATTAGCACATAGCAAGCTCCCACAAATACCCAATATGATAATGATCAGATAATCTGTGTTGGTGATGTTGGGTGAGGAATAAATATTGTCCAGAGTTCTGGGGAATACTGCCTTGTGCTTCTTCAGAATAGTGTCAGATGACTGGTTGAGATAAAAGCAGAATACTGCGAATGCTGGGAATCTGAAACAAAAACAGAAAATGCTGGAAAAATTCAGCAGATCTGACAGCATCTGTGGAGAAAGAAAAACAAAGTTAACATTTTCAGTCCATATGAGCCTTCTTCAGATGACTGGCTGCTGCAAACCGAGTGACTTGGGAATGAAGAGGCCATTTTCTCACACCACCTTTGTGTTAAAAAAAGACTTTGAGCAGATTGCACTTGATCAACTGCTTCCAGGATAGTCTGACCCTGCATTCTTTCTTTCATGTGTGCAGGCATTAGAGGGGTCCAGTGGGGGGACAAGCATGTTCTGCTACCCTGGGACACTGCATTATCATCCATGTGCTTTCCTCATGTGCCATTAGTTGTGAGCACTGATTCTGCATGACTACTGATTTCCTTATGGTTCAATAGAAATCAATGGAGCTCTACCTTCTGATTGCCTGCAATCAGTCAACAAGCCTGCAAAAACATAAGGAGACCTTCTGCTTAAATCTCACAACCAGGCCTTTTTGGCAGCAGTTTGTTCATCCTTTGAAGACATGCAGACTGCTTTAAAGTCCATCATTGAGGCCTCCGCTGCTACATGTTCAATGGTAGGCTGTTGATTGATCTGCCCTATTGAATCTTTTTATCATTTTAAGCACCTTGATCATATCACCCCTCAATCTTCAATATTTAAGACCTCCTGGTTCTTCAGGTGAGAGATGATGTAGTTTTATCTTCCAGCCAGCAATGTCTTCCACCACATGCACCACCACGAGCTGTGACTGGTCATCCATGGTCTATGCATCTTCCCGTGGCTGTCCACTCTGGCTCACTCTTTACCTTGAAGAATTCGGGGGCAATCTTTGACTCGCAGCTGAAACTGGGGCAAAGTTGATGTGCTGCTTGTTCAGAGCTGGCAGCAGGAGGCCTGAACTATTTTCACTCCGGGTCTCATTTTAAATGCTGCTTTGTGCTGCAGGCATCAAACAGATGACAGCTTGCAGTTCTGAAGTTATAAGTGAAAAGGAACTTGGGCCCTCCAGCATGTTGATCTGGTGGTGTACCAAGTTTGAGGTGGCATGAGGGAGGGGATTCAAGGAAAGTGTGGGGGAGGATGTTGTCAGTAGGAATGATTTATTTTTGTGGACTCTGAAGAAGTGCTTGATCTCCACCTGACCCCAGAAATATTAACATTTCCCCAGGTAGGTTAGGGCAAAACTCATTGAAGTTTAGAAGAATGAATGGTGATTTTATTGAAACATAAAATATTTTGAAAGGGCTTGACAGGATAGATGGTGAAAGGATGTTTCCTCTGATGGGGGAATCTAAAACTAGGGGGCACGGTTTAAAAATAAGTGGGCCAGAATTTTCCACCCCCATTGGTGTTGGGTGTCATGACGGGCTGAGCAGACAATATGGTGAGAAGGCCAAAAATTGGTTTCATGCCTTTGTGAAAACAATTTGAGATTGTCCCCTTCACCCATCAATAGCTGGCCACGTGTCCCGCCACCACATGTCAGGAATGTTATTTTAATACATTTGCACATAATTATAAGCCCTGCTCTCTAGAATCATCCCCCCATACTGTATCTTCTGGGCACGTCAGTGTGATTGCATGCTAACGTGTTTCACAGCTCTACGTAAGCAATGTGGACCTGCTGAGCTGCACTTCACTCGGGACTTTGAGGTTTGTTTGCCTACCTTGCTTCAGACAGCACTCATGGTCATGAGTGCTAGGCTTCACAGAAAGCACAACATCACTTTTAGGGGGGCTCACAGGTAGGTCTTTACGTATCAGAACAGCTGTAATGCTGGGGTGGCTTTTCAATGGTGGGTGCTGCTTGGGGAAAGGGGAGAAGTGACCTCAGGCAAAGGAAGAGGCTACAAGTCAAGGGCTGTACTGGCCTACTCAGAGTGTGTGCAGGGGACACAGGTTGATCTGTGCAAGTGGCCTCCAGATGGTGACGGCTGAGGAGGGAGTCTCCAGAGGAGATGAGGCCAGATGTGAGGGTGTGTATGAGAGAGTGAGTGGTGATGTTCCTTGTGCTGGCACTGAGTGAGATGCCAGTGAATGTGTGATGGGCTTGAGTATGTGAGTTTAGACTGATGAGATGGTTGCCTTACCCTGGCAGTACAGATGAGATCATTCATCCTCTTTCTGTACTCTGGCAACCTCTGCTGTGCGGCATGGACACTGATCGCCACTGCCACTGTCTACAAAGCTGGAGTGGTGGGATTACTGGATCTCCTGTGGCCAGAGTAGGGCTGGAGGATATCACGGCAGCTGTCCAAAAGGCATTCCAGTGATGGCTGCCTGAAATCTTCTTGGCTTTCACTGAAGTAGTCCTGGGCTGCAAGGATTGAGAACTGTGCGCATACTTGCAGTTTAGATGTGACACCTGGAGTGAGGAAACGGTGAGGTAACAACATGGCGGGCGATTCAGAGGCCGCCCACTAGCAAGACGGTGTGCTTCCTGTGGCTGCATAATCAATGGGTTGGGAAGCAGATGATAAGGCACGAAAACCCATCATTATGACTGGCGGGTAAAATGTCACTTTTCGCACCTGCAACTGCACTTAGTACAAATCTGGGACCATTCTTCCCATTAACTCTACTTCCCTCTCCACAGGTGGACCACCTGACCTTATGAGTGTATCCAACTATTTCTGTGGGTTTTTTTTGGAGAAATGGTTAGCTTGTATTTTTTGAGGGAAAAGGACCACTTGTGATTTATGGTAGGAGGAGTGACATGAAGCTTTCCTCACATATTTCACTGGCAATGATTACAGGGAGCAATCACATATGAAGAAACAGAAGCAAAATATCATGCTGAACATGCCTTCCTACCTCTTCATGTGGCCTCCCTCATGAGGATTTGCTATGCTTCTTCCGTATAATACTTTGAAATTTGAAGGTATACACACCGGTTGCAGCTTTGCTCGAGGGCTAAAATTGGTTACAGTAGTGTAATAGTTAACACTGGCTAAGTAATTGTAAACCCCTCAGTAATAATCCAGAGATTATGAATTCAAATCCCAGTGTAGCATTTTGGGAATTTAAATTTAGTATTTTTTATAAGTTCAACAAGAAGGCATGCATGGATAATAAATGGTGACTTTGCTAGTGATGCCCACAACCCATGAACAAATAAAGAACAAAAAATGATGGGTTAATTTATCTTTTTAAAAGAATGCAAAATATAAGAATTGCCTTTTATTGCTATATTCATGCTGTCAAACTCAGATGTCAACATTCAGCCTAAAAGGGATGTTACAATGAGTGAATGTAATAAATGTAAATGCATTTTAGCATTTACAATGTGTGCAAGAATATGAGTGAAGGGACAATTTTTCATGAAGGCAGGTGTGTAAATGGCACCACACTACTTCATAGGCATTGATTGCAAACAGCTCAAGCACTTTCATATAATGAGGGGCAGATCATTTCAATTGGCTGACTCCTTTTACATTGCATTACTCTGGTAAGGTCATTAAATTTTTTTGTCATTGAGTGGCTGAGCACAGGGGTTTGGATTTGGCTGTCTCTATCTTGGTAATCTCCACAGATTCTGAACAGATCCAATTGGGACTTTTATCTTTCTGTTCTGAACAACGCCTCTGTCCTTCACTTAAACCACAACAGAATCCAGAAAGCTGCAACTCACTGCCCTGTAGCAAACATTGCCCAGATTTGTAGACGAAGACGTCCCTTTGGTGCAAACAAACTAATATGATGGGGCCTTGCCTAGCTTTTTAATCCTGTTTCTAAATGGGAGGACTGCCAATCAGTGTCGTTGTTGAAAATCTCAAAGCTAGTGCAAATTAAAACTGAGCCTGGCCCTAATAATGATGGTGACTATTGAATGGTATTCCACTCTACTTCTGGTTCAGCCCATGTCTGGTTTGGAAACCCTAGAACTGTAGTTCTAGCAGCCTAATATCGAGCAGCGCTTAAAGGGGAAGAAGGCCCCTTGCACATTTCGAGTGAGTGCTGTATAATGCTTTTCCCACGATTAAGGATCTTGAGAATTCTTGAGCCATAATCCATGCATTAATTTTATTGGAAATCATTTTCATTCCCTTCTTGGCTTCCCTTCTTTCCTGCTGAGAATGTGGAATCTGATGTTCCAGCGAGATAATAGTAACTTTAAAAAAAATTGACTGTGAACTGGAAAATGCTCTTAACTAATATGAGCAATCTTAGTTGAATTGTAGGTAGCGTTGAGTGGGTGTAATCACAGTATGTGACTTAATATTTCATTTCCTTTGAAATTTAACTTTATACTTGGGTGCACAGAACACAATTTCTACTTTGTGAGCTGACATGAGTGGCATATTTTATAAGCTTAATGACTCATCACCATGCATGCTAGTATGAGGTAAAAGGCAAGAATATTCTAGATTAATAATGTCAATAACAAGACAGACATGGGATAGGGGTTAACTCTAACCTAACCCACCTGGCAGGAGACCAACAGATTTGATTTGGCTGCTCCTTTTGCACCTTCTCCAGTTTTACTTTCCATGGTAGGTGATCCAGCCTACCAGTTTCTCGCCAGTTAAACTGTGTTGATCCAATCCATCAGTTTCCCTCTGGATGGTCCAGGTTGAACTGTGTTAAACCATTCTGACAGCTTCTCAGCAGGTGGTGTAGGTTGAACTGTGTTGATCTTGTGTGTCAGTTTCCTGCCAGGCAGAAGGGGCTAAAATGACCTCTTTGAATACACCAATAAAGTTTTAAAGAAATCCAATGAGTTGTTCCTTCCCATGAAAATAGTTTTTATTTCAATTTTTTATTATTTCTGTGATTTTAACCTCACATATCAGTTATCTGTTTGCCACTTCCAATGTCAAAAGGAAGCGAATAACCACTGAGCAATGGTTTGTGCCTTAGCCATCACTTTTCTCTTCTTTTCCACTTCTCGCAACAAGATCCTGACACACCCTTCCTAACAGCACTCTGGCTGTACCTACACCACATAGACTGCAGTGGTTCAAGAAGGCAGCTCACCACCACCTTCTCAAGGACAACTAAGGATGGGCAATAAATGCTGGCCCACATCCCATGAATGAATAAAAAATAAAAATTTAAAAAAACCTTGCAATTATATAGTGCCTTTAACATAGTAAAGCATCCCAAGTTGCTTCACAGGAGAGTTTCGAGTCAAGATTTGACCACCAAGGTACATCAAAAGAGAGAAAACCAAAAGCTTGATCAAAGAGGTAGGTTTTAAAAAGAATCTGAAAGGAAGCAGGTTAGTTAGAGATGCAGAAACTTTTAAGGGATAGAATTCTAGAGCTCAGGGCCCCAGCCAATGAAGGAAGGGAAATGATGGAGCAATTCAAATCAAGGTGCTCAAAAAAGCAGAATTGGAATAGCTTAAATATCTCAGGGTTGTAGGGCTGGAGGAGGTTAAAGAGTTAGGAAGGGATGAGCTAGGGAGGGATGTGAACACAAGAATGAAATTTTTAAAAGTGAGGAATTGCTGGATTGGGATCTAACATGAGCACTGTGGCGATAGATAATGGGACTTGGTGCAAGGTAGGATATGGGTGTCAGAATTTTTGATAAGTCCAAGTTTATGGAGGGTGGAAGATAGGGTGCTGGCCAGGAAAGCATTAGTGTTGTCAAGTTTAGAGGAAACAAAGACATCAATGAGTGTTTCAGCTGAAGGTGAGCTGAAGCATTGGGTGGGAGGTTGGGGGGTTGGGGGGGGCGGTGGCGGAATCCATTTATAAGGTTTTCATTATCATGGCTACCATATCAGTAATTTGTTCCCCCATATACTATTAACTCTAATTCTGAAGTCGGACATGTACAAAAAAGACATTCTGCTTAACATACAAATAAGTAACATTGTGTATAAATTTCAGTGCTGGTGTGATACCAGCTACATAGGCCAGCGATTGGCAGATCGAATCAAATAGTATGTTCCTTCAAATATTCATAATAAGCAGAGTACAAACCATAGTCAATCAGCCCACACTTGCAAAACCCCAAAGAAAATATCAACTGTTAGATGTGATTCTGCAATTGAGCAGCATTGCTGAACAATCCTGGATGTGCTAATAACTACACTAACAGCCAATTTAAGATAATCAGTTGGGCTCATAATGTGGTTCATTTATGGTTGCTAGAAGCAACATGCATACATATGCAGGGATAGCCAAGTGGTTATGGTACTGGGTTTGTAACCCCAAGATCAAAAGTTCAAATCTCACAATGGCAAACTATGAAACAATGTAACTTCATCTGAAACAGATGGAAATGTGTTTGTACTCAAAAGAGTTACATATGCAGGGACCCACTCTCTGCAAACAGAAAGAATATGTTCAAGCCTTGTTCATTTTTTTGAATAACCCTGAAGCGTGAGGAGCGTATAGTTTGCCATTGCTTTCCTCGTGGCAATGCCTCAACTAATCAGAGTCAATGTGCCACCCTTTTCTCCTGTAGTATCATTTGTTATGATTGTATGAAATTTGGCATTCTTGCGTTTGTCCTGATGAATACCAGGTGAAAAGTTTCAGTAACATGCCTCTCTTTTCAAAAATATTCAATGTAAGTCGCTGCATTCTAATGGAACAAACATTGGAAACTTTGGAAACTTCCACTTTGGTGTAAACTCTAAAGAGAGATAGCTCACAATGCAGGATAAATCCCACTGGTACCTTTGAGGTGAATTTTGCCAGGTGATCCTCCCAGTGTGCTCTCACTCCAAATTTAAGCAAAGTAGAGAATCGTGCATGTTCTGTGCCTGAGTCTCCAAATCATGTTCCCAGTGAGCAGTCTGTGTGCTACAAACCTTGCCTCACAAAACTTACCCCACAAAGTATAATAATAGCTGACCTAATTTCTCAAATACAGAATAATGGGACAGATAAAAGCCATCCCGTTGCCAATGCATTACAGATAGGTTACTCAAACCCTACAAATATTCTACTAATGCATGCTTGAAAGAACAATTTAGTAGGCAGATTTATTGTACAGTTCATTAAAGAATAAAAACAAAAAAACTGCGGATGCTGGAAATCCAAAACAAAAACAGAATTACCTGGAAAAACTCAGCAGGTCCGGCAGCATCGGTGGAGAAGAAAAGAGTTGACGTTTCGAGTCCTCATGACCCTTCGACAGAACTTGAGTTCGAGTTCAGGAAAGAGCTGAAATATAAGCTGGTTTAAGGTGTGTGTGTGGGGGGCGGAGAGATAGAGAGGTGGACGGGGTTGGTGTGGTTGTAGGGACAAACAAGCAGTGATAGAAGCAGATCATGTCGTTGACATCTTTTGATGATCTGCTTCTATCACTGCTTGTTTGTCCCTACAACCACACCAACCCCGTCCACCTCTCTGTCTCTCTATCTCTCCGCCCCCCACACACACACCTTAAACCAGCTTATATTTCAGCTCTTTCCTGGACTCGAACTCAAGTTCTGTCGAAGGGTCATGAGGACTCGAAACGTCAACTCTTTTCTTCTCCGCCGATGCTGCCGGACCTGCTGAGTTTTTCCAGGTAATTCTGTTTTTGCATTAAAGAATAAAGTCTGATCTAAAATCATTCATCACAGAACCAGAAGATGTTCTTTTATTTTCACTTGTTAACATACACTAACCAAAATGGTACAGCACAGCAGAGACCATGGATGACTTGTGGACTGTCTTTTTTTTGCCTTTCATCGTTCTATTAACAGAAGTGATAGAAAATTTCCAGAAATTGCCATAAATCCAGATCACCAACATTATTCACAGTAGAATTACCCCATAGATTAGCTGCAAATTGCTCTCTAAATTAAATTTATGATTTCATTATTCATGACTGGTGTAACTGGTTAGAGAAATTCCCGGTGCATCTGACAGCTCTGATCCTCAATAAAAATAATTACATAGAGACATGTGTAAAATAGAAGTATTTTATTTATCTATATATAGTTATACATGAACAGGAGACACTGGGTCAAAATCCTGGAACATGCTCCTGAACAACACTATGGGTAAATCTATATCAGATGGACTGCAGCAGTTCAAGAAGGTAGTTCATCTTCACCTTCTCAAGGACAATTAGGTATGGGCAAAAAAAAGCTGGCCTTTCAGATGATGCTCACATCCCTGAAAGAATAAAAAAAGCAGGCCATTCTATTCCCTGAGCCTATTCTGTCACTGAATTACATCACGGCTGAACGGTACCTCAACTCTAAGTACCGGCCTTAAATCCATATCTCTCACCTCATGAAAGTTTATTGATTTCAGACTTGAAAATTTCAATTGAACCAGAGCTCCACTATCCTTTGTGAAACAGTGCTTCTTGATTTTAAGCACTATTGGCCGAGTTCTAATTTTAAGATTACAATCTCCTGTTCTGTGTTTCCCACCAGGATGTAGACTTAAAAAGAGTAGCAATTTTTGGGACTAATAGCAATCCGCCAAAGATTCTCCTCTCTCATCAGCTCCTCAAGTCACCCCTGAAGGACCTGTGGCAGATCAATGACGAGTTAGTGGTGACATCGGGAAAGGTTGAAAATTCTACATTGTGCAGCTCACGGCACTTCAGTTAGTGGTGACATCAATTCAACATGAGTGGCTGTTAAGTGCCAAGTGGCAGTTTGATATCTAATTCTGTCACTGGATCTTTTGGTCAACCCCATCTCTCTATCATTAACAGTTAATGTGTGCACTACCTTGCTGCTCTCAAGGCATCATCCTCCATTGTGGTCAGGATGACTATGACTACAGGTCCACCTCCCCTCCTAGGTCTCTTCCTCCCCTGGAGTTATGCCCGCTCTTTTCTTGCACTGAGAGAATGCAGAACAATGAGTGTGAAAAGTGCAAGAGAGTATTAAGGATGGAATGATGACATTTATGAAAGGTGACTGTGAGGAATGGGTGCAAGATAGTGACAGGGTGAGGGAGATGGTGATTGTGAGTGTTGGCTGCTCAGATGGAGGTTTGAGGAGGTACCGGGAGAGAAACAAATTTGTGGATGTGTCAATCAGAGGAGTGCTGTACAGGAGAATGCTAGGGAAGTCAGAGAATGATGTATGTCACCTGAAAATGGTATGCCACTCATCTTTCCTTACTGAATAAGGTCATTAAACCTTTTCCTGCACTGATTACAGGTATTGGCTACTTCACTCCTGCTGCTGATACTATCCATACCTTTCAGACACTCCTGTTAATGTTGGCTGCTTGGTCTCTTGCTCCTATCCAGACAAAAGAGCACATCCCATCTGGCCCTCACCACCTCCAGCATAACCTCCAAGGAACGTTCAGAGAAGCAAGGTCAGCCTTCCCATACTTCCTGCCATTTTTATGCCCCCAATAACCTCCACAAGCGAGATTTCTTGCAGCTATTCTGATGCCTGACAGGGTCCATTTAAATAGAGAGCCTTTATTCACAGAGTGCAGGTCATCATCACGCTCACACTCTGAAACCCTGAAGCAAGATACTAACATTAAGTGGGATCGTTCCAGATTTGCACTAAGTGCGGCAATGGGCGGGTAAAACGACGTTTACCTGCTGGTCACAATGGTGGGTCTTCATGAAGTATCATCCCAAATCGCCCACATTATTTGTGCATTCCCGGGAAACACACTCTCATTCGCCTGCCCGCCATCGCCCTGCTGCTTCATCATGCTGAAGACATATTTAAAGTCACACACACATCTCATTGCTTCCAGGCCGCGACTACTGCAGGGAAAATGTCCATGACAGACAAGAAGACCGCAGCCCCAAAGTTTAGCGACGCATCACCGGAATGCCTTTTGGATACCATTGAGGTCTGCCGCAATGTCCTCTACCCCGGCTCTGGCTGCAGGATTGGCAGCAACTTGGCCAGACAGGCTTGGGAAGCAGTGGCAGCTGTGGTCAGCGCCAATGCCCTTCAAAAGAGGGCAGTCACCCAGTGCCACAAGAGGATAAATGATCTCCTCTGTTCCACCAGGGTAAGCCACTCTCCTTATCACTCTCAACTCACACACTCACAAATCCATCACACGTCCACAGGGATCTCACACACTTCCAGTTCAAAGGGCATCACCATTCTCACATACACCAGTATTGTCCTCATCCAATCCATGGGATGACTCATCTCCATGCCAGGCATACTTGTCATCTGGCCTGGCAGGCATCCTGCTTACACTCTCTCCATCTATATTCATGCAGGACAAGCTGGCACACAGCAAGAGGGAGAAGTCGCAGACTGGTGAGGGAATGCCTGAAATCAAGGTTCTCACGGACTTTGAGAACAGAACCATCCAGCTGGCTGGCGAGGATCTGGACCGGTCCTGTACTGATGGTGAGATCAGCGGTGCTCTACCAACTGAGGATCCAGCAGTGCAACATCCATCAGGCAACCATTCTGTGAATGATGTGTCCTGTTTCACAGGCCACTGCCAGGCACTAATTATCTCTCCTTGCTTTCGCAGGCACATCTGAGAAACAGCCGACAGAGTCCACGATCCAGGGCCTCCAATCAGGCCCCAAAGAAACCTCTGAAGAGGAACTTGAAGGACCTTCCTGGAAGTCCCATCTCAATGCTCACCCACACCCTCCACCAGCACAGAGACGCACACCTCGGGTGGGACCCAGCTTTAGAATAACCCTGAATCACAATCTGTGAGCACATCGTATCGTCTGATCCACAGCAGACTGCAGCAGGGACTTCCCAGGTGTCCAGCACTCGAAGGATTACTGAAGGCCAGAAATTTGTTGAGTCCAACTCAGGTGACAAGTCTCTGGACTTGGTCATGTCACAGTTGCTGGAGCTGCAAAGGCAAACTCGGGAACATCAGGAAGGGATGTCCGCTGCACTCTCAGATTGCAAGGCATAATGGAGGAATCCGTCCGCCTTCAGGCTGAGATGATAGCGCCGGCATGTCAATGCACTGAGGTCAACACTGACAGGATGGTAGCCGCCATGGAGACCTTTTTCTAGGATGTCACTCCTGCACTGCTGCGCAGGCTCAAACCCATTGCTGTTGCCATAATTGACCTCCAGCAGTGGTGCATATATGAGACCAATACAGGGCAGCTCGATCTCATTCCATCTGTCCATTCTGCTCAAGGAGCCAGGACCCTTGGGCACACATAGGGAGGAGGATCAGCAGTCCCCCCACCCCTGGGCCATCCATCCAGGTGACTTTGGGAGTATCCAGCCCATCCAAATCCCCTCTTCCTGTGACCTCAGAAGCTCCAGCTCCCCAGGCTGAGGAGGGTGCCACTGCCACACAGCAGGATCCCAAAAGAAGACAGGGGCCCTCCAGGTCTCGGCCCTCCAGAGGACGCCCATCAAGGTCATCACACACAGGGCAGAACAGCCAGCAGGCTGCCTCCACCTCTGCTGTGGATGGCCGGAGAGCACCAAGACGTAGCAGCATTGTTAGGGCAGTTAAGAAGGTGCAGTTGAACAGCCTGTGCGTGAGGGTTAATCACTTAAACATACTGTTCACTATTGTCAATAAACTCCTGTTATGACACAGCAGTTGGTAAAGGTGGAGTTATTTAAAATCCCAGAGGGAAACTTTAAACAACTGTCATAATCTATATTTTCAATTGGCATGTTTCAGCTGCAACTCTGAATTCAGAAATGAATCCACCAGGCCTCCAGAGATTTTTATGTCAAACTAAATGAAACATTTATTAATTTACAACTAGGTATTAAACACATACACAGGTCTACAAATTACTACTATCATAACTTTTAACAAATTCCCAAATTAATCTCCACCAAGGCAACAATAACCCAATAGACTTAATCAGACACCAGGCAAAACATTTTTCACTTTGCAAGTTCATAATGAAGATACAGGCAAAATACTGCGGATGCTGGAAACTTGAAACAAGAACAAAAATTGCTGGAAACACTCAGCAGGTTTGACAGCATCTGTGGAGAGAAAGACAGAGTTAACATTTCAAGTCTGTATGGCTCTTCTTCAGAGTTAAAGAGAAGTAAAAATGTGGTGGAATATACACTGTTTAAAGGGAATGGAACAGATGAAGCTGGATAGAAGGACAGCAATAGGTAGAGGCAAAGGAGAGGTTGCAAAAGGTGTCATAAACAAAAGGTCAAAGGGGTATTAATGGTGGTGGTACTGGCTAAAGGAGGTGCTAACGGTGACATTAAGAGTAGAAAGCAGAATGTGATAATAGCCAGACTAGGGTAAGCACTCTAGAAAAGACAACATGAACAAATGACAGAGGGCCCTAGTGAGGGTGGGGTGGTGAGGAAAAAGATCAAAAATGGGTTAAAAGGTGGAGATAAAACAATGAATAAAAATGGAAATAATTTTTTTAAATAATAATGAAAATAAGTGGGAAAAATAAATAAAAATTAAAAAATAAACATGAATATAGGAAAAAGGAGATCAAAAAGGAGTGGGGATGGAGGAGACAGTTCATGATCTAAAGTTGTTGAAATCAGAGTTAAGTCTGGAAGGCTGTAAAGTGCCTAATCAGTAGATGAGGTGCTGTTCCTCCAGTTTGCATTGAGCTGCACCGGAACATTGTAGCAGGCCAAGGATGGACATGTGGGCATGAGAGCAGGGTGGAGTGTTAAAATGGCAAGCGACAGGAAGGTCTGGGCCATGTTTGCAGACAGACTGAAGGTGTTCCGCAAAGCGGTTACCCAGTCTGCATTTGGTCTCTCCAGTGTAGAGGAGACCGTACTGGGAGCAGCAAATGCAGTAGACCAAATTGAGGGAAGTGCACATGAATTCACTGCTTCACTTGAAAGGAGTGTTTGGCCCTTGGACGGTGAGAAGGGGGGAAGTAAAGTGGCAGGTGTTACACCTTCTCTGATTGTATGGGAAGGTGCCGTGGGAGGGGATCGAGGTGTTGGGTGTGATGGAGAAGCGGACCAGGGTGTCCCGGAGGGAATAGTCTCTAAGGAATACCGACATGGGAAGTGAAGGGAAGATGTGTTTGGTGGTGGCATCATGCTAGAGTTGGTGGAAATTGCAGAGGATGACCCCTTGAACGCGGAGGCTGGTGGGGTGAAAAGTGAGGACAAGGGGAACCCTACCATGATTCTGGGAGAGAGGAAGGTGTGAGGGCAGAGGTGCGTGAGATGGGTCAGACATGGTTGAGGGCCCTGTCAACCACCGTGAGTGGGAAACCTCGGTTAAGGAAGAAGGAAGACATGTCAGAAGCATTGTTTTGGAAAGTGGCATCATCGGAACAATTGTGACGGAGGCGAAGGAACTGAAAGAATGGCATGGAGTCCTTAAAGGAAGCGGGATATGAGGAGCTGTAGCCAAGGTAGCTGTGAGAGTCGGTGGGCTTGTAATGAATCTTGGTGGTCAGTCTATCACCAGAAACTGAGGCAGAGAGGTCAAGGAAGGGGAGGGAAGTGTCGGAGATGGATCATGTGAAAGTGATGGAGGGGTGGAAATTGGAAGCAAAATTGGTAAAAATGTTTCCAGGTCCAGGCGAGAACATGAAGTGGCACTGAAACAGTCATCGATGTACCGAATGAAGAGTTGTGGGAGGGGGGCCTGAGTCGGACACAGACACACCCACAGACTTAACCTCTATTTAGAAAAAAATTTCCAATGACATTATACATGTTAACATCTCTTCATGAAACTCCTAAGAATGTCACCCTGCCTATGTCTCCTTGTTCTAAGGAGCAGTGTTTGTGTCACTCAGATGTGAAAACTTTCTGCACAAAACAAAGGCAGGTGTCTCAGTCCAGGGCCTCTTCCCTGTGCTTTGTGCACCCTTCAGACCAAAGTGGTGGTCCGGCCTCAAACTCCCTGGACACATTACTGATGCTTGCACCTCGACGGTGCTTATCATTTCTGCCAGAATGTAGTGGGCAGGTACCACAGAGTTCTATCATTCTCTCTCTGTGCTCTCAGCACCTTTAAGGTGGGGCTGGTCCCCATCTCTTCAGCATCTGTGACCAGTGATGCTGTGCTCCTGAAGGGGT
Organism: Carcharodon carcharias; assembly: GCF_017639515.1. Lineage (NCBI taxonomy): Eukaryota > Metazoa > Chordata > Chondrichthyes > Lamniformes > Lamnidae > Carcharodon > Carcharodon carcharias. Next base: position 107,590,837 of record NC_054477.1, read on the forward strand.
CAGGTGCTGAAGGTGGACAAAGGATCAGATGCTTCTAAAATATCATGGCTGCATCTCTATGGTATGACCCTGATCAGAGAGCAAGCAAGCTGCTCTCGGCCAGACAGGAGTCAAATATTCTCAGAGGCTAGGTGAAGATCTATGGAGTGCCCTCACTGCATGTCCTCATCATCCTCCTGCAATCGAGTGACTATTAGGGCCTCCACTGAATCTCCATGAGAGGAACAGAAGGAATGTGCGATGGTTTAAGCCAGACTGGAGTCAAATGTTCACAGATGCCCATTGAGGATCTATGGAGTCTCCTCACTGCATGTCATCGTCATCCTCCACAAATCTAGCAGCCATGAGGTCCCCCTGAGCATGCCTGCCTCGTCTGGCCAGTGCAATGGCCTCATTGCTGATATCGCCGCCTTCGAGCACCTCCTCACCCTCATCCCCATCAGTATCCTCCTCATTGGAGGAGACCTCCAGCTCCTCCTCAGCTAACTCCTCTACCCATTGCAGCGCTAGGTTGTAAAGGGTGCGGCAGACAATGGCGATGTTTGACACCCTCCGTGGACTCTATTGCAGGGCTCCACCAGTCCAGTTTAGCACTGGAACCTCATTTTTAGCATCCCAATGGTTTACTCCACCAAGTTGCAAGTTGCAGCATGAGCCTCATTATACCGTTGCTCTGCTGCAGTCTGAGGCTGCCGATAGGTGTCATCAGCCACGTCCCCTGCAGGTAGCCCTTGTCCCCGAGGAGCCATCCCTGCAGCTTCTGTGGACCCTGGAAGACATCAGGGATCTGTGAACAGCTGAGAATATAGGAGTCATCCACACTCCCTGGAAATTGTGTGCAGACCTGCAGGATGTGTTTGTAGTGGTCGCACACCAGCTGCACATTCAGCGAATGGAATCCCTCGCGGTTGATGTATTTGCCCATGCATTGTGACAGAGGCCTGAGCACCACGTGAGTGCAGTCGATGGCACCCTGCACCTGTAGGAAACCCGAGATATGGGCAAATATGGCTGTCCTGGTCCCAGGCGAAATGCACAAAGTTGCTGCCCTTGCGAAGATGGCGTCCGTGACTTCATGGATGCATTTGTGGGTGGAGGCTTATGATAACCCAGAGGTCACCTGTGGAGCCCTGAAAGGAGCCACTGGTATAGAAATTGAGCGCCGCAGTCACTTTCATGGCCACTGGCAGTGGACGCCCATGTCCCCGTGTCACCAAATCCTGCAGCAGCTGGCAAATCTGACTGACCAGTTCCCTTGACATGCGCAGTCTTCAGCGACACTGGTTCTCAATCACCTGCAGGAATGAAAGGTGGCATCTATAGACCCTGAGCGTCACTAAGCGCTGACCAGCCACGGCTCGCTGTGGCTTTTCGGTGGCATGTGCAGGAGCCCCAGCAATCTCATCTTCCTGAGGGTGCTGTTCCTGCCCCTGCACAGCCAGGCACCTCTGTTGCTCTCTCCTCCATCATCTCCGCTCTTTGTACGTCACAAGACAAACAGCTAGGTCAGCAGGCTCCATGATCCTGATGTACCCGTCCTGCAAGACGGAAGAGAGAGTTGCATGGGTTAGCATGGGTGTACTAAGAATCTGTCCTGGTTAAGTGTGAAGGCCCCTTAACGTATTGCGGAGAGTGCTGGCCACCGCTTGGATGGCCAGAGATTAGTGCGCTGCCTGGGTGCCTAAAACCTCACTCACCTCCGCCCCACTCCACCCGACCGATTGGCGGCAGCTTTGCCCATTGGACTGCATGTTGTGTTCTCAGCTCTGGCGCAGGCATTCTCCTAACCCACACTGCAAGGCTGCGCAGTTAGCTTGTACCATGGGGGAGACTGGTCCAAACCGGGATGATGACATTGCAAGGGGCTGTGAGCACCTCCACCAGTGGTTGCTCCATGGCCAGCTTTAGTGAGGAGGTTGTACAACGTGCCCAGTTGTCCAACTGTTCTGCAGTCCACTAAAATGCTCATTACTTTGCAATCTGTGCTTGAGGTGTAAAAAGCTCTGGAGCACTTGGTGGCTCTTTGATGCCTCTGTGTTGCTGGAGCGGGCAGATAAGCTAGAAGCCCAACTCTAACCATATCAATGGATGTTTCTGAACTGTCACGGTTGCAGGGGAATGGTCATTTTATACAGGTGTTCCAAATGCATGGCCGCCTCCCTCACCCACCCTAACCCCCTACCCTGAATGCTTGTGCGCTACATTCAACTGCAAGGCATGCCTTGACCGCACCCCCCTCAACTCCACCCCCCCCCCCCCCTCCCCCCCCCCAACCCTGCCAAATATATCTCAAGCTTGAAGTCCAACAGCTGACCCTGGCAAGCGCTGCACATCGCTGCTGCGTACTCACCTCCAAGTTCCCCTCAAAGTGCAGCCCGCCAAGTCCACGCCTTCTATATGCTGTTGTAAAACATGTTAGTATGCTTTCCCGCCGATGTCTACGGATGATTCAATGGTGGGGGGGGGGGGGGGTGGAATGATTCTTGCAGGCTGGCCTAATTATGAGATGTATTACAGTGAGCTTACCAACGTCCGCTGGAGGAAACGTAGCCTGCCGTTGACGGGCTGAGCGGACGATCGCAAACTGGTTTCACGCCGTTGTGAAACTGACTGCGCCATATTATCCGCTCATGCCACCGACACACCCAATGCTGGTGAGCACCGAAAATCCCGGCCTTTGTGGCTGAATTAAAGAGCTACAATAAAGCCCATTGACAAAACAAACAATGCAGGGAATTCCTGACCTGCTACCAGCCTCCCTGCTGCATGTTGGTCTTTCCAGATAAAATTCTGCTCAAATTTTGCACTCCAAAGCCAATCAAACTTCTGTGAGCAGCTGCCAGTGTTGTGAACAGTAAGCATCATTCCTTCATCCTGACCACAAAGCCTGCAGAATATGTGGCTTGGCATCAAATTTTACATGATAACATTCCTGTGAAGCACTTTTTACTAAAGGCACTTTATAAATGCATGCCGTTGTATTCCCTTTCACTTTGTCTTAGAGTTTCTCAAAATTCATAGACATCTCATTGGGGAATTAGATTAGATGAATCAGGATAAAACATTGGGTGAAGCACTGCTGAGCAGAAACAACAACTATCTATCCATTCTTCATGAGCTTCACAGGCTACTGTGCTTGAGGCCCTCACACACCAGCTTTATCACCGCAAACTGAGCAAGGGCTTCATTCCAGAATTAAATTTAAATTTGTCTTGACCATAGTGGAATCTTTAGGGATAATATTTTTACCCCGCTGAATTGAGCGACAACTTCAGGATTTAATGCAAGCCCAATTATCGCGGAACCCCTAAAGTTTCGATCAGTGATTTTCTGCTCCACCACAGAATGTGCTGTGGACCCACCCCAACCAACCGTGAGAGCTGGAAATCCACTTCCATATCACTGTTAGAAACCCCAGAAAAAGTTAAGCCTTGTTCAGTGAGATGCAACTAGATTTTTAATGACCACCCCTAAAGTATGGATCTAGCCCTGACAAAATAATGTTACATGTGTAGAGTTTTTTTTTTAAATGTCTCTATTATGATTAATTGCTAAACATTTTTAAAACTAGATTTTTAAAAATAATTATCTTTTTAAAATTTATTCATGACAACTCAGCTTCTACTTTAATCCCATGTATATGACCCAGCTTTATTTCACTCTCTTTAAAATCTTTTTAAAGTGATTTTAATATTAGTGCGTTTCATTTCCTGGTTGGATCTCTGTGAAAAGTCTTTAATGTGTTTGGCTGCTTGGATAACTTGACAGCACCACTGCAACTCAATGCTGGGAATCTCCATTAAAGAATTTCAAGAGAGTTAAAGTTCCTACCATAGAGCTCACTAGATCTCTCATCTTCTTTGAGGTCAACGCTGACCATGCTTGATTAGCCACTGACTGCAAAATCATGACCATTACATGTTCTGACAGTCAGGCGTTGTTTTTATATTAATAATTATTGAATGCCTGCATTAACCACAGGTTGCACTGGTAATGAAATAAGGTAAGAAATCTCTAGCAGTTTGCAAGACAACTATTTGTGTTCAGATCCCTTCTTAATACACACACACATACACACACACACAAATAATATATATATCATACAATTTTAGTGCAAACTCAAACAAATTAAACAAGACCTGGACTTTCTGTCTGTACACACTCCAAGCGCACTACGATTGGAGCACTTATATACGCAGCAAATACTTAAGAGGAAAAAAAAACAGATTAATCCAACTTTAAATTAACTTCATCTAAAAATAAATGTAATATTGGACATGAGACCTGTTAAATGCCAGTGGCATATAACGTTCCTGTTAATTATCTTGCCTTACGACATAGTTTGAAGGAGGCTCCCACCAATTCCCCAGGTTTAAATTGTTGATGGAGAATTAAACGTAAATGCAGCTATTATGGAGCATGATTACATGCCAAGGGATTTTACTGATTTATTTAAAAACATGACAGTAGTAACAGGAGATGCAAGGACTTCCTGACATTGCTGGGTGTGCATTGAGAGGAATTTTCTTTCTTACTAATCCATTTTATTAGGAAAGGAAATATAAACAAAAGGTTTTGCCAGTACAATTGATCTTTATTAGAAGTGCAGTTTGTAAATAATTGAATCACCAGCATTCGGCCAAAGGAAAAAAGCGTTTGGCACAGTAACCCTGAATCAGATCAAGTATCCACCCTATTTTAGTAGATTGGGAGTGAAAGGTAATACGAATGTTTGTGTTGTATGTTAAAGGAGTAATATGTATGTTCTTCCTCTTTGAAATGAGCCACCTTTAACGTCATAACTTTATTTAAAATAAAACAACTAGGCCCTTACTGAAAATCAGACTTTCAGAAGTAAGAGACCACAATTCACAACAGCAAAGAAGGGCCATCATTTTGACAGGCTGGTACCTCGTCACACTTGTCCTTTATCTTCCAGCTTTATCATTGGGTTTCAGCCTTGAGTTGTTGGAATGCTGCCTTTTTGACTTGCAACCTTGGGTTGTTCCTTTATCTGGAAGATAAAGGACAAGTGGTGGGAAGTGAAAGCCCAAGAGATCCAACAATATGCTAACCATCATGACATGTGAAGCTTTTCTAAAGCCACCATGGCCATTCACAGGCCAAGGTCAAATAGACAAAATCCCCTTCATTCACAGGATAGTGTCTCTCTTCTTAAGGATGACAATACCATCTATAAAGCTGGAAAAAACATTTTCAACAACTCCTCAACCACAAATCCACAGTGGCAACTGACATTCTCCGGGCTATCCCTCAAAGCCATATAGTAAAGTTCATGGATGAACCACCATCAATGGGAAAGCTGCAACAAGCAATCAAATGGATGAGAAACAACAAAGCCTGTAGCCTCTATGATATTCCAGCTGAGGTCTTCAAAGCTGGTGGGCTTTTACTCACATCAAGACTCCATGCACTCATCAGGATTTAGAAGGAAAAGAACTATCTCTGTAGCTTTTCAGCTCTGAACAAATGGCTGAAATACTGACACTTACTTTTCTGTATGTCACTTTATAGAGTGCAATTTCAAGCACCTATACATTGGCCTTATGGTCTGTATTTGCCATTTTTCACATACATCTCAGCAACCATATTTCAAGGGTCTCGATTTTCTTCCACAGATCTTTATTTATTGTCCATGTTTCTGAGACATATAGGAAAGTGGATAGAATGTTGCATCTAATGAGTTTTTTTTCCTTGTTACAAGGTTGAGTTTTCTTGTTCTTAACACATCCTTTATCTTCACAAAATTACTTTTGGCTATCTCTAGCCTTCTAACAATCATTGTTTTTGTCTTTTTGGTGTTCATACTCTAAACTTCTAGATTTTGCTTGATCTACGATATTTTGTAGGACCTCTTCTGATGGTACAGCGCTGCTTGCAGTATCAGCAAGTTTGTTCTGTTCTTGCCTTCAATTTTTACCCCTGGAAGTACATCTAATTCTCTGAATATTTGTTCTGTGTACAGGTTGAGTGATTCTGATGATAGTACACAGTCTTGTTGTACTCCTCCCTTCACTTGAAACATTCTTGCCCAAAGCAGGGAAAATATTACACACATTCTCCTGAATCACCTACTTACTGTGGCTGAGGAAATCCTCCCAGGGACACAGTGTGGCTTTAGGCCTTCCAGGAGAGTCTCTGACATAGTCTTTATTGGCAGGCAAATCCAAGAAAAATGTTGAGAACAACACCGGAACTTCATTCATTGGCCTGACGAAAGCATTTGGCTCAGTCAATCACAAGCATCTGTGGATTGTGCTCCTGTGACTGCTTCATGATGATATGCCTGCAAATGCCTTGAGTGGGGGATCTGAAACAGACACCTTCCAAATCCAGACTGGGTCAAACAAGGCTGTGAGATAGCCCCCATATGATTTACAATCTACTTGACAATCGCTATTCACCTCATTAAAGATCAACTGCCCTCTGATTTGAGTATTAAATGCCATCTCAGTACCAAAATTAAACTAACTGCCACAGACATACATGATCTACAGTTTATGGATGATTGCAGTGTTGTTTCCAACTCTGCACCAGGTTTGAAATCCACTTTCCATTTCTTCAGTTGTGCATACCAGACACTTGGCCTGTCCTTGAACGTTGCTAAAACAAAACTCATATCAACCCAAACCTGGTCTGCCAAATATGCCACCTCCCATATATGTTGAAGGAGAAACTCTGGAATATGTTGAGCACTTTCCATAACTTGATGGCCACCTCTCTTAAAAGGCCACCATTGTCGAGGAGATCCAACATGGGATCAGCTGCGCCAGCTCAGCTTTCTACAAACTATGGCTTAAAGTGTTTGCCACCAAAGACCTCCGCAAGTCAGGGTAAGTCCTAGGGAACAGAGCAGTTGTTATCATCACACTACTGTACTACAGTGAGACCTGGACTGTTATCAGCAACACATTAGGGCACCAGAGAAATTCCGTCAGCAATGCCACCGCTGTATCCTCCGGATTCAATGGGAGGACCATAGGACAAATGCTAGTGTCCTTCTGGAAGTCAGATGCACAAAACATTCAGGAAAAACTCCTGCAAAATCAACTACAATGATCTGGGCACTGTGTCCAGATGGCTGAAAAGCACCTCCCCTGACAGGTCCTGTTTCCTCAACTCTCAAATGGCCAGCCTTCCAGGGGAGAACAAAAAAAACACTTTGAAGATGCTCTAAAGCTTCCCTTGAAGCTTGGCACCATTGGCACTAATGATTGGGAGGAGCTTGGTGCCAATTGATCAATTTATACTAATTAATATTTAATATATTATAACATGTACAAATCTTTTACTTTTGTGGAACATCAAGGGCCAGAATATGTTGCCAAATTAGTGCACAGTTGCACAGTTAATGTAAACAATCAACAGTAGTTTATTGCAAGGAAGAGATAGATACCTTGTGAATTGCAAATCACCACCAGTTGCTGGTTGATTTGCACTGTTCTGTTTTAGCCTCATAAAAATATCAGCTCACCCTCTATCAACCCATGATTTTAAAGGAATTGCTGCCTTTGTGTTTTAATTTTCCATGAAATTCAGCAGAAATTGAGGCCAGTATTTAACAGCCTAAGTAGCTATTTAATGAGGAGGCTTATACTCCTCCTATGCTACTTAATCTCTCCAACACTGAAAGGAAACAATTGAAACTGTGGTCTTTCATCCCAATGGGAAGCAAATTGTTGGTAGAGATTTTTAAAATTTAAAATGGCCTTTTTGTTATTGTCTCTTGATTTTCTCTTTTTCTTTATCCAACTTTCTCTCTATTTCTCTACCTGATTTAAATCTTATTTTCCCACCCCAATTCACGCTTCTTTCACTGTTCTTTCTCAGCTGTTAACTGGTTAACCTTAATCTCGTTGGTTAAGGAGATAGATTGTTTGGTCTTATTCACCAAGGACCTATTGCCCTCACTGTGTCGTTATCAGCTCACACTTCCAACAACTTTCAGCACAATCATTTATTGAATTAAAAGGTGAAGGGAAAAGTCCAACTAACAGGGGACACTCCAGCAAAATTTGCATCCATTTAACTTTTTGTGCCATTTTGCATTTGACCTTGACACCTTAAATGTGTATCAGACATTGGTTGCACTGCTTCAATCGATTGCACACATTGCAGGGCATTCTAATTAGTTATCCCAACTTTAAACAGGTAAGGGCAAGTCTATATATAACTAATGGCTTAATTTTGACACCTGAGGTTCGGGCAGCACAATGTACTAACTTTTTACATATGGTGCAAAGTGCATTATTCTGGGTCCTAGTGCAAAAATCCCTTTAAGGCCTCTCCCCTCCATATTACTGTATCCTCCAGCCTGCAACTCCCACCCTGGCTTCCACTTGTAAATTCTCCATTCCCCTGAATCTGGTTTCTTGTGTATCCTCCTCCTCTACAGGTCATAGTTGATGGGCATACCTTTCAGCTGGAGACTCTGGGGCAGAATTTTATGCCCCGCGGGGGAGCATGCCTGACCAGTCAAGCATAAAGTCACGTGAGATGACGTCAGCCAAGCGTCCCAACATCATCGCGCACTCGCATGATATTTCGCTCAGCGGGCATGCACAAAAGTCAAAAGCACACCCTCCGACAATTAAGAGAGCAATTAAGCCCACTAACACTGCAATTGTCTCCAATTTTTCATGGCCTGTCCAACCTTACGGCTGGCGGATGGGCAATTTAGCCAGATGGACTTTGCATTTTTCATCAAACCGCACCCAATAGCAGGATAAAAGCTCAGTTATGAAATGAAATAAAAATCAATATCTGTGGACAGCATTTTTATGAGGTATATTTTCAGATGCTTGATTGAGATGCATGGATATTTTTTGGCAGCTTTTTAAAGCCTTTATTTGATAATTTGATGGTCTGCAACTCCCTGAGGCAGCTTTCTGCCTTCAGGGAGCTCTTTCATGGCACTCGCCTGCACCCACAGTGATGTCATTCCTCTTCCCGCCTCCACCCCGGCAGCTCAGCGCTTTTCAACACACATTTCGCGTTGGCTGACTGTTAATTGGCCAGCCAGCGTAAAATTGCAGTAGGGGGCTGATTGTGCTCATTGGTCCATTTCGTGACTGGTTCTGGGCCTGCCGATCACGTACACCAGCCAAGGATAAAATTCAGGCCCTGGAATTGCAACCCTAAACCTATCCACTTCTCTAAGTCTATCTCCTCCTTTAATACCATCCTTGAAAGCCAACAAGTTTTGGTCACCCTCCTAATATCTGCTTCTTTGACATGGGGTGATATTTAATGGAGGCAACATGGTCTCACCCGCCAGCTAGAGGTCAGACGAGACCTCCACATTGCATCTCTTCAGGAAAGCCACTCAGACACTTAACTGGGCACCAGCAGGCCTTCCTCAGGATCAAGAACCCCAGGGGGTGAAAGTCCATCACTGAGAGTTGTCAGCCAACAAGAGGCCAGAGCTCTATTGAATGGCAATGCCGTCGAGGAAGCAGTGGCTGGTACAAATGCAATAGCAACCCGAGGCCTAGTCATGCCGCAGTGTCTAAGGCTACAGGTAAGTGAAGACGGGAGGGAAGTCATGGGGTGGGGGTCGCGGGGTGAGAGCGTTGGTGGGCGGTCATTGGCAAGGGCTCTCAGTGGGCCCCCTACTTCTCAATGCTGGACCCCTTGATTTGGCACTGAGTGCCTTTGAACGAAGGAGCATGCAAGCGACGCCACCAGGGTTTGCTTGTTCCCACATGGCGAGTACCCCTGTTTTCCATTAGATTAATGCCAGTGATGGCTGGATGAGGCCCTTAAGTGGGCATTAATTTCCCACTTAAGGGCCTCAACTGGCGATGGGGAGGAGGGTCATCCACAGGCCTTTGTGCCCCGGTCTTAAATCGGGGACAGACATGAAGATGGAGGGTCCTTACTCGTCTAATTAAATGCCCCACCACAAAATATGTCACAGTGGAGGGGCATTATTTCCATTCACTGTGTCTATTTTTTGATTCCATCTCCAGGAAGGGCCTTGGGCCATTTTTCTATGTTTAAGGTAAAAAATCAGTACAAGTTGTTATTGCAGGAGCAGGAGAACTCGCTAATCTTCTTCAAACAAAACAAGGCTTTGGATCCAACCATTCCCATGAGCCAGACTGGAGTATCTTATCTTGAATGAAAACAGATAATGTAGGACAGAATTTTAGTGGACAAGGAGTGGGGAATCCAAACTCCTGAAATTAAATTTGAATCAGGATCTTGACATCATTCTGCCCTCTTCTGGCTTTCACTGGGGCAGGGTTGAAGTTGAGCAGGGATCAGTCGGATAAGTATATAAAAAGCCAAAATAAAAAGTTTTTACCCTCAATGTTAGTCAGCAGCTCCCCAGGGTAACCAAAGCAAGTGCACAGTGGGAAGAGCTTCTTCAGTGAAACTGGCAAGCTGTGAAGACTTGAAGAGCTCCAGCCATGGCCAGGTGAGAGGCTGCTGTGCATAACACTTCTTCGATCAGAGAGTGCTATCACTGCTTGACAAGTGATTGTCAACTTCTTGGAAGTCACTTCATCTGTTTAGCACTTCGCTCGCCTTCAGCTGCACTTTCCTGCTGCCCCATCCTACAGCACACCATGGGAGCAGCTTATTCAGCTGTACATAGCACCTCTGATGAGAGGCAATAGCAAAAGCAACATCATTGCCAACAGCAACAGCCACAACATCAGCAGCAGCACCAGCTGCCTTCTCATCAGCCACATGCCACTCCACAGGGCAGTAGGGATGGATACTGAGGTCCAGCTGGAAGTATTTGAGACCCCCAACACAGTGTCTACAGGCAGGGGATCAGTTCTCTCGACAGGTGTAAGCACCAGCGTCTCAGGAGGCTCAGGCTTTCTTGCCAGGTCACTGATGGCATCTTCAGCCTTCTGGAACATGGCCTTCTTCCCAGTGGAGTAGGTGTGCGCTCATTGCCAGTGGTCAAGGTGATGTCTGTCATTGGAGGGCCAGCCCTCCCCACCCGGGTCCCCATGTCCCACCAAGTTGTGTGCTCCCTTCTCCTGCAAAAAGAGAAAGCAGAGAGGTGTTTGTGTTCAAAATGGCAAGTGTGGAGAGGAGGGGGTGGGGGCAATACCGGCACAGGGTGACTGTGAGTGTGAGTATTGGCTGTTCAGATGGGGATGTGAGGAGATGCCTGGAGAGATGAGAATGAATGGAGGTGGAAGGTATGTTGACCTGAGGAGTACTGTGCAAGTGAATGCTGGGAAAGTCAGACTGTGAGGTGTGGTACCTGAAAATTTTATGCTGCTCTTGCCATGCCCTCCTGATGTCCTGGATCCTCTTGGTGCACAGTTTCCAGTTTGGATAGACCACATTTTTGCTGTTGTATTTCAATCTATGCCTGCCTGGTTGGGGAGACTCACCTTACCCCTGCTCTTGGGAGAGCTCACCTCATTGCAGCCAATCAAGAGTGAGAAACCCAGGGAGGGGCATTTACAAATCTCCTCTCCATTGCTGTAGTTTCTGCACCCTCAAAAATCCAAGTGCTGGAGCGACCTTGTGAATCATGTCATGGTTCCTTTAATTAGAAGCTCTTCCTTTGACAGAATTAATGCATCATCCCCTTGCCCTCCTGAATTGGTCACACAATCCAGAGGCAGATGATAATGCCTGGCTCAGTTAAAGAGCCTTGGGAAATCTGTCCATTCACCAGTCAAGTTCCCAATCCAATACAATTTGTCCTGTCATTCCAGCAGAGACTATCTTGATAAAATTTTACCCTCACTATAAATAAAGGCCCAAAAAATTGCTGTGAAAATAACAGTGAGGCCAATAGCGCTCACCCATATTTATGGAGGAAATGATACAGCAATTTCAGGCAAGGGCAGGTGCACGATTAAATGTGGGAATCCAAATGTTTCTGTCCAACTTTAGCTCTGTCAAGCTTTGTGAAAATAGTGCCTTGCCATCTGGCTTCCCATTTCATTGAATTGTTAAGATGCAGGAGGCCATTTGGCCCATCTTGTCTTTACCAGCTCTCCAAATGAGCATTATGACTTAGTGTCATTCTCCTGCCTTTTCCCGTAACCCTGCACATTGTTTCTATTTAAATAATCATCTAATGCCCTCTTGAATACCTCGATTGAACCTGCCTCCACCACACTTCCAGACAGTGCATTCCAGGCTCAAACCAGATGCTGAGAGAGAAAGTTTTTTCTCACATTACATTTGCTTCTTTTATATATCAGTTTAAATTTATGTCCTCTCGTTCTCAATCCATTTAGAAGTGGGAACAGCTTCCCCCTATCTACTCTATCCAGCCCCCCTCATGATTTTGAACACCTCTATCAAATCTCATCATAACTTTCTCCTCTCCAAGGAGAACAGTCCCAGCCTCTCCAATCCATCTTTGTAACTGAAGTTTCTCATCCCTGGAATCATTCTTGTAAACCTGTTCTGCACTCTCTCCAATGGATTCACATCCTTCTTATAGTGCGGCTTCCAGAACTGTACACAATACTCCAGTTAAGCTCATCATAACCTCCTTGCTCATGTACTCTATGCCCCTATTAATAAAGCCCAGGATACTATCTGCTTCATTAACTGCTCTCTCCAGCTGTCCTGCCACCTTCAATAATCTATGCATATACACATCCAGGTCTCTCTGCCCCTGCATATCTTTAAGAATTGTACCCCTTACTTTATATTGTCTCGCCACATTCTTTTTACCAAAATGCATCACCTACACTTCTCCACATTGAACTTCATCTGCCACCTGTCAGCCCACTCCACCAGCTTATCTATGTCCTTTTGAAGTTCTATGCTGTCCTCCTAATAGTTTACAATGCTTCCAAGTTTCATATCATCCACAACCTTTGAAATTGTCCCCTGCACATCAAGATTTAGATCATTAATGTATATTAGAAAAAGCAAGGGTCCCAATACCAAACCCTGGGGAACTCCACTAGAAACCTTCCTTCAGCCTGAAAAATATCCATTGACCATTACCCTCTGTTTTCTACTACTCAGCCAATTTTATATCCAATTTGCTATAGTCCCTTTTATTCCATGAGCTATAACTTTTCTCACCAGTCTGTTGTGTGGCACTGTGTTGAATGCCTTTTGAAAGTCCATGTACACCACATCAACAACGTTACCCTCATCAAGCCTCTCTGTTACCTCGTCAAAAAACTTCAACAAGTTTGTTAAACATGATTTTCCCTTAGAAATCCGTGCTGGCTTTTCCTAATCAGCCCACATTTGTCCATATGACTACTAATTCTACTTTGAATAATTGGCTGTAGAAGCTTCCCCACCACTGAAGTTAAATTGACTGGTCTGTAATTGCTGGGCTTATGCTTACAACCTTTTTTGAACAAGGGCATAATGTTTACACTTCTCCAGTCCTCTGGCATCACCCCTGAGTCTATGGAACACTGAAAGATTATGGCCAGTGCCTCTGCAATTTCCACTCTTACTTCCTTCAAAATCTTTGGATGCATCTCATCTGGCCCCGGTGCCTTGCCAACTTTAAGTATCGACAGCTTATCCAAAACCTTCTCCTTATCAATTTTGAACATTTCTAGCTTCCTCATCTGTCACCGTGGCTTGGTAGCATCTGCTTCCTTGGTAAAGACAGATGCAAAGTATTCATTTAACACTTCAGCCATGCCCTCTGCCTCCATATGTAAGTCCCCTTTTTGTCCCCAACTGGTCCTACTCCTCCTTTTACCACCCTCTTACTATTTTTAGTAAGTATCGTGCTGATAGTGGACTTTGGAACTCCCCATTATGTTGGCTGTCAGTCTTTTCTCATAATCCCACTTTGCTTCTCTTATTTGTTTTTTTTTTACCTCCCCTCTGAACCTTCTGTATTCTGCTTGGTTCTCAATTGTGTTTTCTACCTGACACCTGTCATAAGTACACTTTTTCTTCTTTATCTTAATTTCTATCTTTTTCATCCAGGGAGCTCTGGATTTGTTTGCCCTACCTTTCCCTTCCAAGGGAATATACCTTGGCTGTGCCCAAGCCATTTCTTCTTTGAAGGTAGCCTATTGTTCAGCTGCAGCTTTTCCCGCTAACCTTTGGTTCCAGTCTATCCGGCCCAGCTCCGTTCTTGCCTCGTTGAAGTCAGCTCTCCCTCAGTTAATTATTCTTACTCTAGATTGCATTTTGTCCTTTTCTACCACCATCTTAAGTCTCACAATACAATGATCACTGTCTCCTAAATGTTCCCCAACTGACACTTGATCTACTTGGCCCACCTCATTTCCAAGAACCAGGTCCAACAGCACATCCTTTCTTGCTGGATTGGACACATACTGCTGTAGAAAATCCTCCTGAACACAATCTAGGAACTCTTGCCCCTCTCTGCCCTATACACTTTCATTGTCCCAGTCTACATTCGGGTAATTAAATTCCCCCGTTATAACTACACTACAATGTTTGCATCTCTTTGTAATTTCCCTACAGATTTGCTCCTCTATATCCTTTCCACTAGTTGGTGGTATATAAACTACACCAAGCAATGTAATTGCACCCTATTTGTTCTTTACCTCTAGCCAAATTGATTCCATCTTTGAACCCTCTGGGAAATCCTTTTTCTCCAGTATTTTAATGCTCTCCTTAACCAATACTCCCACCCCTCCTCCTTTTCTTCCTTTCCTATCCTTTCTGAACACCTTGTACCCAAGAATATTTAACACCCAGTACTATCCACCCTTGAGCCAGGTCTCTGTTATTGGGCACAACATCATATTTCCACACTGCAATCTGCACTTGTAACCACCACCACAACCACCTCCCCCCCGCACCCCCCCCCCCCCCCCCCACCGCCCCCCCCCGCCCTCCCCAACCCAACCTTATTTACTATACTCCGTGCATTCACATACATGCACAGCAATCCTGATTTAGACTTCATGACTATTTCCCTTACTCCAACTCCACCTATTAACTTACTGGTCTCTATGCTAGTGCTATCGGTGTCTCGCAGTATTTTGTGCATCCTGGTATTCCTCTCCAGTATTCTCTCCTGATTCCCACACCCCTGCTGAGCTAGTTTAAAGCCCTCCCATCAGCACTAGCAAAATGCCCCACAAGGGACTCAGTCCCAGCTCTGTTCCGGTGTAACTTGCCTGGCTTGTACACGTGCCATCTTCCCCAGAGCCAGTCCCAGTGTCCCAGGAAGCTAAAGTTCCCCTTCCTGCACCATCTTTCCAGCTTCACATTAATATGCCTTCTCCTCCTATTTCTGTATTCACTTGCACATTGCACTGGGGTAATCCAGAGATTATTACATTTGAGGTCCTGCCTGCTAATTTTCAACTTAGCGCCCTAAATTCTGACCACAGAACCACATCTCCCTTCCTACCTAAGACATTGGTACCAACGTGGACCATGACCTCTGGCTGACCACCCTCCCCCAGAAGAATGTCCTGCAGCTGTTCAGTGACATCCTTGACCCTGGCACCAGGGAGGCAACATAATATCCTGGAGTCACATCTACAGCCACAGAAACACCTGTCTGTTCCACTAACCAATGAATCTCCTATCACTATTGCTCTGCTTTTCTTCTTCCTCCTCTCCTGGACAGCCGAGATACTTGTGGTGCCACAAACTTGGGTCTGATGGCACTCCTCTGAGAAACCAGCCACCTCACAAACTTCCAAAACAGGAAACCAATTGGCAAACGGGACCCCAGGGGACTCATGCACTACCTGCCTAGTTCTATTGGACTGCATGGCGGTCACCCATTCATTTTCTGCCTCCAGGCTCCTAAGCTGCAGTGTGACCACCTCTCTAAATGTGCTATTTACATAAGTAAAAAATAACTGGAAAAACTCAATAGGTCTGAGAGCATCTGCGGAGAGGAAGACAGTTAATGTTTTGAGTCCATATGACTCTTCATCAGAACTGAGGAAAAATAGAAATGAGGTGAAATATAAACTGGTTGAGGGGGGTGGGACAGGTAGAGCTGGATTGAGGGCCAGTGATAGGTGGAGGCAAAGAAGAGATTGCCAAAGATATAGACAAAAGGACAAAGGGGTGTTGATGATGGTGATATTAGTAAAGAAATGTGCTAATGGTGACATTAAGGGTAGAAAGCAGGATGAGCAAATGACAGATAGCCCTAGTGGGGTTGGGGTGGGGGGAAGGGATCGAAATAGGCTAAAAGGTGGAGATGATACAATGGATGGGAATACATTTAAAAATAATGGAAATAGGTGGGAAAAGAAAAATATATCTTAAAAATATAAATAATTAGAAAAAGGGGGATCAGAGAGGTGGTGGGAATGGAGGAGAGATGT
Source organism: Carcharodon carcharias (assembly GCF_017639515.1). Taxonomy (NCBI): domain Eukaryota; kingdom Metazoa; phylum Chordata; class Chondrichthyes; order Lamniformes; family Lamnidae; genus Carcharodon; species Carcharodon carcharias. The sequence continues at coordinate 107,607,105 of NC_054477.1, forward strand.
CATGATCTGAAGTTGTTGAACTCAATATTAAGTCCAGCAGGCTATAAAGTGCCTAGTCGGAAGATGAGATGCTCTTCCTCCAGTTTGCGTTGATCTTCACTGGAACAATGCAGCAGGACAAGGACGGACACGTGGGTATGAGAGCAGAGTGGTGTTGAAATGGCAAGCGACAGGGAGGTCAGGATCATGCTTGTGGACATACCGAAGGTGTTCCGCAAAGTGGTCACCCAGTCTGCATTTGGTCTCTCCAATGTAGAGGAGACCACATTGGGAGAAGCAAATGCAGTAGACTACATTGAGGGAAGTGCAAGTGAAGTGCTGCTTCACTTGAAATGAGTGTCCAGGATGGTCTGAGGGCTCTCCAGTTCCTCCTCGAATAGGGGCCCGAAAAATCATTCATCACCACTCTCTTCCGTCTGGCTGAACTTATCCTCTCACTGAACAATTTCTCCTTAAACTCGTCTCAATTCCTCCAAATGAAAGGTGTGCCTATGGATACCCGCATGGGCCCCAGTTATATGCCTATCTCTTTATGGGGTATGTGAAACATTCCTTGTTCCAGTCCTACTCAGGCCCCCTCCCACAATTCTTTCTCTGGTACATCAATGACTGCTTCAGTGCCACTTCATGCTCTCGTCGGGACCTGAAAAAATTTATTAACTTTGCTTCCAATTTCCACCCTTCCATCATTTTCACATGGTCCATCACTGACACTTCCCTCCCCTTCCTTGATCTCTCTGTCTCTATTTCTGGTGATAGACTGTCCACCAATATTCATTACAAGCCTACTGACTCCTACAGCTACCTCGACTACAGCTCCTCACACCCCGCTTCCTATAAGGACTCCATCCCATTCTCTCAGTTCCTGACATGTCTTCCTTCTTTCCTAACCGAGGTTTTCCACCCATAGAGGTTGACAGGGCCCTCAACCGTGTCCAGCCCATCTCCTGCGCATACGCCCTCACATCGTCTTCTCCCTCCCAGAACCATGATAAAGTCCCCCTTGTCCTCACTTATCACCCCACCAGCCTCCACATTCAAAGGATCATCCTCCACCATTTCTGCCAACTCCAGCATGATGCCACCACCGAACACATCTTCCCTTCAACACCCTGGCGGCATTCTGCAGGGAACGTTCCTTCCGGGACACTCTGGTCCACTCCCCCATCACCCCCTACACCTCAACCCCCTCCCATATCACCTTCCTATGCAACTGCAGAAGGTGCAACACCTGCTACTTTACTCCCCATCTCCTCACCATCCAAGGGCCCAAACATTCCTTTCAAGTGAAGCAGCACTTCACTTGCACTTCCCTCAATTTAGTCTACTGCACTCATGGCTCCCAATGCGTCTCCTCTACATTGAAAAGACAAAACGCAGAGTGGGTGACCACTTTGTGGAACACCTTCGGTCTGTCCACAAACATGACCCAGACCTCCCTGTCGCTTGCCATTTCAACACACCACCCTGCTCTCATGCCCACATGTCCGTCCTTGGCCTGCTGCAATGTTCCAGTGAAGCTCAACGCAAACTGGAGGAAGAGCATCTCATCTTCTGACTAGGCACTTTACAGCCTGCTGGACTTCATATTGAGTGCAACAACTTCAGATCATTAACTCCCTCCTCCATCCCCACCCGCTCTCTGATTCCCCTTTTTCTAATTATTTATATTTTTAAAATATTTTTTTCTTTTCCCGCCTGTTTCCATTATTTTTAAATGTAATCCCATCCATTTTTCATCTCTACCTTTTAGCCTATTTCGATCCTTCCCCCAACCCTACCCCCATTAGGGCTATCTGTCACTTGCTCATCTTGCTTTCTACCCTTAATGTCACCATTAGCACAGTTCTTAGCTAATATCACCACCGTCAACACCCCTTTGTCCTTTTGTCTATGATATCTTTGGCAATCTCTTCTTTGCCTCCACCTATCACTGGCCCTCTATCCAGCTCTACCTGTCCCACCCCCCTCAACCAGCTTATATTTCACCACATTTCTATTTTTCCTCAGTTCTGATGAAGAGTCATATGGACTCAAAATATTAACTGTACTCCATTCCACAGATGCTCTCAGACCTGCTGAGTTTTTGCACAATTCCTTGGCCAATCACAGCAAACTTGGGCCCACATGTTTTTAACAGACTAAATCACCACTAAAACCAAATGATATAATTGAACTCTACAACTCTAAGAAACAATTTTAACTTGAAAATGAAATGCCTGAAAATGACATAATGAAAATTAAAAGCGTAGAGAAGTAAGATGTATAGTAATAATTAGTAGAATTATTCTTGGCACAACATGAATAATTATGATTTTAATTATCATTAGGAAAAACTGTTTAGTGTTAGAATAAATTGCCCAGCAAGTATTTGTAGTTAAAGAAGTGAAACAGAGATTGACCTTCAACATAATCAAGGAAGAGACAGGATAAAATGAGCAAATGCTTAAGAATGGAAGTGCGTAGGAGAATAAAATATAGAAAAATGAGGAGCACACCACAAGAGCTATACGGAACAAGATTGTAAAGACATTAAACAAAATGTCACAATGACCTTCCATACTCACAATAGCTTATATATAAATATAATTTCCTTAAGTACTTTATTCAAAGCATTTCAATACCATCAGCTATAGTTGGTAGTTCAAGTGTGAGTATTGGAAGCTGTTTTAGATCTGTCAGTAGTCTGAATTTATTAAATATTCCACCAGCATAATTATAACTCTTCACTACACAGTTAATGAACCATATTGACATCCAAAGACACTTCAATTAATCTGCCACTAACATTTTACATACCAAAAAATCTTTATCAAAAAGACCTCGAATCTATTTCCCTCAGACCTATTTAGTCTATATTTCAAAGCTGTCAAAGAACAAATCACTCAACCTACCATTTGCAAGCAGGTACATTTTTTCTAAGGAAAAAATTAAATGCTGCAATGTTAGGCTGTTTAACCTTAGTAGATTTTGATGGTCCTATTAATGTCACTTTGGAAATAGTTACATTGTTCTTTTTACATGTATGGCAGTAGATTTGCATGAAAAATAAAAAAAAATGCAAATTAAAATTTTTGTCAGGTAACACTGCAAGTTCCTCTAATTCAATATTACAATATTCAATGTTCAAAATTTGCATAAAATAATTTCTGCAGACAGAGTTTGAAAACCCAGGTGTTATGTAAATGCTGCAATGGAACCTTTGTATTTCAAGGTTCAAGTGATTTGTTCTTAATGTCACAGTGAAGATAATGAACTGATGATCGAATACCAGATTTTTTTTTAAATCAAGGTCTTTTCTAATTTTGTCTACACAGAAGGCCTAACATGAAATCACATGAAAATTATACTTTTTCAAAACTTAATTAATCATTTACATATTAATATGCTGAGTATGTGATCTTGCTACTAAAATATTTTACCTTCCCTCAGATTGTAGTTTAATGGAAACAATTTCAAAATAAAAAATTGCCAGCCAACAATAATGCCCATGTCTGGCATAATCTGCCCCCAACTAACCTCATGGCAATTTGATTCCTCAATTATTCCCTTGCTCTAATGTACTCATCTGTTGACATGCCTTCCCCATGACAGGTCAGATGAGTTGTGAGAAATGAGACCCAGAAGCAGCTGTAAAGCTAAGGCACTGAGTGGACATAGTTTATTCTATTGGCAGCTGTTCAAATGACTAGTCTGCCCATGAGAACTCGCATCAGTGATTTCATCTGTCAATTACCAGACAGTTCTAGCAATGTCAAGAGATACGAAAGCTCCAGTAAAATTGTTATCTGGAACTGATGCCCTGCCAGGGAAAACGATGCCACCGGCTTGCTTGAAAGGACATCAGAACCTTAAGCTGTCCAAATCCCTTGCAGTATCCCAATGGAAGTTGCCCCTGAACCAAGAAACAGCTGAATGGAAACATTATGAGTGAATACAAAGAGGTGCCATCGAGTTTGTGAAGTTATTTAATATTTACACAAACTTTACCGATTAAAGTTGGCAGCTTTCGAAAAAAATTAATAAAACAACCTGGATCTTATTTAAAAATCAATACATATTTTATATTTGTCTAGAAACATAATCAAAAAGGAATTATTTACACTGAATTGGAAGATCACCCAATTAATAAAATAAAAGACTTGCATATATTTCACGTTTGTGCTTATATAGTCCTCAGGACATATCAAAACACTTTATAGCTACAGAGGTATGTTTTGATGTGTATGACTGTTGTAATGCAGGAAATACGGCAGCCAAACTGCACACAGTAAGGTCCCACAGCAGCAATGTGATAATGACCAGTTAATCTCTTATTAGGTTTTTTATTGAATCAGGACAATGGGGAGGAATTGCCTTTCTTTTTTAACATAATGTTATAGGATCTTTTATGCCCACTTGAAAGGCCAGATAATCTGAACAACAACTTATATTAATATCTCATCCAGAAAAGCCTACTTATTTCAGTTAGAGGATCTTTGTAATTTGTTTCAATGCAGTTCATTGTTTTATATAGAAAAAAGGAAAAACTGATGTAGGCCATATCATCTCATTTGAACTACAAGCTCCCTTAAATGATCATAGAACAATCTGGAAACTCACTGCTTTCCAGCTGGAGGGAAGTGATACTTTCTAGGAGAAAGTGGAGGCAGACAAACAGGGAGGATAAATTCTGAATACACCGCACTTGTGTTATTTTCTCACATTCCTATAGCAAGATGATCTTATCACATTTGCTTTGACTCGATTAATGTATCTTTGGTGGGGGCTGGAGAGATGCAAAACCAAACCAACCATAGAGGATAGCCTGGAAATATCCTGGGTCCCGATGGTTTCTTGATGGTATGGTAAGAGGAGGAACTTCTAACCACCTCTTTCAAGGTCAGTGACATGGAAGAGCAGAGATTTGCTAAAGTGGGAGTTCCCACTTCCCCAGCTCATATGACGCATGGGCAGAAGGGTAAATGTTAGTATGCCTGATGAGATGAGATATGCCGGTCTCCAGCAGGATACATGGAGAGAGGAAGAGAGGTGCATCCAGTCCATTGCAGATGATTTCGGCAGTCTCTCCCAACCCAATTTAGAAAAGCGAATTTTTCTTGTTCCTCTTTGTAAGGAAGTCAAAACAGGAATAGAAGAAGGTTCTCTAGTAGGAGGTAACTGGGCACCCCACTGCTTGACAGCCAGGCATTAGAGTGGCAAGCACTGTGAGGTCAATGGGTGCCCATTCGCCCATTTCCATGTCATGCCACTGCCTTTATATATCGCAACAAGATATGCAGACAGCAGGTCAAGCTTAATTTTGAAACATCACACCTGCTATTAAGTACAAAATTTACAGAATAAGATGGTACTATGTGCACAAGCTTAGGTGCTTCTCTGCAAAATAAAGTTAAACCTGGCACAATTTATGTTGTCAATTATGAGGTAAGATAGTGTTTATATTCAAAACACAGGATTTAATTACAGAATACTGATGTCTATTATTTCCCTAGCAAGATAAAAGAAGAACATTTCCCCATAGCACATAATATATCATGCCCCACAAATACTATAAACATTACACAAAATAGTATTGGCTGCTTCAAAAATACACACAGCTCAAGGCTTCTCAATCACAAGATCTGCTATTTCCCTGTAATGTGTTGCAGCTTGGAGCAAGGAAATCTGAACCACAATGCCATTTGATATTCAGAAACCATTTTTAAGTTTGCTTTTGCAGCTCAAGATCCCAGCTGAATCCCCTTGAATGTATTACAACCTTGTAATATGTTCCAGCCTAATTGATATTCTATAGGGTTGATAATGTGGTTCTGGCGCAGAGATATTGGGATGGCTACACATGCCTGTAATGCAGCAAACTATCCTCACTCTGTAACACAAGGTCAGCTCACTTAAACAAATTGATGGTATTCCCAACACACAGCACAGGTCACACTGGGAGTGCCCTGTGGTCAAGTTGTGGGTTCTCTGGTTCCAGCTCTCAAAGGACCTTTGCTTGCTGCCAGTTCCTAAAAAGGGGAAGAAATGACTGAAGAAAATATGGATGATCGACTTGTTGTAGTTACGGGAACAGCTTTGAAGATGCTTCAGTAGGAAGTCCTGCATAGAAGAATGGAGCCTTTTTTGAAGCTAACTCCTTATGGTGAAGAGCAGTGTTCAAATTGCCTGGGTAAGATGTGGCTGAAAGAGTCAATATTGTTTCATCTGGAAGCAAGTGATGAAGAAATTTACTGACCTCACAAAGGTTGCTGGCTGTCATGGATTCTAGCTTCTGCAGCAGTATTCAAGGTACTTAACTCCATACCCTCACTGATACATTTTTCACTGTACTTTCAGTTCAAGGGATATACTGGAAGTCAGGGTGCAAATGTTAATTATTGCCATTGAGGGAAAACTTTTCCTGTGCCTTTTTTTATACACCCATCTTGTTTGGATGCAGAAAACTGGTTGGCAATAGCCAAAAGTAAAATTACATTCTGCTCAGGTGCTGCTTAATGTTATAATGTTGCCTTCAAGACTTGATAGCATTACAGTTAAAGTTTGGGGCAGCAACAGCTCATGTATTTTCTACAAGCACAGGCATGCTCACATATTACTTGGACAATGTGTATTGTTGCTAATTGTTTACCCTCTGTCCCTGTACCTATGGCAAGCAAAATCACGCAGACTGTCAACACGAGGTAGCTGCATGCTGAACATTCAGATTCACAAAGCCTGGGCTGCTGGTCTGGGTAAGGGTGACATATAACTCTCATATTTTCAAAGTCATTTCCTTCTTGACTATTTGCAGGAAAAGGCTGCACACAATAGGAAGCAGCACATACAGATAGGAAAAGTGGAATATTCTCCAGTTCATAGAAACAATTGAGGGAGTGGATAAGGGCAGTTGGTTATAATTTTATCAGAATAAAACCCGAAGCCCTGGGGCAAAATGAGATTTTCATAAAAATATAAAATCCTGATAGTTGGCTCACATTCTGAGCACTTCAATCCCAAGAGCCCCAAAGCAGTCTCTGTCCTTGTGTGTGGGTATAGTTTGCTCCTTTCTTTCAGCACGTACTCACCTCTGTGTGCACATGTAATTTGCCTCTCTTCCTCTATACCCCAGTGTGAACCTGTTGTTCCCTTCCATCTAACTTTAGATGTGTGTTATTTACACCTGTCTTTCTCTTTCTCTCTATCTATTACTGCATGCAACAGTAATTTTATGTCACTATGTTTGAGCATCTTCTATCTATCTCTTTGCTCCTTTCATCCCCTTTAATGGAAGGGAAAAGAGATGGTTCATATAATGCACAGTCAATTCAATATCCCCTAAAATTAAAATTACCCCCAATCAATGTTACTTAGCAGCGTGCTAACCCTGAATGCTCGCACATGTTTCTTCTTGGGGCAACCTGACAGCCAGGAGGTACTGGCAGCTTATACCCTACAAAAGATTCTTGGGACTAAGGTGACCTGCATCTCATGGCAACTTTTGATGGGCAATCAGCTAAATGTGTGCTGCTTTCTCCCATGGAACCTGACATTGCTTCCCAGGCTTCACTGATAGTGTGGTTTGAATTATTTACAAGACATGTTAATGACTTGGATGAGGGAAATGAATGTACTATCGCCAAGTTTGCAGATGACACAAAAACAGGTGGGGCAAGTGGTGAGGATGATACAATGGGCAGAATTTTACGTGTCGGTGAGCAGGGATGGGGCCCGCTCACCCACGTGTAAAATGGTGCGCGGTGATGTCGGGGGAACTCCCGATGTCACCACACCCGATTTCAATTTTCAGGAAGGCTAGAGCGCAGCCAAATCAGCTGGGTGCCCGCTGACCTGTCAATGGCCAATTGAGGCCATTGACACGGTCTATTAAGTAATTAAAGGACCTGCCTGTCCAATCTTAATGTTGGCGGGCAGGCCAGGAGCCCCAGCCAGAACCAGAAAACACATGAAACCTCATCCACCTGAGGGATGATGTTTCAGGTAGGCTTTAAAATATTTTAATAATGGTTTTGTAAAAATTATGGACATGTCCCAACTCATGTGACATTGTCACTTGTAAAGGAAATTTTATTTTCCTATTTTTGTCCTTTTTACATCTACAGCTGATTTCCCTGAAGCAGCACTTAGCCGCAGGGAGATGAGTGTGCTATTTCGTGCGCGTGCGCGAAAGAGCGCACTCCCGATTTTGGGATTTTCCCCGCCGCCCGCGCAGGGAGTGCATAGTGCTTCCCTGCAGATGTCATGCTGGGCAAGCCTTAATTGGCCCGCCCACATAAAATGGCAGCGCGACTCCGATCGGGGGCGCTGGTCGGAAGCGCGCCCATACGTGCCCGCCCATCAACTTCCCCCCCCAACGGGGGGGAAAATTCAGCCCAAAGCATCTACAAAGGGATATAGACAGGTTAAGTGAGTGGACAAAAATGTGGCTAATGGATTAATATGTTGGAAGGTGTGAGATTATGCACTTTGGCAGGAAGAAGAAAGGAGCTGAATATTATTTAAATGGAGAAAGACTGAAGAAAGCTGCACCACAGAGGGATTTGGGAGTCCTTGTGCATGAATCCCAAAAAGCTAACATACAAGCGCAGCAGGTGATAGGTAAGGCAAATGGAATATTGGCCTTTATTTCAAAGGGAATGGAGTATATAATTAGGGAAGTCTTGCTAAAACTATACAAGGCACCAGTTAGACCACACCTAGAATACTGTGAACAATTTTGGTCCCTTTATCTAAGGAGAGATATGCGAGCATTGGAGGCAGTCCAGAGAATGTTCATTAGGTTGATCCCAGGGTTGGAGGGATTTTCTTATGAGGAGAGGTTAAGTCGATTGGGCCTGTACTCATTGGAGTTTAGAAGAATGAGTGGCGACCTTATTCAAACATATAAGGTTCTTAGGGAGCTTGACAGTGTAGATGCTGGGAGGTTATTTCCCCTTGTGGGAGAGTCTAGGGCCAGAGGGCATAATCTCAGAGTAAGGGGGTGCCCATTTAAAACAGGGATGAGGAGGAATTTCTTTTCTCAGAGGGTAATCAATCTGTGGAATTATTTACTGCAAAGGGCTGTAGAGGCTGGGTTGTAAAGTATATTCAAGGCTGAGATAGACAGATTTTTAATCAGTAAAGGAATCAAAGGTTATGGGGAAAAGGCAGGAACGTGGAGTTGAGGATTATCAGATCAGCCATGATCTCACTGAATGGCGGAGCAGACTCGATGGGCCAAATGGCCTACTTCTGCTCCAATGTCTTATGGTCTCATGCTCTCGTCGGGACTTGGAAAAATGTATTAATTTTGCTTCCAATCTCCACCCCTCCATCATTTTCACATGGTCCATCTCTGACACTTCCCTTCCCTTCCTTGATCTCTCTGTCTCAATCTCTGGTGATAGACTGTCCACCAATATCCATTACAAGCCTACAGACTCCCACAGCTACCTCGACTACAGCTCCTCACACCCCACTTCCTGTAAGGACTCCATCCCATTCTCTCAGTTCCTTCGCCTCCGTCGCATCTGTTCCGATGATGCTACCTTCAAAAACAGTTCCTCTGACATGTCCTCCTTCTCCCTTAACCGAGGTTTTCCACCCACGGTCGTTGACAGGGCCCTCAACCGTGTCCGGCCCATCTCCTGCGCGTCCACCTTCATGCCTTCTCCTCCCTCCCAGAAACATGATAGGGTCCCCTTTGTCCTCACATATCACCCCACCAGCCTCCGCATTCAAAGGATTATCCTCCGCCATTTCCACCAACTCCAGCACGATGCCACCACCAAACACATCTTCCCTTCAACCCCCCATCGGCATTCTATAGGGATCGTTCCCTCCGGGACACCCTGGTCCACTCCATCATCACCCCGTACTCCTCAACCCCCATGTATGGCACCTCCCCATGCCCACGCAAAAGATGTAACACCTGCCCCTTCACTTCCTCTCTCCTCACCGTCCAAGGGCCCAAACACTCCTTTCAAGTGAAGCAGCATTTCACTTGCATTTCCCCCAACTTAGTCTACTGTATTCGTTGCTCCCAATGCAGTCTCCTCTACATTGGAGAGACCAAACGTAAACTGGGCGACCGCTTTGCAGAACACCTGCGGTCTGTCTGCAAGAATGACCCAAACCTCCCTGTCGCTTGCCATTTTACCACTCCACCCTGCTCTCTTGCCCACATGTCTGTCCTTGGCCTGCTGCATTGTTCCAGTGAAGCCCAACACAAACTGGAGGAACTGCACCTCATCTTCCGACTAGGCACTTTACAGCCTTCCGGCCTGAATATTGAATTCAACAACTTTAGGTCTTGAACTCCCTCCTCCATCCCCACCCCCTTTCTGTTTCTTCCCCCTTCCTTTTGTTTTTTTTCCAATAATTTATATAGATTTTTCTTTTCCCACCTATTTCCATTATTTTTAAATCTTTTATGTCCCCCCACCCCCACTAGAGCTATACCTTGAGTGCCCTACCATCCATTCTTAACTAGCACATTCGTTTAGATAATATCACCAACTTCATCTGTGTTCTTTTGTTCCTTTGTCTGTGACATCTTTTAATGATTTGCTCCTATCACTGCTTGCTTGTCCCTACAACAACACCCCCCACTCCACTTCTCTCTCTCCCCCCCCCCCACTCCCCACCTTAAACCAGCTTATATTTCACCCCTCTCATTGTAAAGAAAAATCAGTTCTGTTGAAGGGTCATGAGGACTCGAAACGTCAACTCTTTTCTTCTCCGCCGATGCTTCCAGACCTGCTGAGTTTTTCCAGGTAATTCTGTTTTTGTTTTGGTCTTATGATACCTGACAGCAATGGAACAATTGTTAAGCTGGAGAAAGATCACGTAGCTTAATGTAGGGCAAGATCACCGAGCTGGGACTCTGGGTTGCCTAGCCTTGATGATCTTCTTTATCATCATCCTCAGAGTCTATGAGGTAAAAAATTAATATTCCTGCTACTCCTCCTCATCATCATCTTGCTCCTCTACATTGCTATGGTCGATTTGCAGGAAAGGAAGATAAAAGCTAGAAATGGTTAAGCATTATCCTTTTAGGATTAAGGAGGCAGAAAAGATGGGAAATGATTTTGCCTGTGTGGTGCTTCACAGGAGTGAATCATAGAGTCTTAGAATCATAGAGGCCTACAGCACAGAAAAAAGCTGTTCGGCCCATCAAGTCTGCGCCAGTCAAACAAGTACCTAATTATTCTAATCGCATTTTCCAGCACTAGGCCCATAGCCTTGTATGCCATAGCATCGCAAGTGCACATCCAAATACTGCTTAAATGTTGTGAGGGTTTCTGCCTCTACCAACCTTTCAGGCAGTGAGTTCCAGATTCCCACCACCCTCTGGGTACAAAAATTCTTCCTCACATCCCCTCTAAACCTCCTGCCCCTTACCTTAAATCTATGCCCCCTGTTTATCAATTCCTCCACCAAGGGGAAACGTTCCTTCCTGTCTACCCTATCTATGCTCCTCATAATTTTATACACCTCAATCATGTCCCCCCTCAACCTCCTCCACTCCAGGGATAATAACCCCAGTCTAGCCAATCTCTCCTCATAACTAGAACTCTCCAGCCCAGGCAACATCCTGGTAAATCTCCTCTACACTCTCTCTAGTGCAATCACATCCTTCCTCTAATGCGGATTCCAGAACTGCACACAATGCTCTAGCTGTGGCCTAATCAGCATTTTATATAGCTCCAACATAACCCCCATGCTTTTATATTCTATGCTTCGGCTGATAAAGGCAAGTATCCCATATGCCTTCTTAACCACCTTATCTACCTGTCCCACTAATTTAAGGGACCGGTGGATGTGCACACCAAGGTCCCTCTGATCCTCGGTACTTCCCAGTGTCCTACCATTCATCGTGTATTCCCGTACCTTGTTTGTCCTGCCCAAGTGCACCACCTCACACTTATCCGGATTAAATTCCATTTGACACTGATCAGCCCATCTGACCAGCCTGTCTAAAGTTATCCTCCTCACTATTTACCACCCCACCAATTTTCGTGTCACCTGCGAACTTACTGACCAACCCTCCTACATTCAAGTCTAAATCGCTTATATATGCCACAAATAGCAAGGGACCCAACACCAATCCCTGTGGAACCCCACTGGACACAGGCATCCAGTCACAAAAACACCCCTCGACCATCACCCTCTGCTTCCTGCCACTCAGCCAATTCTGGATTCAATTTGTCAAATTGCCTTGGATCCCATGGGCTCTTACCTTCGTTATCAGTCTCACATGTGGGACCTTATCAAAAGCCCTGCTGCAGTCCAAGTCGACTATGTCAAATGCATTGCCCTAATCTACACACCTGCTCACTTCTTCGAAAAATTCAGTCAAATTGGTCAGACATGACCTCCCCTTAACAAAACCATGCTGACTGTCCTTGATTAATCCCTGCCTCCCCAAGTGTAGATTAATTCTGTCCCACAGAATTGCTTCCAATAGTTTCCCCACCACTGAATCTAATTGCTCTGTCACAAAGCTGTTGAGCTCATTACCTCATATTGCTGGTGTATTATTTCTCCTCATGATCTCCAAGGCCTTCTCCTCAAAGTAGTTTAGATGTCTCCATATGGATAACCCCTGTCTCTGTGTGCCAATACACCCTATAAAGAGGCAGTATGAGTAGAGGTAAGGCTAGCAGCTGAGGAGTGTATTCAAAAAGTTTAAGTACGAGACATGTTAGTATAATACTATTAAAGTGGAGGAAGTGCCTTTAGGTTTATGCATGCAAATTACTGCCATTAGGAAGATAACCAGCCATATAGTGCAAGATGCTGAGTTAAAATCTTCTTTAACCAGAGTGTATTGTGAAAGCTTTGCTATGCAGGTATTGCTTTAAAACGATGAAGTGTGTCCTGGTGCCCCACATGGATAAAGAAGAGGGTGTTCAGTATGTTGCCTTGCCAGCCCTCGTGAGGTTGTTGACCTTTGCCGACACTTTTCTGCAAACATAGGAATGATGAATTTGACAGGAGGCATAATGTTTTCTAATCCCTTTTTCCAGGAGACACGAGTGATGTTTCTAGATAGCTTGGTAGTTCACATGCTCCGGAGTATGTTCCTTCTTACTTCAGTTTCCTCAAGGAGGGCCTTGGTATATGAATCTGAGTTTCATATCCTTCTCCTGCTTGGTGTGATGTCTCACTGTCTTCTTATTCTCAACGCTGAGGGTATCGACACAATATTTAACAAATAGGGTAAAAAATTGGTGAAACATGCAACTAAGTGATCTGAAAGAGCAATATATTATTCTTTTCTTACTTGGTTTTTAATGTTTTCATTTTAACTTTCAGCATTAAGCAGATTTTAAAGAAAGAACTTACACTATATAAGTTCTACACAAATTCCACATTTTACAGCCAATTAAGTACTTTTGAAGTTTTGAAATGTAGGAAACACAGCAGCCAGATAAGTTGTTTTACTGCATCAGCGGAGAAGAGCACAGTTGACGTTTCGAGTCCTCATGACCCTTTAAAAATAATGGAAATAGGTGGGAAAAGAAAAATCTATATAAATTATTGGAAAAAACAAAAAGGAGGGGGAAGAAATGGAAAGGGAGTGGGGATGGAGGAGGGATTTCATGATCTAAAATTGTTGAACTCAATATTCAGTCTGGAAGGTTGTAAAGTGCCTAATCAGAAGATGAGGTGCTGTTCCTCCAGTTGTGTTGAGCTTCACTGGAACAATGCAGCAGGCCAAGGACAGACATGTGGGCATGAGAGCAGGGTGGAGTGTTGAAATGGCAAGTGACAGGGAGGTCTGGGTAATGCTTGCGGACAGACCGAAGGTGTTCTGCAAAGCAGTCACCCAGTCTGCGTATGGTCTCTCCAAGTAGAGGAAACCGCATTGGGAGCAACAAATGCAGTAGACTAAGTTGAGGGAAGTGCAAGTGAAATGCTGCTTTTTAAATGTATTTTTAAATGTATTTCCACCCATTTATCTCTCCCTTTTAGCCTTTTTAGTATTCCTTCACCCCACCCCACCCCCACTAGAGCTATCTGTACCTTGTTTGTCCTGCTTTCTACTCTTAATTAGTACACTCCTTTAGATAATATCACCACCTTCAACATCTCTTTGTCCTTTTGTCTGCGACATCTTTTGGTTATCTCCACCTATTACTGGCTTCTTGTCCCAACAACACCGCCCCCCCTCCCCCTGCCTTAAACCAGAATATATTTCACTCCTTTCCTATTTTTACCTAGTTCTGTTAAAGGGTCATGAGGATTCAAAACATCAACTGTGCTCTTCTCTGCCGATGCTGCCAGACCTGCTGAGTTTTTCCAGGTATTTCTGTTTCTGTTTTTGTTTTGGATTTCCAGCATCCGCAGTTCTTTGCTTTTATCTAAGTTGTTTTACTGATGTTGGCTGAGGGATAAATCTGAGAGGACTTCTTTGTTCTTATTCAAATAGTACCACTGCCTGAGAGGTAAAGGATGGGGCATCAGATTAATGCCTCACCTGAAAGTTGGCATCACTGACAATGCAGCACTCCTTCAGTCCTGCATTTGAATGTGAGCCTAGTTTGTGAACTTTAAGGCCTGAGTTCCATACTTGGCCTGTGTGCCAAGTCGGCAGGCCTGGAAACGGATGTAGAATCTGCTCCCGGGCGAGATCGCATTTGCATAGGACGCCGGATTCAATGGCGACCCAGTTGGGGTATTTAAAAGCAGCAGAGGCAGCTCCCTGAAGGCTGGCAGGGGGCACTTTGTAGATTTGGAGTTTCTTTTGAGCAGCAATAGCATCTCCACCTGCTGGGCACACCAGGTTAGGAGGGCAAGTGCGGTGGACGCTCAGAAGCACCCCCCCCATACCCGCTTCTCGGATGAATGCCTGGGAATCCTCATGCAGGAGGTCGGTACCAGGTATGACATCCCCATCCCCAGGGATGGCAAGAGGAGGCCACCTCACTGCTGACCAAGAAAGCATGGGCATAGGAGGCAGCCCATGTCAGTGGCCATGATGTTGTGTGGTGCACATGGGTTCAACACCGATAAAGGTTCAACAATTTCCTGAGCTCAGCAAGGGTGAGTACCAAGTTGGCATGTATCTGTGTGGAGAAGTGTTGATGGCTGGCCATCTCTCTGTGGCACTCGGGTATAACAGCACGAGTGTCAATGACATCGGCGCTGGCCAAGGTGGTGAGTTCTGGCTGCTTGGCCTGATTACTTTGTGGGTTGTGGGCCATGATTCAGATATACCCTGCAAGGTGTTCCTCAGAGGGGTTGACCAGGCTGCAAAGGCTCTGCAGGTAGAGAATGGACTAATCAATGCTCCTCTGTCCTTTCAGAACAGAAGCGATAACAACACTGAAAAGTCATGGACAAGCAGAGGCCCCCAAAACCTGCTCATATTGATGAGGAATGAGATGGATGCCTTGGAGATGGAGTGCCAGCGCCCAGCTCGGTCCACTGGTCGTGGAGAGGCAGGGGTCTCTGACGAAGGTAAGAGTGTACTGCACAGATGTGAAAGTGTCAGGGTGTGTAAACATTGATGTGTTGTCTCATCTGTAATGGAAACCTCAAACCTGGAGTCCCCACTGTCCATTGAAAGACAATGGCACCATAATGCCGATCTCCATTGTCTCAACAGCCTGCCTAGCATGCACAGTGACAGTGTGATGACGAATACTAATGACACGTCGTTTGTCTCAACTAGGATTCCAACCAGCAACCCAATGACTCACCGTTAACACCAGAGGACTAGTGCTCATCAGAAGCACCTGCATCACACCCCCTCTCTGCACCAGGCACCAGCGCAGATACAAGCACCTCAGCGGGCTACAGTGTTGGTGCACAGCGGTGAGTGCACGGCACACTCGCATGAGGAACAGGCGGAGTCAAAGAGTGCCCAGGGCACCGACTTCTGGACAGAAAGACCATGTTGTGTCTGAGGCAAATGATGAGCCTCTGGAATTGTCTATCAGGCGGCAGATGCTGGATGCCTATCGGTATGCGCAGGAGGATCTGGCAGAGATTCCTGTGGGTTTGAGTGCCATGGTCTATGTCATGGAGGAGACCATGTGGAGCATGAGCACTGCGTTGACCTCCAGCACTGAGTGCACTGCCTCCTCCATTGAGAGAGCGGCGACTCTGATGGAAAGGCACCTCCAGGAACAGAATCTGCTTTCCGGGGTGGCACTCGGACCTGCAAGCCCTTACAAAGGCACTGACCTCAAGAGGACTCTGCCAATGTGAGAGATGGATGAGGCACCTAGTATCTCTTCTAGGGGAAGAATATTCTGCCTGTTAGGTGGGCGGTGTGGGAGCGGGTGCAGGCCGGCCAATTAAGGTCCGCCCAGCGTGAATCATGGCTCCAGAGGGCAGTGGGAGTGGGCAGGCGGCGGTGGGACTGCAATAACTGCTGAGTCCAATGGCAACCCTGCAGCCTGTTTAAAAAGTTACTGCAGCCTTTTCTGTTGACCCGCAATGAGGTCTCTGAGTTGGTGTGATTTTTTACACCTTTGTCATTTTGTTTTCTTAAGTTTCTTTGGTTGTAATATTAAATTCAGACATGTCATCATGGCTGAGGGTGCCTCTTTCCTTCTGCAGGTGGATGGTAATGAATGTTTTGTGGGACATTTCGCTTTATTAACAAGGCCCTTAGTTAATGTTCCTAACCTGGCAGATTTTGCACTTAGGTATTGAGAAAGGAGCCTGCATCCCAGGCTTGTCCTGGAGGTCCATATGTGGTGTGCTAGCTGAAGATTCATTGGATTAAAGCTTCCCGGGTGTCCCTGCCTCTCTGCAGTATGCCTGGGTCAGCGTCTACCCCCTCAGCATTTCCCTGTGCATGCTCATCCTCGGACTCACTGCAGGACTCATCGTGTGCAGCCGCAGCCACTGCGTCTGCATCTTCATCGTCCACTGCGTCGCCCCTTTCCAGCGCAAGATTGCGGAGAGCGCAGCATGCAACCACTATCACCGAGATACGATCTGGACAGTATTGGAATGTGCCCCCTGAACAGTCCAGGCAATGGAAGCGCATCTTGAGAAGACCGATGGCTCTCTCCACCACAGCCCTTGTGGAGCCGTAACTCATATTGTACCACTTCTTTGCTTCTGTTCTTGAATGGCAGAGAGACTTCATGAGCCACCTTCTGAGGGGATAGCCCTTGTCATCCAGCAACCATCCATCAAGCTGGGCTGGAGCACTGAACAGCCCCGGCACCTGGGAGTGTCTGAGGATGTAGATGTCGTGGGAGCTGCCTGGGTACCTTGCACAGACTTGCAGTATCTGCATCCTGTGATCACACACAATCTGCCTGTTCATGGAGTGGAAGCCCTTCCTGTTGACGAAGGCACCGGGCTCACCTGCTGGCGCCTTGATGGCCACATGTGTGCAGTCTATTGCACCCTGGACACGGGGGAAGCCAGCAATCACTGCAAAGCCTCTGGCTCGCCATGTCTGGCTGGTCCCAATGGCTGTGGGTGAAGGTCAATACATGCCAAAGCGTCTGTAATCCTGCTTGACACAAGTGTGGACAGCTGATTGGGAGACACTACAAAGATCACCACTGACCCCTGGAAGGCGCCAGAGGTATAGAAGTTGAGGGCAGCTGTGACCTTCAGAGCCACTGGCATGGAGTATCCACCCACAGAGTTAGTGGAGATCTCAGGCCCTATCATCTGACAGATATAGTTGACTGTCTCCTTTGAGATATGGAGCCTCCTTCGGCACTGCACCTCAGACATATTGACATAGCTGCTTCGCCGCCTGCATACCCTGGCAGCAGGATAGTGGCGTCTTCTGCGGGCCCTTCTGCCTTGGACTTCCTGTTGGCCCTGCGCCCCTTGTGCCTGTGCCTATCTTCCCAAAGGTGGCTCCCTTGGAGGCTGAATGTGCACTCCTGGCCTCCTCCTCCTTCTAGCCCTCCCTTCCTCCTCAGAGGGGGTGCCTCCAGTGGAGAATTCCGCTCCTATTCCCAGGCTAAGGGAAGGCTTCCTGAAACCTGCAAGCCCAAAAAGGATTCCTCACTGCAGAGTGCTGACCTGAAGGTTGTGAGTCCAGACCAAACAGCTGGTATGCATTTTGAAATATTGCAGATCACACAGGCAATTATCAGTAACTTTGATAAAACAATATTTGACAGAGTACACGCATGACCCCACTGAGCCCTCTTATCCTGCCTGTGGATGAGGTTTATACAAATGTGTCCTACCCGCCTGCCCATTGCGCCCATGTACCAACCCGAAGATTGCACGGGCGCCAAAAAATCACCTTCGATTGGCACCTGAAGGGCCTTAAGTGGCCTGTTAATTAATGGGGGGGCGCGCATCCGATATCGACATGTGCACACCCAATGAAATATCACGATGGTACACGGTGACGTCCGGATGCTCACCCAACATCACCGCACGTCCTTTTATGCACAGGCACGCAGGTCCCACCCCCGCACGCCAACGGAAAAATGCTGACCAACTCATCAATGGCAAGCAGGGAAGTCCAGACTGACCTCACGTTGGCTGCTTGTCATCTCTGCGGGCTCCTCTCACGGCACCCTGGATGTTGGCAGCACCTCCACCCCTCTGCCAGTGATCGTGGCATCTGATGAAGTGGCAATGACAGAGGAGTGCCCGGCCATGGTGCTGGAAGATCTGTCCTAGACTGGGCCTGCACAGGTTCCACTGGCCAGAGGATAGCCATCAAGGTCATCAAGGCCCACAGGAAAGCAGAGTAGGCAGGCTGTTTCCAATGCCATTGCCAGTGAGGTGGAGAGCGGGGGTGGGGTGGGGGGTGGGGGTGGGGGAGTGTCGCCAATGCACAGCATTTGCAAAAGTAATTTTAAGGCATCATGAGCACAAAGGGAACTTTTAAAGGGTGATCTTCAGTTTCTCCATGTTTTGTTAATTTGTTTACTGGTGTGACCATTAACACCTTATATTGTTATGTGCATTTTCTGTGAGTGCCAACATTATATAAATTTTGCTTTTGTGTTAATGTCCTGAATATATTTCACTTGTATTGTAGGTGTAGGGCACACCAGTATCTCATGCTGGACGTGATTTGCTCTAAACTTTATAGCACAGCTACTGAATGGACTTTGGGTTTAATGGAATGGGATATTTCAAACATCCGGTAAGGAGGCAGCGCCCCAGCATGAGTTGGAAGCAGTGCTCTGGCAGCTGAGCTGAAAGACCGTTGAATCAAGGCCTCCCTGATGGTTCCTGATGTCTGCCTCCGCGTCTTCAAAGTGTTCTTCCCAGGCACTGCTTCTGATCCACCATTGGAGTCATCATTTGTAGCCTGTGGAGCTGCCTCAACATCCTCTTCCTCCAGTGGGTCCCCCCCTTGCCAGAGCCAGATTGTGGAGAGCGCAGCATGCAACCAATCTCAGAGACACCTGCTCTGGAGAGTATTGTAGTGTTCTCCATGAAAGGTCCAGGCATCTGAATCTCAACTTCAACAGACTTAGGGTCCTCTCTAACACTGCCCTTATGGAGGCATGATTCCTATTATACCCTTGCTCTGCTTCTGTCCTCGGGTGCTGGAGGGGTGTTGTAAGCCACCTCTTCAATGGATAGCCCTTGTCACCCAGCAGCCATCCATTGAGTCAAGCTGGAGCCATGAACAGCCTTGGCAATTGTGAGAATTGGAGGATGTATGCATTACGGGAGCTGCCAGGGTACCTTGCACAGACTTGCAGAACTTGCGGCCGGAATTTTCTGCACCTGCTGGTGTCGGGCTTGTTTGGTGGTGTGAGCGAACAATATGGTGAGAAAGCCAAAAATCGGTTCCAAAACATTGTGAAACCAGATTGTGACTATCCGTTCCATGTCAGGAAATTGGGAACCTCATTGTAAGACATCAGCTTATTATTATAAGGCCAGCCCACCGGAATCGTCCCCCTTCCCGCAGGATCGGCCACCAAAGTTGGTGTGATTGCATGCCGGCGTGTTTTACAACAGCATATAAAAGGTGTGCTCTTAGTGGGCTGCACTTTGAGGGGAATTCGAAAGTAACACAGTAACTTGGCAGAGTGGTCATCCAGGTCACCTGTTGGACTTCAAGGTTGAGGCACGTTTTGGGGGGGTAAGGGCTGTCCTGCGATTGAGGCGGCTTGGGGGGAGGGACAACAGCTGCCCTGTGGTTCAGGTGACTTGGTGGCAGGAGGGAGGGGGGGTGGTGTGGGGGGGAGGGCTGCCCTATAGTTGAGGCGATGTTGACGGGAGTGGCCAAGGGCTGACCTGCAGTTGAAGGTGGCGCACAAGCACAAGGCATGAGGGGGCTGGGCGAGGGAATTGGCCACACATTAGGGAAACCTTGTATAAAATGACCATTCCTCTGCGTCTGAGACAGTTCAGGCACAGCCACATTGATATGTTGGAGCCGGGTCTCTACCTTCTGTCCACTCATGCAACACAGAGGCATCAAAGTGCCAGCACTTTTCAGCCCTAGGGCACAGACTGCAAACTAATGAGCATTTTAGCGGGCTGCAGATCAGTTGGACGACTGTGTACATTGTACAATCTCCTCGCTAAAGCTGGCCATGGAGCAGTCACGGGTGGAGGTGCTCACAGCCACTTGCAATAATTTGGAACAGCCTCCCCCATGGTTCAAGCTAACAGAGTGGTCTAGCAGCATGGGTTAGGAGAATGCCTATGCCTGAGCTGAGAGCACAGCATGCAGTCCAGTAGACAAAGCTGCCGCCAATTGGTCGGGTAGAGTGCAACGGAGGTGGGTGGGGTTTCGGACAGCCATGCAGCGCACTAATCTCTGGCCTTCCAAGTAGTGGCCAACACTCTCTGGGCTGTATTAAAGGGCCTTCAGACCTAACCAAGAGAGGTTCTTCGAACGCCTAAGCTAACCCATGTCTCTCTTTTGAATACATGACCTAACTGTATGCCTCATGACTTACAGAGAGCAGAGATGAAGGAGAAGAGATCTACAAAGGCTCCTGGATGGGCAGAGGGAGTAGCAGCACCATCAGGAAGAAGGGGCAGCTGGGGCTCCTGCATACGCCCCTCAAGGGCCACAGCCAGCCATTGCTGGTCAACGCTGAGCTAAACCCAGGGTCTATAGACACCGCCTTTTCATTCCTACAGATGACTAAGAACCAGCGTCGCCAAAGACTGCGCATGTTCAGGGAACTGGTCGGTCACACCTGGCTGATGCTGCAGGATTTGGCACCACGGGGACATGGTGGGCATCCACTGCTAGTGGCTGTGAAAGTGACCGTGGCCCTCAATTTCTACACCAGTTGTTCCTTCCAGGACTACACACATTGACCTCTGTGGGATATCACAAGCCTCCACTCACAAATGCATCCATGAGGTCACAGATGCCATCTTTGTGAGGGCACATAACTTTGTGCATTTTGCTCGGAACCAGGAGAGTCAGGATGCAAGAGCGATTGGATTTGCCCAGATCTCAGGTTTCCCGCAGATGCAGGGTGTCATTGACTGCACTCACATGGTGCTCAGATCTCCATCGCAGCACGTGGTCAACTATGTCAACTGCAAGGGATTCCATTCACTGAATGTGCAGCTGGTGTGGACCACCACAAACACATCCTGCAGGTCTGCGCACAGTTTCCAGGGGCTGTCCATGACTCCTACATTTTCAGCCAGTCACAGATCCCTGAGGTCTTCCAGGGTCCACAGAAGCTGCAGGGATGGCTCCTCGGGGACAAGAGCTACCTGCAGAGGCCGTGACTGATGACACCCATGCGGCGGCCTCAGACTGCAACAGAGTGAAGGTATAACAAGGCTCATGTTGCAACTTGGAACTTGGTGGAGCAAACCATCGGGGTAGTGAAAATAAGGTTCCAGTGCTTGGACCAGTCTGGTGGAGCCCTGCAATTTAGTCTGCAGAGGGTGTCACGTATCATCATCACCTGCTGTGCCCTTTACAGCCTGGCGCTGCAGCGGGGAGAAGAGCTGGCTGAGGAGCTGGGGGCCTCCTCCGATTAGGGTGAGAAAGTCCTTGAAGGCGCTATGACAGGAATGAGGCCTGCGCACTGACTGACAAGGCAAGGGCTCTCGGGAGGCCCTCATAGCTGCTTGATTTGTGGAGGACGATGATGACATGCAGTGAGGTGACACCATAGATCCTCACATCGCATCTATGAACGTTTGACTCCAGTCTGGCTTATGGCAATGCCTGTACTGTCTGTGGGAATGCTCCTGTCATGGAGATGCATTTGAGGCCCTAATAGTCGTTCGATTGCAGGATGATGATGACATGCAGTGAGGACACTCCCGTAAATCTTCACATAGCCTTGGAGAATGTCTGACTCCTGTCTGGCCGAAGGCAGCTCGCTTGCGCCAGGGTCATATCATGAAGATGTAGCCATGAAACTTTCAAAGCATCTGATCCTTTATCCACCTTCAGCATCTGACCCTTTCAAGAGCACAGTGTCACTGGTCACAGAGGCTGAAGAGGTGGGGGCCAGGTCCACCTTAAAGGTGCTGAGAGCACACAGAGAGAATGAGAAAACACTGTGATGCCTACCCACAACATTCTGGCAGCTATCACAAGCACTGTTGAGCTGCAGGCATCAGTAATGTGTCCAGGAAGTGAGGCCGGACCATCACTTTGGTCTGAAGGCTGCCCAGAGCACAGGGAAGAGGCCCTGGACTGAGACACCTGCCTTCATCTTGTGCAGCGAAGTTTCTCATCTGAATAACATGAACACTGCTCATCAGAACAAGGAGCCATAAGCAGGAAGACATTTTTAGGAGATTATTGACAATAGTGAACATTATGTACACGTGATTAACACCCATGGCCAGACTGTTCGGCTACATCTTCTTAACTTGGCCTAAATAGCCAAGTGGTTATGGTACTGGGCTCGTAACCCCAAGATCAAGAGTTCAAATCTCACAATGGCAAAACAACGTAACTTCATCTGAATAAACAGATGGAAATGGGTTTGTACTCGAAAGAGTTATATCTTCTTAACTTGGCCTAAATAGCCAAGTGGTTATGGTACTGGGCTTGTAACCCCAAGATCAAGAGTTCAAATCTCACAATGGCAAACTATGAAACAATGTAACTTCATCTGAAGCAGATGGAAACGTGTTTGTACTCGAAAGAGTTACATCTTCTTAACTTGGCCTAAATAGACAAGTGGTTATGGTACTGGGTTTGTAACCCCAAGATCAAGAGTTCAAAGCTCACAATGGCAAACTATGAAACAATGTAACTTCATCTGAAACAGATGGAAACGGGTTTGTACTCGAAAGAGTTACATCTTCTTAACTTGGCCTAAATAGCCAAGTGGTTATGGTACTGGGCTTGTAACCCCAAGATCAAGAGTTCAAATCTCACAATGGCAAACTATGAAACAATGTAACTTCATCTGAAGCAGATGGAAACGTGTTTGTACTCGAAAGAGTTACATCTTCTTAACTTGGCCTAAATAGACAAGTGGTTATGGTACTGGGTTTGTAACCCCAAGATTAAGAGATCAAGAGTTCAAATCTCACAATGGCAAACTATGAAACAATGTAACTTCATCTGAAACAGATGGAAACAGGTTTACTCAAAAGAGTATCAAGAGTTCAAATCTCACAATGGCGAACTATGAAACAATGTAACTTCATCTGAAACAGATGGAAACAGGTTTGTACTCGAAAGAGTTACATTTTCTTAACTTTCCTAACCCTGCTGCTACATCTTGGTGCTCCCTGGACATCCACAGTGGAGATGGAGGCAGCCTGCTGACTGCTACACCCTGTCTAATGACCTTGGTGGGTGTCCTCCAGAGGGCCAAGACCTGGAGGGCCCAGTCCTGATTTCAGGGTCCTGCTGTGTGGCAGTGTCACCCTCCTTGGCCTGTGAAGCTGGAGCTGCTGAGGTCACAGGAAGAAGGGATTCATATGAGCCGGACACGCATGGAGTCACCTGAATGGAATGCCGGGGGGGGGGGGGGGTACACCTGCTGATCCTCCTCCCTATGTGTTCCCTGGTTGACCACTTGAGGAGAATGGGCAGCTGGAGTGAGATTGAGCTGCCCTGCACCCCTCGCATAAACACACGGTTAGAGCCTACTATGGCATCAGCGATGGAGTTTAGACCGCATAGCAATGCAGGAGCGATGTCCTGGACTAAGGTATCCATGGCGGCCGCCATCCTACCATCGTTGACCTTGGTACTTTGGCATGCCAGTGCTATCACCTCAGCCTGAAGGCAGACTGACTCCTCTATTATACCTTGCAATCTGAGGAGTGCAGCAGACATCCATTTCTGATGTTCCCGAGTTTGCTTTTGCAACTCAAGCTACTGTGAGATGACCGAGTCCAGAGGCTCATCATCTGAGTTGGACTTAGCAAATTTCCAGCGTCTAGCAGTTCTCTGAGTGCTGGACAACTGGGAAGTCCCAGTTGCTGCCTACTGTGGATCAGAAAGTGCGATGTGCTCACCAGATTGTGATCCCAAGGCTACTGTAAATCTAGATCCCACCCAGTGTGTTTCTGCGCTGGTGGAGGGTTTGGGTGAGCTCTGTGATGGGACTTCAAGGAGGTTGTGCCCAGATTCCACTTCAGATGTTTCTACAGGGCTCATGAACTCTCAGCTGTTTCCCAGATGTGCCTGTGAAACCAAGAGAAGATAATTTGTACATGGCAGTGGCCTGTGAAAGAGGACACATCACTCACGGCATGGTTGTCTGATGGATGTTGCACTGCTGGATCCTCACTTGGTAGAGCAGTGCTGACCTCACCATCATCACAGGACTGGTCTCAGTCATCACTGGCCAGCTGGACGGCTCTGTTTCAAAGCCTGTGAGGGCCTTGATTTCAGGCATTCCTCTACCAGTCTGCAACCTCTCTCTCTTGTTGCGTGCCAGCATGTTCTGCATGAATAGAAATGGAGAGAGTGTAAGCAGGACACCTGCCAGACCAGATGATAACTATGCCTGCATTTGTGGTGGGTGAGTGGTCCCATGGACAGGATGAGGACAATGAGGGTGAGTGTGAGAGAATGAATGTTGATGTCCTTGAACTGGCAGTGAGTGAAGGCCCTGTGAATGTATGATGGGTTTGTGAGTGTGTGAGTTGAGAGGGATGAGAAGAGTGACTTAACCTGGTGGAATGGAGGAGATCATCCATCATCTTGCAGCACTGGGTGGCTGTCCTCTTTTGAAGTGCTTTGGTGCTGACCACAGTTGCCACTGCCTGCTAAGTCTGGTTGGTCATGCTACTGCCCATCGTAGGCCCAGAGTGGGGGTTGCGAATATCACAGTGAGCCTCCACAGCATCCAAAGGGCATTCCAGTGATGCATCATTAAACCTGGGGGCTGCAATATATTTGCTTTTTGTGGACATCGTCCCTGCAGTCATTCTGGGCTTGAACACTGAGATGTGTGCACTGGACTATGCCACCTGGCATGATGAAGCGGTGAGGCAATGGCGTAGCGGGTGAATGAGAGCCCCCTCGCCATTGAAATGGTGTGTTTCCCGAGAAAGCATAATTCATGCGTTGGGTTTGGGATAATACGGTGTGAAAAGCCGTCATTGTGCCCGGTGGGTAAAACGTTGTTCTACCCGCCTGCTGCTGCACAGTGCAAATCTGGAATGGTTCCGTCCTGTGTCTTGTGGTTGCACAGTATCCGGATGTTCATCCAGTGGAAGCCCTTCCTGTTGTTGAAGGCACCCAGCTGACCAGCTGGAGCATTGATGGCCATGTGTGTGCAGTCGATGACACCCTGGACATGCGGGAACCCAGCAATCAAAGGTAAGCCTCTGGCTCATTCAGCCTGGCTGACCTCATCCATCCGGAAATGAATAAATTTCATGACCCACCTGAACGGGGTGTCAGTTACCAGCTTGACGCAACTGTGGACAGCAAGAGCCGGAGCCATAGAAGTTGAGGGCCACTTTGGCCCTCTTGCCACTGGCATGGGGTGTCCACCCACACAGTT